>NC_063221.1:25428525-25731629 GCF_020740725.1 Corvus hawaiiensis
CTGTCCCAAGGTTACATGGCCTATTCAGGGCAGAGAGCAGCTGGATTTCTTCCCTTAGAACAATATTTCACCCACTGGCTTGCACAGAAGTGACTGTCCCAAGACAGATGGATTTAGACAGTGCCTTGCTACAACAGGAATCTTCATTTTCTATAATGGTATATAGCTCTGTAACATGCAAGGAAAAAATCCCAAATGTCTAATCCTAGTGAAGAAATGCCCTTCAGCCTTTCTGAAATCTTAGGAACAGCAGCATGAGGTATCCTTCTGCCTATGTGTGACACCTCCTTTTAGCTGCCACAGCTTCATCTCTAGAAAGTGCAGGGAGCAACTGTGACACCAATGCATGTGGAAATGGAGCTCAAAGCCTTTGACTGCTGATGAAGTTCGTAGTCAGTCTCTGTTTTTACTGTAGATTACCCAGAATACAAGACCCTATTATTTTTGGCAGTTGCTATGCATGGTTGTGATCCACAAATCACTTTTCAGACTTTGAATTTTTCTCTCCCATCACTCCAACCTCCAAAGAAACTGGAGCCACGATAAGAAAAAACTCTACATCAAATTTTCTGTCCCGCTTACCTGGCCAGAGGACAGCTTTTCAGTACAAAGCCTCTCGGGAGCCTACCTGCTTCCTCTGAGCTTTTCCCAACCAGAGGCAGTGCAGCCTTGACAACACCAAGAAGGAGATGCCAACACCAGGCTGCCATGGTCAGAATGAGGGATGGGAGGATGGAGGCTTTTAGCCCTTCAGCACTGCGTTGCCTGCACCCAGCTGTACTACACAAGCTGAGTCTTGAGCTGAGCCAAGTCATCACTGGCAGATAGAGGGTAGTGGATTTATAAGGATAAGTGATTTGATCCGTTACAACAAACCTTTATGTTCTTTGGCAAATCTTGTGAAAAGACTTCTTTAAAAAAAAAAAAAATCTTAATAAATGCGGGTATTAAAAAACAAACCCCAGTAAATTGTACTTAGGAGCAATTCTCAGCTACGAAGCTCACTCATCCCTCAGATTACTGGGAGATTTAAGAAAGTGAAACAGTTGTTATCACTTGGTCTGTGGGATTTTGTTGGCTTTTGCAGGCTGATCGCTGTGTTTAAGGTAGATCTGCTGTGTTAAGACTCCCCGTGGGCCAAGAACAATGTATTCCAATTATTGATATCCCAAATGTATCTTTTTTGAGGGATAGGATATTTCGACAAGTTTCAAAGACAGAAGAGGCATGGCACCCTGAAGAGCTTAGCAAATCTGGCAGGCACAGCACTGCAGAGGCACTTGGATGGAAGTGATTTGAAGATGGGATCTCCTTGCCCACAAGGTCCCCACAGAGAGGGGATATAATTACCATCCATCACAATTCAGAGTGTCCCTCACTAAACAAAATCTGGAAGGGCTGAAGTGACTTGCCCTGGGTCAGTCAGCGCATCAAGGACAATGATGAACCACTGCTGAAAAGCTGAAGCCCCAAACTAGCACTTGTTCCAGCCAACCCACAATACCTCCATCCAAGACATGCCATAGAAAGTAAGGTCCTCTTTGTTTCAGTGTTGAGATCTATGAAAAAACACTAAGGTTTGGTCACAAAAATCAAACTTATTTAATGGAGCTCACTTCCATTTTGCACTGAACCTCGAATCAACAGAGACTCATTTTTATAAGGTTTGAGAAACTCTTATTATGATGTTTCTCTTCCCTTAGCATGGACTGTACTCACTCTTTTTTTTTTCCTAGAGATATTTTTATCTTAGCTTGTACTGATGGCCAGCTTGCTCACATTCCCCATACATTTATTAAGCTTACAGAAGGATTCTCAGATTCTTGGATGCAGATACATTCTGAGTTGTCTTAGAGGATAATCAGCAGATCTTGTAGCTGTAACTCATTAGGTTTTGTATCCTCTCCATGTCTTTGGAAGTTTTCTTTCCAGAGTGGAATATTATTCCTAATGGTTGCAGAAATTATCTGTGATAACACAACAGCTTCTAACTTTGTCCTGTTTTAAAAGTACACTCCAACAACTGGTTTGCCTAAACAGGCTCCTTACAACCACTGCTCTTCTTCAGTGCTTAACAGCTGGCAGTGACCTTTCCTCTTAGTGAAGAAACATCAAGCACCAAAATAATTCAGAAAACAAACATCAGCCCCAAACTCATCCCGGTAATGCCCAGAAGCTCTTGAAATACATCTCAGAACATGAAGCCAAGCCAAATATTGGGCTCCCCATCCCGGACATGCTTTTAAATTGTACAGAACAAAAGCCTTTAATTTATATTTGAGTTTAAAATTCTAAGAGCAACAATAAATTAGGAAAATAAACCTGTTGCCCAGGATCAAAAAAGCTCTGAGAGTGCCTAAATGGGAACATGACCAGCAGTTAATCTTCTAATGATCAGTGGAAAATAGACCACTGAAACACCCCCCGCGCAGAAGAAGCTTTCTTTAGTTTTTTTCCTTCTACCATTTTTTTCTTAGCCAAATCACTTACTGAGAGCCTCGTTTTCTCATGGTGTGAGGTCAGCCCAGCTCTGCTCCTCACACTGAGCTACCTCTGTGGAGGAGTCAAGCTCCGAACCCCCAGCTCACAGGAGGCTCTGCATGAGCTGCCTGCCCCTTGGAAACCCCCAGCCGAGCACGAATCCCAGCTATGCTCACACGCGGGAGGAGGAAAACAAAGAACCAGATAAATAACTCCTTTTGTAGAGCTTTGTTTTTCTGCTTTCCCTCAGCATGTGTGTTTCTGCGTGTACATATGCAATCAAGCTGTGACTGTTAGCAACTGACTTCTGAATTTCCTATCACCCAATGCTGAAATCTGGCAGAGCCTGACTTAGCTTAGGGATAGGAAATCAGGAATGTTGACAGAACCAGCATATTTGAAGCACCCCATCTAGGGCTGCCACAAATCTACCTTGTAGGCTATTTCTTAAACACATCAGGAGCAAACCTCGAGTCAAGATTATACTTTTACTCACACCCCTGTGATGGCCTAACATCTTAAAAGTAGCTGCCACCCTGATATGGACAGCCAGTAGCTGAAATGCTGAGAAGCACCTGCTCAGTGCCACAAGCAGCTTTGTTTCCCAAAGGTAAGTTATCATAAAACAGATGGTAAAAAAAGTAGAGGAAAAGACAATATTGAGCTAAAAGCAAGTAGGTTTTCTGTGGAAAGACTTGGTATAACTGTAACTGCATTTTCATGTTCAGATGCTGATCTGAGATTGCTTCAGATGTTAAGAGGGTACCAGTGAGAGGACATCCAAGAGCAGCAATACTCTCCAGCCTTTCTAAGGACTTAGTGGAAACACCAATCAAGCACATGCAAAAAATAGCTGTCATTCACTGTCAGTCTCTCTGTCCCTTTGTAGGAATGGCTCACTAAGCAGATTAATAGTGCTGCCCCTGTACCAACAACAAATTGCCCTGCTTACCAATAACAATTACACACCACCAATAACAGGAGAAATTAAACATTCCCTGAAGGAGCTCCAATGCTGCAGATTATACATGGGAGTTTATACCTGCACTTGAGAAGAGACACAGAAATATGTGGCATTGCAGACTCCTTCCCCCTGGTGTGAGATGGACGAGGTGAGGCTAAAAGCATGCAACCTAAAATGAGAGCACACAAACCCTTGTCCTGAAAACAACAACTATGGCTGTCTACTTAGAAGAGAAGTATTCTGTTTTCTTCACAACCTCTGTCCTGCCCCACTCAGAGGCTCTACATCACGCAAAGACTGGGTTTCAGTGCAGTTCTCCATAATGGCATAGATGAACAGCATCATCATTAGAAGACGGCAGTTTATGTACCCCATGAATGTATCTCTCTCTGTCAGGACCTGGTGGAACATGACACGACAAAGGTCAACCAGTCAAGTGCAGGGAAGACAAAATCATCACTCTGCAGTGTTGGCTATTCTCTGCTTCAGGCCTGTAGTGAGCATTGGGCAGTATCTAAATCAGAGCATCCCTGCAGGAGCTCTAAGCAGTGACAAGGATCCTCACAAGGACCCAGGCAGCTGCAGATTACAGAAATTACAGTCTCTGCTCAACTAGAGAACTGGTCCTTGCTGTCCCAAAACCCAGTGTAAAGCCCTAAGCACACCACCATTCTTTCCCCCTGATGTGCCTGCTCTCTAGCTAGTTGGAAAGAAGGGGATTTTTGTCCTGCACAACTCCAAGAAGCCCCTCAGAGCCCTTGCTGCACCTTCCCCATGTGTAGTCAGTGTACTCAAGCCTTGCAGGTCGGCTCCTGAGTTTGGCCCTTTATGAATAGATCACTATGCTGCCTGCTCCCAGACGTACACAGCCAGTTGTATGTGGTGGAGAATCGTAAGCAAGGGCAGGAATGCTTGTTTGGCAGCCTTTCCCAGCCTCCGAGTGTCTACTGACTTTTTTTTTTTTCTCCCCTTTTTTTTTATGTCTCTGTCACCTAATTTTTAAGCTGGGTTTTGATCTTCTCTGCCAACGTAAATCAGAGAGAGAGTCACTCCAGACTGACATCAAGTGGGCATGTGCAAGCTTCAGAGTGCTGTGTCCAACCATCTGCACATCTTGCAGCAGATGGGAGCTGGGATAGGTGACCACACATTGCAACCTGCTGCCTCACCCCTCGGGATCAGCTGGGGCCTGTTCTCTGTCTGTTTAGTCAGCAGCCAGCTGAGAGAAGACAGGTCACCAGTGAAGAAAAGAAACAGCTAAAAAGCCCTGCTTTTATATACAACCTGCCTGCTCTCACCCACTCTTTCCATATATATATTGTATCTTGCTTCTGCAATTAAAACACATTACTTAAAGAGAATATAATATTTCAAGCTGAAGAGTAAATTGGAAAGCTGTGGTTTTCATTTACATGAGTTAAACACACAAGGGACAGCTGGAATGGCAGTTACAATTAGGCTACCCATTAGGATGCATTAGATGACATTAACCCAAGACCTCTCTGGTCCACCACAAAGCCATCACGCTGCAAGGCAGTTTAACAGCAACCTAGAGCTTTATAGTGACACTTGTGTTCAGTGCAAACATTGGAAAGGAGTTACTTTCCCTCTCCGTGACATGGCACATGGTCAGTGTTGCTGCTTCCAGACTACAGGGGCTTGGCACTTCTTTTAAAGCCTTTAAAAGGCTGAAATCAAATGCTGCAATAACCCTTTCACTTCAACAGAAAAGTATGCCAGAAATGCTACGCAAAATGCACCAGCAGGCACAACCAGACAAGGGTGTGACCAATCAGACTCCATTCCCAAATACTGCTTATTCATCCTTCCCATGCGTGGTCGTCAGGATTGGAAATTATCCATCTTCCTGGTAAAGAAAGAAACAAAAATATACTGAGGCATCAAGCCACCGAAGTGCAAAACAAGCACTACTGCTTTTGCAGTATCTACCATGGCTGCTTATCTAGGCTGTGATTTTTCTCCTGGGATCCAGCTTCATGAGTCGTCAAAGACAGACCATGAAGCACCATTCAAGTATTAAAAGACTCATAGGAAGTTTGAAATGAACTTAAACGGCAGAGTGCCTGCAACTCTGAGTACCTCCCGAGATTTCCCTCACATAATAACTGAATTATTAACTAAAAAAAGAGTAGTGTGTGGAAAAATGAAGCCACTTGCTTGTATGTGGCTAGAGTTCTACAGGGATTAAGAAGACATTTAAAAATACCAACTTTTTTCCAAATGTCTCCTTAGTTATGAGAGGAGACTTGCCAGTTGGAGATCATGAATGCTTTAAGGGAAAACAATCACTCAGAACTAGATGCACTGCTGAGACATGTTTGAAGTCCCAGAGACCCGACCCAATCTCACTTGCATCAAACTACCTGATCCTCTTGAAATCACCAGCAAGCTCCTGTTTGTAAAGCTGCAGAAAATCAGTCATAGCTTTTCACAAAAATGCTGGGTTCTCCATGTCAAGAAAATTATAGAAAGTCAGGCTATGGGCAGGAGGGGGAGAGGGTCAGAAAAAGAGAACATTGTTTATGGAACATGAAAAGCTCCAGCGACACAATATATGGAATTCGGAGGGAAACAGGCCCTCCTTTCTTTCTGTACAATTCAAATAATTCCAATGGCAGACTGGATATTCCCCAAAACGAGTTAAAAAAGCACAGGGCTGTCAAAGCAATTTAGAAAGGGAAAGTTGAAGTAAACATGGTGACTTTTTTTTAAGCCTTAATGCTTGGAAGACCTGAATGTTACCCTACCTAGTGTGTGCTTTCCATAGAATAGAAAGAAGTAATAGCTGGACAGGCAGCCCAGTGCAAGGAGGCTGCTTGGGCATTTAAGGAAAGTGTGTGGAAGTACCCCTAGAAACGATCTCAGCTCAAGCATGGCAACACCTAACTCTAACCCTTTCTAGGTGGTTCTAGGTTCTGATTAAGGAAAAAAATCCTTATGAAGTCTACTACTGACTTGGAGTTGTTATCTTCAGTAATGAGACTCTCCTTCTTGACCAGGATGCTTTAAAAATCAGCAAAGCAGACAAACAGTTTTTATTGCTTTCACGTTTCTGTGTTCATGAAGATGGGGATTTGTCACTAAGAGCAAAACACTCTGAATTCATACTTTCCATAGCTCTATTCTTCTTGCTACTGTTTTACCTCCTTACTCCAGCTGTAAGTAGGAATTAAGCCCTGAATTTGAGGGACTCTTTCGAAAGGAGTAAGATGCATGTGTCTTTACAAACAGACTGTGTGAATCTGCTTGTAGATAGGGCTTGGAGCTTAGAGATAGGGAAGTAACAGAAGAAAACTCTCAGTTCTAGAAGATGTTACTAATCACCACAGACTGCTGCTCAGTCAAGGCCATATTAAATTCCTGAACCTAGAGAAAAAGAACAAAGACTTAATAGAATTATGAATAGGGATTTTTCTTTTATATAACAAAAAGAGGGAGTGCATATTAGAGAGGGGCATAGAATAGGCAATTTGGGAAGTCTGTACCTTCTGAGTATCTCAGCCAATGGGGAAAGGAAGAGAGTGCTGCGGCCAGGAATTAGGATAAAAAGGGGGTTGCGTCCCCCAACAATTCGAGAGACCCCATGGGAAATGCCCATGGCCTCTCCCTTTTCAAATAAAGTCACAGGACTCCTCTGTCTCCTTTTTGGACATAAACACCTCTGGTGTTTGTGAATTAATTTTCCTGACACTTTGGACCTCCTGATTTCAGGCAAAGCCTTTTGCAAAGCGTATGTAGGACACTATTCTCCTTTGTTACGGAAAGATGGTTTCCAGCATTTTGCATGATTCCGTTTTCACTGAGGAAAGGAGAGGTAACACAAATGACAAATAGTTCTTTACTATTTCCACCTCCCTACCTATCCTTTTGATTTATATGTATATACATGAAATTGTGAGTACATTATGATAAGATATAATCTTGAATAATTGGATCTAAACACATAAGACTAATGTAATCACAAGACTCTATTCAGCTGGGTCTAGAGCAATTACACCTAGTAAAACTGCTTGGTTTATATATGCTTTATTCCTCTAAAGGCTTCTGTTCTTTAAAATCTCATTTTCACAGAGTTTGTATCAAACACAAGAAAGGCTGCACACTTTGACAATTCAAAGAGATAGTTGATTCGAGGTCTGCTCACTTAGCATTAGAAAGACTTATTCCCTGGTGAGCAATCTCACCAGGACTCACTTGTTTAAATTTCTACATTAATGGATGAACTGAAACCTTAAAAAGTCAGTCTGTCTTTCTCTTGCACAAAGGTTATTGTCTAACTCACTCTGGACTTCTGTGTTTGAAGGAATAGGGTTTGCTTTTTGACTTTCTGAACTGACTAGTGTGGTTTTGACTGAGAAGCTAAGAATCCCAGCAACAAACTGCATCCATGTAGTCTGAGCTGCCTGCTTTACTTCTTACAGAATGGGAGTATAAACTGGGGTATGGGAATCTAGGAACTAGCCAACAATTCCTTTCATCTTGGAATAGAAAATTTCCTTCGATAGTTTTAATTACAGTCAGGCAGACAACATGTTGCTGTTGGGTTTGGGGGGTAATTCCACTTTAGAACGGATTTGTTTAATTGTTTCCATCAGAGAAGAACTTGAAAATATTTCTAGCTTTTAGTTAGCAGGTTGCCAGCCTCACTCGTAACTCTTTCACAAATGACTCTGGATGTTGAGGCTTAGAATAAATCAATTTGACATGAGCGCGATGCACTCTGTAGAGCTCCTGACAGCCACGAGGTGTCTCTAGGAACTGTCCCAGAAGGGGTGGGAATCCTGGTTAACAAACAAGACAAAACTGAAATTCAATCTCTGCAGAAGCAGAGATTTTTGTCTGCAGTTGTAAAAATTTTCTTTAATAAATGACTCCTAAAAGAGAGAGCATGATCTTGTCTATCAAATAACTGCGCAGTACTAGAACCAGAGAAAATATATTTACAGACTCGAAGAATGGTAAAACAAGGGACTACATCTGGAAGTACTAAAGGAAAACCTTAAATATGTTAGGAAAAAGTTCCAACAGTGGAAGTCACTTAGACAAAGGAATACGTTGCTAGTTGAGAATGCATGAGGCAACACTAGAAAGAGGTGCTTCAGAGATGAATTTTGAATTTTATTATAACAACACTATTTGGCTGTGTCATCAAGAGCATTAAAACCCATGCTGATTCTCAGAACTTGAAATCTCATAATCCAAAACCTACATCTGCATTTGGGCAGCAGCAAAGCACACAGCAAATGCTCTCTGCACAGAGCAAGTGGTTAGGACCCAGAAACTGCTGAAATATAGGAAACAGAGCCTTTGTCAGGGAGAGGTCATTGTCCTGATAGTCACTGTGTCCAAGGAATTAGACAATATGGACTTTACTGACTGAATCTCTTAAACATTACTCTGCATTGACCACTCAAATAGAAACAGGCATAACTGAAACAGAATGGGAACATATACTGAAATTGTTTAGAACCAAAGAGCAAAGCCAAACAAGAATTGCAAGCAGAAGCTAAACTTTTCACTCAAAAGCTGAACTAGGCAGCTCATCTCCTTAGTGACAGAAAGAAGACATTTCTTAGGAGAAAAGAAAAAGATGAACCCTCCAAGTCGAAACCATGACCGCCTCTTCTGTCTGTGTCTTCAAGTGAAAGGGTAAGTTGGTTGTCTGGTGAGATCTGGGTCATCTGAGCTACAAAGAATGAAGCCTGGAGCTGCAAGAAATGCAAGGCCAGTATTTATACTACATGTGGCTTCCATGTACATGATTCTTATTTCTGAAATGAACTTCAAGCTAAGACAATCCAAGAGAGACCTCCTTGATGAAATGTTGAGGTGAAACTGCCATGTCCTGCCTCCCATGTCATTCAGCTGTACTTCAAGAACTTCAATGACTGCACAGCATGACACTACTGATGTGAGCAGAGACCTGACCTGCTGCAAATCAGGTGAAATGGCACATTAAGTAAGCTGTAAAGCATTATTACTTTCCTGATGTCTGTAAAGAAGTTTCCTTATTCTACAGAGGTAAAGTCACCCTATCTCAAACAACCTGCCAGTCAGTCATCGTGGAGCTGTGTTAGAGAGCTCCCACCAAGAGGGCACAGGAAGACTTTCTTCTCCCTTGGCAAATTCATCCAAAGCTGCTACAAGATTTCCACCTCTGTTGCTATCTACAGCTCAGAAGAGAAAAATAATAATATCTCAATAAAAAAGTTACAAATTCAGCCTTTTCTATCTTCAATGTGCTGTTACGCACTAGTAGCCCAAAAATTTCCATTTGGGTCACTCACCAGATTGTTCTTTTGCTGATGAGACTCATGGGTTTTTCTAACTTCACTTTAAATTTGAAACTGAGACATTTCAAGGAACGTTTTCTTCCTCAAATAAAAAAAAATTACATGAGCACTGTTTCTGTTAAAAAAAAAAAAAAAAGCATTTTCCAAAAATAAATAGCTCTAATATCTTGCCCATCTTGCACGCAGAGAACTGAAACACGAAAGGCCACGTCAGGATTGTCTCTGAGGCCCCAGAAAATTCTTGCCTCCTGCTAACAGAGCTCGCCTGATAAGCTTGGAATAGTGCACATAGAGCCCATGGAGTCCAGCTGGCCTAGAATGCTTTATGGATCATGGATAGGTATATCCCACATCTGGAGAATGAGCAGAAGAAATAGTGAGGGGCTGCTGCTATTTCAGAGCCTCATATACCCACCACGGCTTTGTCCCATCCCACAGCATTTTCAGACACTTCCAAGTTTAATCTCCCCGAACTCTGCATACTCCAGGCTGCATCCAGCTGCTGCTGTAGGAGCTCTGCAGTGTGTACTGCACACTGGGCAGAGCAGCCACAGGAGGTGACAGGAGTCTGGCACAACTGTCCCTGTTTTCCATTCCCTCTGCCTTGCAGCGTTGTCCATTGCACCCCACTCCTACATGATGAATTGTCACTCGAGTCCTTGCCGTGAACTGCCTGCTCTGCACTGCAGCAGATTCCAGTGGCAATGGTCCCATAGATCTAGTAGAGGCACCATGGGATGAGAGACACCAGCAGAGTTTAAGGCACAGCCCAAAAGGAACCACAGAGCCTCAGTGGGGCCCACTGGCCACACCAAATGCCAACCTCTGCCTAGTGCAGAAGGCTCCCAAGAAAGGGCTGGTTTGAGCAAACACATGTGAACCAACGACACCACTTCCATTTGGACAAGCTCAGGTAGCCCAAGATAGCTTAGAACACCTTGTTCACTTCAATCCCCTGTGTTTAACACTCGGACAACCTTTCACTCTTCATAAAGTGTCATAAGTTACCCAACAAATGCACAAGGCACGTGGGGCTCAACGTTACTGTCTTCTCTCAAACCAAGGGTCCTGTTCAGGGCTGCCTGCCAAACTGGTGGATGAACCTGGTCACCCCTGAGGCAGATAAGCTCTTGTGAAGAGGAGGAGAACTGGACAAACAATACCAAGGACATATTCTTCCATTGATCCCAAATGTGGTGGGGAAATCAAAGGGCTTCAGACAAGAGGAAAGGCACATTTGATGAAATAAAACCAGTATTTTTACTGTTTTGATAAGCACGATGGATGATAAAAGGCCTTGGAAGGCATTAACTCTACTTCACACTGGAGTGCTGTTAAAGCCAGCATGGCAAGAGACTATAACCCTGTAAACATATGTTGTGTATTAGATTCTGATCTGGCAGCTTGCCTTAATTTTGGTTTTTTAACGCTCCAGCTAGTTCCAAATACACTTCCATGTTTGTGTTCCAACAAATGAGCAAAAGGCACAATGCTTGAGCGACGGGGACACAGGAATGCACTGGACTATAGTCAGTTAAAAAAAAAAGCCTCCATTAGTATTGGCACATCAGGCAGAGGATAACAAAAATATCAGCAAATTCTTTTTTCTATCCCTTTCTCCAAGGTTTTTGGTTTTTTTTCCAGTGTGGACTTCACAGCTGCTGAGAACTGTAACGATTTTAGTCTCTTCTATCTGATCTATCAACATGGACAGAAGTGACAAGAGAACACCTTTCCAGACAATTTTGTGATTCCCAGCTCCTCACCGAAAAAGCAGCCCACAGAGCATCCTCTGAATAGCAATTAGCCTGGGTCCCTGTAGGTGCAGACGAAGAAATTCTTTCGAGAGGCATTTCAGACTGCTCAGGATTGAGAGTTCCGGCTCATATAAACAAACACTGTTACAAGAGGCAAAGTTGATATGGATTTATGCAAGGAATGCATAGACTGAATAAGCAATTTGATAATTAACGGAGTTGACAGGCACTTTCCAATAGTACTCAAGTACGTGCAGACTGAATGGTTTCATATACAAGCTGAACCAAAGACAGTATTAATTTTTAACCCATTTTATACCTAATCACTCAGATGAAGGAAACACATGCATTTTTTCCCTCTTGGGTATTAGTCTTGACCTCCCAAAGCCTGACTATTGGGACATAAATCCTTTGCACTTAGTAGTATTGCACACAACAAACCTGCAGATGTCTTGTACAGGATGATCTTTTTCTTAAAGACCTTTTGAAGAATGAACTTTTGATTACTTTCTGAATATTGATTACTTCTTTTATGTCCCACAGCTTAAATGCAGCAGTTTTGCTCTTAACAACGAACTGAGAGCTTAGTTGCATGAGTTCAGGGAATTTCTGAAGAGCCCCTCTTGACTAAAAGGAAATTTCTTTTATTACTGGCTTCCAAGCAAGCCAAACCACTGCTCCTACAAGCCCAGCTGCAGAAACTAAAGATGCTTAGCAAGGTCTTGAGCAAAGCACTGTCCCACCTGGCAGGAGATGATGGTAATTCATTGTGCATGGAAGACATTGTGACATTTTGAACTGCACAGGGAAAAAAGAGCAGTAATGTAACTGCTCCCACACAGGAATGAGATACTCAATGTTTTCTCAGGCTGGAACAGGCTCAGGGATGATGCCTTGATCTGTTTCACAACTTCACCCCTCTTAGGATCAGGAAACAGGCTTCTAATACATTTGGTTTATGTTCTCATATCCTAGACAACAGAATAATCTCCTAAAGGTTATGTCCACAGAAACCACCTATGGAAACAAGATTTGGTCAGGCTTTCCTTACCCCACACTCTCTCCTTCTCCTTTAGTGACAAAATCAGAAGCAAGACCAAGACAACCACTTTCTAAGGCCTCCATAAAGAAATTGAGAAAAGGGGCTATATGGAAACACATTGTCTCCAGTCATATTGAAACTGCAGGTAATTGGAAAACATCTATTGAATGATCCCAGTTCTCCAGCAAGAGGTAGATGAACTGTCAAATGGAGTTAGATTTGAGGTGCTTCAGGCCCATTATTCTGCCCAGCTCAACAGCAGACACCTAGGAAAGAATATATTAAATACATCCTCTGTTAAAAGCCTTGTAGATGGGGCAGAATTCTGGCAGCCTGCTGGGAACCCAGCAGCAAGTCAACTTGCTACGACTATTCAAACATCAAATGACACAGTACTGCCTGCTAAGTGCCCCCCACTCCAACTCCAGCTGCAGCTGCCTTTGAAGAAAGGTGCAATGCCTTCTGCATAGATGTACACGCCGAATAAAGTCTTTTAAAGTACGTGAGAAAGAAAACTGTCATCAAAATGTACCAAGCAATTACGGGTCGAAGGTTGAACTATTATTACTTCATGCCCTCCCATTCCCCTCCCCTCCAGGGTGGGAAGAAAGGGGGAGGATTATTCATTTGTATTCAAGCACTTCATTAATGTTTATAAGAGAATCCAAACATGCAAGCAAAACAAGGACGAAACACTCGCGCCAGACGTGTGATGCGATAAATGTCACTGGAGCAAATATTTAGATCTGTTTACAGAGAGGCCTATTAAGTCCTTTTTGAAAAGCTGTGCAGTGTTGTGGCTTGGTCTCTGCCTAGCAGCTCCAGCGTAAACACATGGAAGATGGCTAAGTCTCTCTCTCTCATTTTGTTATGACATCTGGAAACCTAAGGAGGTCGGGAGAAGCCAACTGGCTGCCCTGCTGCGATGTCTAGCTACAGGGTCTGCCTGTTGAATGATGGCAGGACATGTAAAGTGGAACTGCTGAGTTCTCCAGCCTGTGCCACAATCAGTGGATTTTCAACACAATAATCCCTCAACAAAGGTTGTTGCAACACACAAGCCCTTGGTTCATTGCTAATGATGCAAGTCTATGCTCTCTGCCGTTTTTCAAGATAATTTGCATTTGAGAAAATCAGTTCCATTAGGAGCTAAAATAGCAAAGAGGGGTGGAGTCACTCTATTCACCACGGGATGAAGATGCGTCCCACAATCCCTTGCCCAAAGAGCTGTAGGTCCTGAAGTTCACAAACAGCCTGGACTTCTCCAGATGTCCCCTTCACATCACCATCTCATCAACTCTAGCCCCTGGGCATACAAATATTTCTTTTTCTAAGAGTACTAAATAAGTTTAAAGGTGTAAGAGAAATTTATAGATGGAAAAATCATAGTCTTAGCCCCAGATGTGGTAATGCATTTGGGATATTTTAGCCTCTGAAGTCATGCCTCAGTTTCCAACACGTTACATAAGGCCTACAGGTATAAAATTGTCCATGTTGTGTATACAAAGACTCAGGGTTCCTTATCCAGGTGCCCAGCTTGCTTCCCTGCTGTTTTGATGGAATGGTGCTCAGGCCATACAGATATGCAGGACTCTGGAGAGTGACCCTCAAGTGGTGCTGGCTGAATTGAAACACTTTTAGTTTGAAACTCTCCTTCTGACTTAGTGAGTTTAGTTCACTTGTTTCAATGGCATCAAAAATTCAACATGAAATCACAAGTAACTCTACTCAGTCTGGTTTTTTAGCCTAACAAAATCACAAATAAATTAGAAAAATATTGACTAACATTTCTTTTCTCTCTCATTCCCTGAATAAATTTGTCTACATGAAACTCCTTTCTGCATAAACCAGGAGGAAAGACAACTTGCCCAGTTTCAAGAGATACAGTTTTGGGTTCCCAATACAAGGATTGCCAACTTGTTTGATTTGTTTTAACGGGAACTACACTGAGCTTTGCCCCAGAGAACAGAAGAACAGGTGCCAAGTGTTTCGGGATTCTCCCATGGTAATATTCCAAGCTATACCCTCAGGTCTAAGCACTCTCAGGAAAACACACCTCTTCCTTCCCTGACTGATAGTGATGGATTATTGATGTGACAGTTGCTAAACTTGTTGTTCTCTTAAAAAGTGTACAAAGGTTGTGATACTTCATGTTTTAGAAGAACAGAAAAATTCATGCAACCATCCAGCCGAACAGTAAATAAACATTGGTTGTCCCTACTGTGCAACAGGGATCAGTCTTTTCAGACTTAAGCATCCAAGAGAACTTTTTTTTCTGCTTAAGTTCTCCCTTCTGATTAGTGTCCCTGATTAATTCTTGCAGAAAATGCGCAACAGCTTAGTGGCTAGGTCTCAAACCATGGTCCCTTCCATGATGCTACATTTAGCTGCTATTCTCTGCTTTTTGGTGTGTTTTACTGCTCTTAATATACCAGACTCGTCAGGAGTGCCAGGCCTCAAAATCTTGTCAGTAGCATGCCAAACATCCACAAGGAAGAGAGAGGAATACCTTGCCCTACTCTTGTTTAGCTACCTCCTGCTTTGGAGCTAACCCTTGGGTTATTTACATTGCGTGACCTTGAGATAAATGGCATTTGGCAGGCCGCCGGGTGACTCTGTGTTTCAAATCAAACATTCTCAGTTTCTCCCACACTGACAATGGGAATAATTCCTGAATGCTTTTTTGGGGGTGTTTCTTTCCATCTCATTGCCTGCCACGGAGCTTTTTGGTAACTACGTCAAGGTTGGTGAACTCTAGCTTGACTTTCTTGTTAGACTCAAGTACCAAGTGGTGTGTGTGGTTTTCTTCTGTAGTTTGGTGTGTATGTGTGTGTGTGTGTATTTTCTCCTTGTCCCAGAGTGTCTGCACCGCTGGTATTAGAGCTACAATTGTTCTATATATAAAGCAAAGATCCCTTGAATGATCTGCCAAAGGCTTTATCTATGAACAATCTTTGTCTGTACTTGCTTTGCTGTTAACCAGTTTTGACTCTACTCCATAATGGCTGGAGTTGCTTTGCCTTAACTGATATGTATCAAAGAGAAATGCTAAAATTAACTGCTCATGAACTGTGTCCAGGATGTTAGATTAACTCATGTGGAATCCTTCAGTGAACAAACTGATTTATGATGTGTTATGACATTGTTATTTGATGTGTTGCACAACTAAATTTTAAAAAATGAAGAGCGCTCCATTAATAAGAGATAAATCTTTCCAATGTAATTCAAATGAATCTGCAACAACTTTAGAGAGAGTGTGATAAGGGATCTTGTGTGAGTTTAGTGATTGTGTTTTGCATTCTTAGGAATATCTTCCACTGGGATCTCTTTGTCAGTAATGACAAAACCCATCCAAAATATGCCAAAATACGACACCTTTTGGGAGACTGTAGCTCTTTGTACTTCCTAAAATAGAGAAGGCTACTACTACAAGTGCTTCCCAACAACTAATACTTCCAGCTTTGAGAATGTACAAATGCATCAATGATGCTTTCTCTCCACTTCCATGATTTGCTGAAGCCCCTACAGGGTACATCTGTTCCAAGCTTATCCAGCCATAGTTAACACACAGCAAGTGCTCAGAACAGTCAGTTTCACTTTCAGGAAGAAAAACCCACCTTTATACATTTAGATATAAATTGAGTATTTTTTTTAAGCACGCA
This sequence comes from Corvus hawaiiensis, assembly GCF_020740725.1. Lineage (NCBI taxonomy): Eukaryota > Metazoa > Chordata > Aves > Passeriformes > Corvidae > Corvus > Corvus hawaiiensis. The sequence goes on from NC_063221.1 coordinate 25,444,746, forward strand.
CTATTCCATTACTGGAACATGAACCAGTTCAAATGCTGACCTTAAACTACGAAGTTTCTAGAGTGTGTTTCAGATGACTACAGGTTAAAGGCTCAGATCTCTCTGGATACCCAGCTTCAACAAAAATGCCTTTGAAAACGAGCTTGAGTTATATACTGTACAGTATGTCTCATTTCACAGCCAAGCCACTCAAGTTAATAAAGAAAATCTTCTCTGGCCTCACACAATTAGCTGGGTAAAAAGCTGGTCAGTGCCAGTCTGCAGACAGGGACAAGCTGATCTATAAAGCTGGACAGTGTTTCATGCCTGCAAAGCCTCTGAACTTCATCTTGCCACCAAAACACCTGGATTATTTCAGGATAGTATAACCTGGTCTCATGGACTGATGAGGTATTTTCTTGCTGCTATTCTGTAAATGGAAAGGAGAAATGCTAAGGAGCTGAACTGCATCCCAGTTGTTCAAAGGCTAAGCCATGTAAGAATTGGTTTGGCCGTACCTTTGTATTAGAAACTTGACTTTGTTCAATTCTGGGTGTTAGTGAGTTATCTTCTCCAGCAGGCAAATAATGAGCTTTTCTGAGAATGTTCTTTCTAGCTTTTTCCTGTATTAATCAGGAAATTCATTATGAAAAAGAAGGGCTTTTTGTATCATTAACTCTTATAAAAACAGTATGTTTAGGCCCTTTAGCATACTTGCACCTCTCCTGCATCTGTGATACCGCAAAAATAAAGAATTACCTCAGCTTGAAAGCAAACCACAACTTATGATCCCATTTGACTCCCAGTATGTCAGGACCAGTTCCTCTCATGGTGTATGGCTTAGCACTTTCACAATTAATAGTGCTATGATGATTTTACCAGTACTTGAGAACCAATGAGACACATTGGGGGTCCCATCACACTTCTTTCTGGAATAACATTTATCTCAATGATCATTTCTAAAACTGTGAATTAGTCACATGCCAGGAATACAAAGACCTTCAAAAATTTGGGCAAATCACGCTTTTGCCCTCTCCCCCTCTGCTGACTCTGCAAACTCCTGCACTGTGAGCATTTGGTCTCACATTTAAATAAATATTCCCCATCACTATTATGCTGTCACCTGTAATAGGAAAAGGCTGCAAGAAATCAAAGGAAAGCTAAATTTGTGCAGTGGCAGAAAGCGTACAGAGAATAATCAGTCTTCATGGTGATTGTTAACAAAAGTGAGGAAGCCTAATGGAGACCTTGGATTTAGTACAGTCTCTAAAATATTGAGGGGATACTTTCAAGACACAGAACCACCTACTTGAAAGAAATACTTTCCCTGTGTTCCTCGTAACTTGACTTTTATTAAAATGGAAAGAGGTTAGAAAACTGCAAGATTTGTTTCCTTTTACTCATTCCTTGGCACACTAAGGGAGTCTGATGAATATTGCTTTGCTCTATGAAGGCAGCTTTTTCTCTGTTTTATGTATTGGAGATATCTGTGTCTCCCAACAGGTGCCCCAACACAAGAGTTAGTGTACAAGCAGCAAGTTTAATTAAATCTGGGGAAAACATAAAGCATTTACTGCTATTTTCTTAATTATGTTGATAGAGCTAACCCACTGCTAATTCCCAGCTTTTCGCCCCATCTTAGCTAACTCCTGTTTTGCAGGGATACCCAAGTATGAAGAACCTCCGGACTGGAATTCATGTGGAAGGCTTCGTAACTTCCACACTATCTGAGCCTAGGAAAAGAAGAAATCAGAATAGTTTCCTCTTCTTTTTTTACAATCCTTTCTTTGTGTGCTACTTGGAGTTTCTGGGAATGGTTCAGTGTTACCCCTGGCTTCAAGGGACACTCTGGAATGGGTACAACACACAAGATTTGGTCTTTCGCTTCTAACACTGCTACCCACCAGCATGGGCTGCAATCCTGATTTTGAAGAATCGCTTTTGACATCTGCAAGACTCTTCAACCCCTCAGTGTTGTTGCAGTGCCTGGACAGAGGTGATCAGCAGTGGTCCACTGATAATAAATCTAATTACAGTATTTCAGGGATGATGATTTCTTCAGGTATAACTGGCCTATGGGAGTCTATGCATGATGAGAAATGGGGTGTCCAGGACTATACTAAATGACCCTCAGAGTGGAAAATCTTGGGCCTTTGATCTCATTCAAACTAAAAATAATTTTGCTAATGAGCCTACTCAAGTCATACAATATCCATTTCAAAATGCTGAGCACATGGTTTTAATTTACAGTTTTTACCAACCTTCATTTATATTGTGCTAGAAGTTCTGAAATGACTTGCACCAGAAGCTCTAAAATATTGGAAATCCAAATATGAAGGACTACTGTTGGAATAAGTTAGTGATAAAAGCAGCGGACATGAGTGTGAATTCCTGCTTGAGCTTCTGACAGGTATTAAACAGGTCACCTTTTATTCTCTGTGCCTTTAAATATCAATTAGATCCAATAAACAGTAACAATAATACAAGGTAGCTTGAGGACCAGAAAAAGCAAATCCATGGAGACACCATAACTACCAGCTGTTGTGATGGATACAACCAGCTTACAGTTTAGTCGCATGTCTGCTCCCACTCCCTAGAGAACATAGTCTTGCTCCAATCCCAGCCAAGAACTGAGGTATTAAGTTCAAACACTGGTATCTGCAGTTTTAAGCTCTGCAGGCACCAGTTTAATTTCTGGTGTCTCAAGCGAGCTGGAAACTGTAATGGTCTTTCTTTGGGTTACAGAAAGAGTATTAAGTTCACAAATTGCTGCAATGTTCAGAAATAAATGTCTTAGTAATTACAACCTAGAAACAATTTGAGAGCTTCACAAAGATACTGAAATTTTGTCATCAACCCACAGTGCCTTCTGCAGATTTAAAGGATAGTGGCCATCAAGCATTTGTACTGGTTGTCTGCTTGGAAGAGGGATTTGGTGAAGTGTGAGAACACCAGGCAGATAAGTTTCCCTGCAAAATGGGGCTCTTTAAACATTGACCCTTGAAAGTTAAAAACAGTGAAGTTTCTAAACACCAGTCATTGCTGAAAATCTCTTTTTGAGATTTTTGTGCTACAACCTAAACACTGTGCTCTGGGGAACTCAGCTTACGACTGTAAGCTGTAAGTTTCATCCAAGTAGGCAGGGAACCTCGCTAACAGGACCAAAAGATGAAAGAAATCACACCAAGTTCACATGGCTCAATCAGTAACACTGTGATTTCTTCTGCCTTTTACCTGTCTCATCAACTCCTAATGACAGTGAAAAGATTAATAAGGGTTTGCAGTGCAAAGCCCAGCACAGGGGAAACCTGTTATTTTACAGTATGTCCCTCTGAAGTCCCTAAATATGCTTTGCCAGGAGCCCTGCCACTGATCTCCTCTCTGCAGGAGTGCAAGGTGAGTGAGCGCCCTTGCTTAAGATCATTTCTGGCCTTTGCAATCCAGGAACCTCTGACTCACCCGAATGATGTGGGCTGGCTTTATAACGTGGATTGCTACTCACTAGGGAGCTGAGGGGAGGCTGTTAAAGACTTTCTGAGGACTGTAGGCTGCACTATACTTGAAGTTGAGGTTTTTAAGGTCAATGGTTCATTCTGTTTATAAGCAAAGCACCCTGGGCCTGGAGGAGAATCCTGACTGCTGCTGCAACAGCATCACAAAGTGACAGCAAATAACAAACATATTGCAAATCACTGTGAAAATACCATTTACCAAACAGGGGCTTTTGCACCTACTGGGTGAGCAGCTCCGAGGTGGCAAACACACACAGAAAAAATGGCACAGTTCTGCTATTTGACTTCTATACACTGGTAATGTTAAGCTGCCTCAGGTACAGTAGGGACTCCCTTGAGTGTCAGACTGTTTTCTGAGGATTCCTCCCTTTCAAGGCTCATCTTATAAAGATGTAATTCCTGCCTAATACCAGTCACAAGCAGCACCCATAATTTTGCAAATAAATCAACCAGGAGAATCCTCCAGACCTACTCGTGGGAGGCAGGTACACCTGCCTTGGGCTTGGATGTTACCAAGGGAGGTGTGAAGGATCAGAGGGAAAGGAAGGGCTCATACCTGACCTGTTGTACAAACACTTCTGGCAGTTATATACACAATAAATACAGCAGATGAATTGCCAGCTGCCCCTCGAGCCATCATTAGTGACTGGCTGCTTGCTTAATAGGCACCAAATGCCTGGATGAGCCTTCCAAAGGGCTGTGGGGCAGGAGCACACAGTCACTGGCTGTGCAGAGCAACACCTACAGGTGGGTACAGCAATAAAACGTCAGCTGCTGATCCTTTCAGGTGTTACTGCCACTGCTGGAGTTTTAATACCTGCATAGTTTCATCCTCAACAGTTCCCCTGGTGAAGACATAAAGCAGCTCCCACTAGTATTTAAAGGCAGTTAAATGGAAGGATTTCTATTTCTCCTGTATGAATTTCTACCCTGAGGTTAATTCTGCTGGGGGAATTTGTTTACCCTGGGGCACAAGAGGGTGAAGGGAGTGATAGCTTAACAAAAGCCAGCAAGCTGAAAACTATGTGCCCTATGTATAGCTATGTGTAATCAAACCCTTTAACAACATCTCTTTCACAAACATTCAGCAGTCAAAACAGGTGATGCTGTTTTTGATGACTCCTGCTCTCTTCATGAAGCCTGAAATTCTCTAAAAGCAAGAAGGTGCCATTTCTACTATGCAAAAGCCACTTTTATTTCAAAAATTAAAAAAAAAAACCCCAGTATTACTCCTTCATATAAACTATACAGACTATCAAAAGTCAGCTAGCTCTGAAACTGAACCCTTTAATCCAGTTCAGAAAACTATGATCCTGGATCTTTCATTATAACAAACAAGTAAATTTCTCTTGGAAGTCAGTTACACTGGTCCTGTCAGCTTAGAGAACCCCAGCTTTGTGATCACAGAAATGTTTCGTTTTTCAAGGAGACAGGGCAGATTGAGCAGAGAGTCCAGGATGTGGCCCTGCCTGTATATCACTGTGTATATTACTGTTTTGCCACTGAAGGTCCAGCTTCGAGGCTGCACAGCTGTCAGTGACCAAACATGATGGACCACCCATCGGCCTTTTATTAACCAGCACTTGTTCCCCCCTCTAATCCTATCACCAGAGTAATCAAAGCTGCCATGTCCTAGGGTTTGATGGAACAGCAGGACCTGGGAAATGAAGACTGATTTTGTTAACAAAGTCATTCCTGCCCCATGATTGCTGTCTCATTGGTAGAAAGCGGGGAGATGAGGTTTATTTGTGCAGAGAATGAGGCGGCAAAGAAATGAAAGGGGGAGAATGGTGAAGTGTGAAGTTTAATCTGGCACAGTCTGAGGTTTCTTTCTTTGAGGCGGTCTCTGATCCAATCAACACTGGTTTGATATTTAACATCTCCCCCTGCAGTCGGAAATGATAGCAGCTGGAGGAGACCAGAGTCGGGGCTTCCCAAACAGCCAAGGGGGAGAAAAGGAGGTGCTGGCAGCTCCCCACCAGCCTCACAGCTTCCCCACCAACAGGCTGGCATGAAGCTGGACCCTGACACAAAATTTTCCCTATGAATCTTGGAATTCAGGGCATCTGCAATGAGCTGAATGCAGACTGTCCCTGAGGAGAGCAAGCTCGGGATGGGATGGGAGAGGGATTTTAGTTCTAATGCACAGGAAGGGCTATGAACACTGTCTGGGACTGGGGATCCTGCTGAGAAACAGGATCAAACACAAGCAAGGGATGCCACCCACCTCCCCAGGGAACAGCAGTTTGGGTAGAGGAGTAAGACCTTCCCCTTGCTGACGGTACAGACCTTCAGTGGGGACACACTCCAATCACTCCAGGGTGATGGGGGTCCCATGACAGCCCTGGGTCATCAGGGAGGATGCAACAGACCTGAGCAGCTGCAGGAGCCACCATCAAAGTTCTCCTTACTCCAACAACAGCCTGGGGAGAGCTTCCCATCATTGACCCACATGAGGGTCCCAAAGAAGAGAGAAAACTTAGCCCTATCCCCAGCTGGCCCTCAGAGGGCACATGGAGGAGTGCTCACAGTCAGTCATGGCTGCAGGGCCTCTGCCAGGATTCCACGAGAAGGCCTGGAACGCCATCTGCCCCTCATCAGTCCTCAGTCCTGGCCGACTTGATTTTGCCTTTTTCTGGCCACTCTCTACATAAATATCAGTGCTGTCAGACAGACTCGTCTGCTTCCTCTTCTTCACTTGCCTCAGCTCTTTCTGTTCCTACCTTCCATGAAAACCCTGAAACTTCAAATACAAGGAGCAGTGAAATTTCAACCTGACCCAAACCTGCTATGAATTCCCCTGCATCCAGGCTCCCAACACAGCCTTCTGCTGTGGTTCCAACACCTTGACAACCAGCTCTACCATAGCCAGTGCCTGGACTTTGAGTGACCAGCAGCTGCCAGAGTCCCAGGAGGTGGGATAACATTCCCCGCCGGGATCCAAGCAGGAGAGCGGCCAGTCAAGGGGAAGCAGGAGGATGGGAGTGATGTGGCAAAGCAGCAAGAAACACTGCACAGAGATTTCAGGGGGAGCAGAGCATCAAACTACAAAGTTTCGGGGTTTACAACAGAAAACAATGCTCCCTGCTCTACCTGCAGGAGCTGGCTCTCCAGGAAGCAGCTAATTATATGAGCCACCCTAATCTTTTTACCCAGCTAAGACAATCAACATTTCAAAGCCACGCACAGAACGTTTCAAAGATCGTTCCTGGTCAAAAATGCAAGTGTATCCACTTTCTTTCAGAGCAGATCAAAACCAAGTACCACACCGGGACCACTCCTAGATTTCCTCCTCCTCACGGTATCAGATTAACAGATTTGGTGTATGTAGTCAGATTAAATATTTGCAGTAGCACAAAGCTGCCTTTGAGGGGAAGAACTAGGGAAAAAAAGCTTTTTTTGTCTTTTTTTTTTAATTTGCTTAGGGCAAAAATACTGGACTTTGGGGACGTGGGAAACAAAAGCATTGACATGATTCAGCAAAGTACAGTCTTAAAACCTGAATTCTGAATGCAGAAATAATGTGCAGTATTCCTGTAACAGCAATGCTGAAAACAGGTAAAAAACCACTGATGCCCTTAGCAGGTTTGGGACTGTAACTTATCACAGATGTTCTCATCAAACTCTGCAAACACCCCGCGAGACAAAAGCTGCTCAATTTCTGATTTCCATTTTAGTGTGTTTTAATTATGTGTTACTTAAGGAAGGCTCCAAGACCTGGAATTGGGAGGTGAAACCTTGCAATAGTAATCCACTCCACTAAATTAGCACAGTAATACACCAAGCAGTAGGACTGCTAGACGGTGTGATAACATTACAAATTACTATTGTTAAACAACTAGCCAGGTGTCAGGATGCATGAAATCTAGAGGAAGCAAGAAAATAAATACCTGGTTTGTTTTGTTTAATTTTGTCTCCTGTTGTTCTGGTGGCCCTGTTCCCAGAAAAAGCTTCAATCTAGGAAAAAATCCTCCTGAACACACATCTATTTCAGCAACTTTGTCAATTCTCTCTAACAATTAAAATGGAATGCATTTTTTTAAACAGCACAAATGTTTTGCACAAATGACTGTCTTTTACTTGCCAATAGCAGTAATACCTTTGCTGTTCTTTTTTAGATTATTTTTGGAGCAAAATGAATGGGAAATTTTTGTTTCTATTTAAAACTTGGAGAGAAACACAATTATGGTAAGAGCAGCAGTGAGTTTTGTACTCTGTCCCTTTTCCTTTCTCTGTTGCTCACTCTCTCTAAAGAGAAAAAAAAGTAGCATGATTCACATTTAAAAGGCTTCCAAGTGGTACATTTTTAACCAAGTGCTTTCATGTGCTTGATTCTCACTGCCATTTTTAACCTAATACAACCAAACACTATTGGACGTCTGCAATGGTTAATTATTTTTACCTCACCTTAAAGAAGGGGTTCAACAGAGAGGATAGGCACTTAAACCTTTCAGACAGAACAGTGTAAAACGAATTCCTTGGTTTGGATGTGTGTTAATTAATGCAAGGGTCCTGAGGGGCTTTATTTTAATTATTTTTGTTGATAAACAAGAAAATTCATTCGAAAGTGCTTGCAACAATCTCCTCTGAAGGCTGTATGTAAAGACTCCTAGTTAAAATACTGGATGAACCAAATGTTACTGAAAGCCAGACTTTTTCCCCTTAAAATAGTTCCCACCGGACTTCAGGGGAGCAGGGGGTGAAGGCACTCTAAGGACATTTTAATCACACTGAAGATCAGTCCTTTAATCCTTATTCCCACATCACTAAGAATTTTTTCGGTCAAAGTAGGACAGTAAAATAAGGCTGGAAATAGACTGATCCAAAACTAATGACAAAAAGCAGGTTAAAAATGAAATATCATAGCAGTAACTGACACCACCTTAAATCTCCCCTGGATTATTTGTTTTCTTCCACACACATTCATTTCCTCAATTTCTAGTAAATCTCATTTCACATAAACAGTTCCACAAAGCAAAGTCAATAGCTGTTACTGTGTTCCTGATTAATCCACTGAAATGAAATAGATCTCATGGCTTAGTATTTGGTTGTTTAAAGCTAAATCCACTGAAAGAATTCCGGAGTCCAGTTACACCAATAACTTTTGTTTCTTAGCCTACGTCTTTTCCTTTCTGCTGAAATTTACCTGTTCTAAAGTGAAATAAACCCATGCATATTGCACACTTAATTTCCCCCAGTACAAGGACAACATGAGTCACTTTGTTTTGACCCAGAGTGACCACTATAAAGACGAGTGACAGTTTACATGTACTTAAATCAATTTGAACAATGTCGAAATTTCTGTTTTCATTGTTCATGCTTCATCCTCTTCCTGACAAGTACCACAGAGCTGCTTTACTTCAAAACAAACAAACAAGCAAACAAAAAAGCACTTTTTACCCAGCTCCGGGACAGGATAGGAAGCATGGAAATTTCCCTCACAAGAGGCAAGCAAGCAGACACACACATTCACACCCTGGACATTTGCCTCTCAAATAAATTATACACATGATCCACGTGCAGCGCTCGCCACGCACATCACAGGGTTTCTGCAGGCAGCACTGGTCAGTGTGACAGCAAACAGGCAGCCCACCACAAAAGCTGCTGAGGCCCATGAGTGACTACCCCGCTGCAGCAGGCTTGGGGCTCACCCCCACCAACTGATGAATGAGCAAGGAGAACGGCCCCCACATCCTGGGATAACACACGAGGCCCAGAAGCCTCCTTACCTGGGAGAAGTTGAGCCCGTTCAGTGGGTGACACTGCTCCTCCACCCGTTCCACCGCACCCGTCTTCTTCTTCATCCTCTCGGCCTCTTGGGCGAGGTAGAGATCGAGCACCGGCACCCCTCTGGAGCGGATGTCCGTCTCCGTCAAGGAGTTTACCATAAGCATCACCCAGACGGGCCTCTTGCGCTCCCAGTTCCCGGCGATGGCGTTGAAGAGGTAGTCGGCATAGAGCCCTTTGCCTCGCTGGTCCGGGGTCATCCAGTGGGGCAGCATCAGCTTGATGTAGTCCAGGTGGCGTTTTAGGCGGCGGTACAACTCCCGGGGCAGCACGTCCTGCAGGTTCTCCCCGTGGGGCAGCATCTGGCAGCTGGCCAGCCCCGAGATGGTGTAAGGGTCCGTGAGGTCCAGCTCGAAGTAGACGCTGGAGCTGGCGTGGAAGGCGGCCTTGGAGTTGTCAGGGATGAAGTCCCAAACTCGCGTGTAGGGCACGTGGATAGTGCCGAAGAGATAGGCGGGGGGGTCACGGCGAATGGTCCAGAGGAAAGAGTTGAGCTCTCCTTGCTGCGGGGAAGATAGAGGGGCTGGTCAGCGATGGAGGAGCAGAAGGGCAGGAAATAGTGATGCCACCCTCGGGGCTGCCCGCAAGGCAGGAGGAGCGGGGGTCCCGCTTCTCCATCTCCTCGCACAAGCCCCACGCGGGCTCGCAGTAAGCAAAGCCGACGGGTACCATGAGGCCCGCGTGGGGTTGGGTCCCGCCGTGACCCCCCGCTCGCCCCCGCATCCGCCGGCCCCGCTCCAGCCCCGGGCCCCTCCACGGGGGACCCGCGGGGCAGCGCCGCCACACCTGCGGGGCCGCGCGCGTCCGCCTGCGCGGGGCGGGGGGGTCCCTCCGCGCGCCCCCGTCCCGCCCGCGCCCCGCGGCCCCCGCGCACCCCGCGGACACGCGCGCATCCCCCGCGGGCCGGCGCGCCCCCGGCCCGGCCCGGCCCGGCTCACCGAGCGGGGCAGGTCGCACTGCCCCGTGTCCATCTGCTCCCGCCGGGCCGCGGCGTCGGGCAGGAACCCCCCGAAGACGAAGCAGATCAGCGTCAGGTTGAGTTGCATCCCGCTTCCTCTCGGTCTCCTCTCTCTCCTTCCCAGATGAGCCTTTTTGGATTTCTAGGATCTTTTTTTTTTTTTTTTCCCTCCCCCTTCTCCTGCTCTTCCCCCTTTTTTTTTTTTTAAGCCTTTTTTTTTTTTTTTTTTTTTTATTCAAACAAACTTTGCCAGTCCCATCTGCATCTGACAAGTGCAGGGGGAAGGACTGGCCGCCCCCTCCCTCCCATGCTCTCCCCCCTCCCGCCCTTTCCCACCCCCACCCCCTCTGGCTCCGGGCTTGTCAGAGGCGCTGGATGCTTTGGGGAGGACGGTTCTCATCGCCAGCCTCCGCCATGCTTTGGTGTTGCAGACCGGAGACGCTCCTTCCCGCCCCGCCGCTTCGGGAGGAGGTTGGGAGGAGAGGGGCGGAGGGGGGGAGAGAGCGGGGGGGAGAGCAGCCAGAAAATAAAAAAGTTTAAAAACAAGATTTTTTGACTTTCTTTTTTTTCTTTAACTCGGCGGCCGAGAAGGGGCTCCCGCGGCGCCTTGCTAAAGGCGGGCGGTGCTCGGCGGGGTGGCGGCGGCCCCCGCACCCCGGCCCCGCTCCGCGCTCCCCGCTCCGGAGGCCGGACCCGCGCGCCGGCGGAAAGTTCCGCGCAGCCGCCCGGGCCCGCCCGCGCCTCCCGCCGCCAGCGGCCGCCGCCAGGGGGCGATGGCGCCCCAGCGGCAGCCGCGGCTGAGGGGCGGCGGCGCTCCCCCCTCGCCCGCCCGTCCCGCGGCACCTGCGCGGCGCGTCCCGCTCGTTAAACACCAACAGCGCGAAACCGAGAAGTTCCGACAGCCCCAAACTCAATAAATGTGACAGAGTCAGTCCGACGGGGCTTGTCACGGGCAGGAACCGAGGGCAGCCGGCTCCCCGGGGGATGCCCTGCGGCGCCCCCGCTCAGCTCTCGCCGGCTGCGCTGACCCGCGCGGTCAGGACATGCCCGGCTTTCCCCGGCCCCTCCGCGCCCGGCGTGGAGGACAGGGGCACGGCGCGGGCAGCACTATACCTTGTACCTCAGCTGTCCTCACCGGGACCCCCGCCTCCTCAGCCTCACGGGAGGATGGAAGGAGGGAAACTTGTGTAGTTTAAAACACGCATCGCTAGCGATCCAGCTTCCACTTGGACCGAAAAGCCTCAGCAACTCGACCTGAGGGGATTCTTGGCGACGGGAGCACTTCCAGGGTCCCTGAGGGTCTGGAACCCTCTCTGGAGGTCATTGCAGAAGGCATTTGAGTTCAGCAGCTGCAACTCACACCACCTGCCGTGTGTTTAAAGGGTTTCAGAGCAGAGGACAGGCTGACAATGCCTGTCACCGTCAGATGCAAGAACTCCTGCATCTCCAGGTCCATTCTGGGCAGGGATGGGAGTGAGGGTGCCGGACATAGCCCATTCTCCTTGCAGGACACTGCCCAGCCCAGGGTATCTCCCTCATCCTGCTGTGTGCAGCAGAGCCAATTTGTATCCTGGCTTTCCCATCACCTCCCCGACTGCAAACCCTTTCCAAAACCGGGAAGTTCCTCACTGTATTGACAATGATCAAAACTACCAAAATTTACGTGATGAAACACAGTCGTTACTATTATGATGCATGGTGCTTGCTCTGGCAAAACTCAGAGTGGAGCCAGCAGAGTTTTGCCAATGACAGTGACAGACTCAGGCCCACTTGGATGTAAACGTGGCTTCCTGAGAGCCCCGTGGACTCTGTGAGGGACACCAGTTGCTGTGGTGACTGATGGACAAAAGCAGCCACACAGATTACTGAGAGGCACTTTGGAACCACTGTGTGTGCACCCCTGCACACTGCTCCTGGCAAGAGCAGTTCACCACAGTGCCAGAACCAGCAGCTCCTTTCTAAGTGATGACGCTCATCCTCTTCTCGCTCCTCCCACATGTCCCAGACAGGTAAAAATCAGGCGGAATAGGGGACTGGTTTTTCTTCATTGTGTTTCTAGTTCTTTAATATTTCAAATAAATATTTCATTTTCTGGTTCCACCCTGAGAGATATGGTTCAGATAAGGGAAAAATAGAGAAGGACAGAGAGGCAGAAGTTTTTTTAGCACATAGGGTGTCCCATTGCTGCAGCACAGGATGGTCCAGTGAGACAACCGAGTTATGGCCACACTGGTGCTGGTGGCCTGGAGTCACCTGTGGCTCCGTGCTGTTGGGATAGGGAGTGGCAGCAGTGTGTGTGTGTTGCTTTGTAGGCAGTGAGTTCTCACATGGCCTCCCCACCAGCTTGCTTCCCTGGCATTGCTGGTGTGATGGCACAGGGACCGGGAGGGCAGGGCCTGGCTTCACGTACCCACGCCATCTTTCTCTCTGCAGCAGCCCCACCTTTCTCTCAAGTGTGCCTCAGCACTCGTTCTCAGCCCACCCATCCCAAATATGCAGGGTCACTGTTGGTGACAACACCTGAAATGAAGGTCCAGAGCAGGAAAGGTTGTACAGCCCATGTCCCAGCAGATACCACACGACAAGGGCTAAGTAGAGTCACAACACAGGATCCTGTTGCTTTTCCCTAAGCTGCTACAAACCTTTTAAAAGCTACAGGCTTGATGCTGTCCTGACACTGTAACACAGAGCTGCATTTGCTCCAGCTGGATCAAACTCTCCTTGCATTCAGGAAGTGCCACTTCCTAAGTGGCATGGCTGCACTTGCCTGGCGTAATTGCTTTGACATGGTCTACCCTTTCTCTAGCTCCTTCCCAAATGCCTTCCAAAGCAGTGAGAGAACAGAGGGGCCTCGTCAGGAGGCTGGTATGGACATCAGGAGTGACATGACCCAGCGTCTCATGCCCTGGAGAAGACGCCTGGGAGGTCTGTGAGGATGTGAGGCCCTGCTTGGAGCTGGGTGCTGTGCTGTGAGGGAGGCGATTGCCCTCATCGATAGCGTACATATCAAAGCACTCAGGGCAAGAATAAACAAACGTCTTTGGCACTGTGCTCATCTTCCATGAGCCAAAAGGCAGGTGTGTGTGTGTGTGTGTGTGTGTGTGTGTGTGTGAGGATAGCAAGTTTTCCAGCCGTTTCCCTGAACTCAGCCCTGATGTTGCAAGAACTGTCTAGCTCTGAAAACACGGCCTCGCCTTGATTTATGCCGCTTGTGGGTAAGATGACTAAGAAGAAGGGGGAAAAAAAAAAGAGCAGAACAGGAACAGAAATCCCAGTGGGAGCACGATGAGGGTGTGTACGGATTTGGTGGGACAGTCAGGTTGGGGAAACTGCAGCCAGAGCTTCAGGCAGTAGGCAGAGGAGACCACAAAACCACATGATGTGTGTCATGATGTTCCACCTAAGATACAAAAGCATGCCACAAGTTTTATGAAGGCAACTCTTTGGTAACAGTAAAGAAATTAATTCTTTTGTGAAATTGTAGCATTTTTTTCTCCTTCAGATGAGTTCCATATGTCCTTGTGATTTTTTACTTTTAAACACAGCAGTTTAGAACAAATCTTAAGTAACATTTAGCCTGCTTCTAAAGTAAATATTTACAAAAACATTAAATAATGGTGCTGATCTCTGGAAAATGTGTATTGCTCCCTACCTGCTACTGTTTTGTCCCTATCTGGAGTAATAGAGAAGCTTTGTAATAAAGCCCAAGGCTGTAAAAGCAGTATAACAGTGTGATTAGAAGTAATCAGATGGAAAATACTGACTGTTAAAAACTGTGAAGAGATAAGAGGGCTAAGCTGCGAAGGGAAGGCTATGTTATTTTGGTTTAACAAATTTTAAGAAAATTAGTAAGGGAATTGGCTTTTAATCTTACAAAAGCTGTATTATTTTTGTGGAAGCATAATAAATAGTTTTTAGCTGTTATTTATGTCATGTATCATTTTCAAAGAACCTTACTAAATAAATATTAATCATTTCACCAACCACTTAAAGGCAACCACTTTTAGGGGTGCAGTGAGGCAACAACTTACCAAGGGAGTTGTGCTAAAACAGGACGCAAAGACAGCCAGATTCAATAAGGAGTTCGTGTGGGTATAAAAAATATTTGTGGAGGCTTTAACAGTATCTTTAATGACACAAAACAAACCCCCATGGAATAGAGGGTAAATTTCTTTGTTAATGAGAAGCTTGCATTGGAACTTGTAATTACAGCGAGTTTCCAACAGGTAAAGAAGATGATAAGATTTGAGAGAAAACAGCGTGAGAGGGATCAGTATTTGCATGCAGGGAAGCGTAACATTTTTTTTAAAGAAGATGCTCCTCTCCATTCACTTTCCTCACAGGAAACGCACCATATTGTTGGCCTGTGATGTATCAGTATTTCCCTGTCTCCACCATGGTGTACTTTTCTTTTGAAGGCACCCAGTAGATTTCAGTCTGTGCATTTCTCACAACCTTCCTGCAACAAGGAGCTCTGCTGGCCAGTGACTCTCCCCAAACCTGTCCCGTGTCAAAACTGGAAGAGTAAGAACCCAGCTTTTCCTTCTTCCATGAATGAAGCTGGAAGTGTCTTCTTCCAGAGATGGCAGATGAGATTCAATCTTCTTGTATGCTGCAGATCACAGAACAATTTAGATTGGAAGGAACTTCCTGAGGTCTCTGGTCCAACCACTCTGAGCATGGTTAATTTCAATATTAGATCATGCTGCTGAAATCCAATTAAAGATGCTAATTAGATTTCTTTATTCTTATACACAGGTGGCATTCTCTGTAGCTTCCCTGGACTCAAAAAAGTGTGAAGCCTAAAGCAGTTGCACCGCTAGCTGTCATGCCATGACTTGTTATTTGCTGTGACACCTGTGCTGTGATATGTCGGGCAAATACATTTTCCTGCAGAAGATTGATTTTGATGTTGTAGTCACATAAAACATCATTGCTCAGTCATGCAATTCATGATTTGAAACATGCAGTTGTCAGAGGAACAAGCTTCCACTACTTAAGGCTGTTACGTTGAAACTGCTGAATTATCACCACTGTTTTAATGTTTCACATCTTTTTTTTTATGTGTGTTGCAAGCAATACAATGTAGCCACTGTAGTCAGTCTTACAGTTCCTTGCCTGTTTGTCCTCCTGTGTCCAATTCAGTGTCTTTGGTCTCAGTGTAGCAAAAACAACCAATCTAGTTCTTGAAGAAAATCCCTTCTCAACCGTGACATCCTCCCTCCTAAGAACGAGGTATGAATTTTGCAGACCAACCAGCATTAATAGCTTGTATTACATTTTGCAAAGTCTCACCTTGTGCTGTGGCCTCTGCAATGACAGACCACATCCTGCCTGAGACTAGGCGTGTAAATAGCTGAAGAAAAACTTTCCCAGTGTCAGACTCTGGAATGCATTCTGCCTCTGTATAAAGTTTAGTCTGCACTTGTGTATGTATATAATATTACCTATGCACACCTCTAAGAAGGTGTATGTAGCTCTGTGTGTGTGTATTTGTATATATTACTGCATTCATGCACACACACACATCTATTTATCTATATATCTATATATCTATATATCTATGCATACACACACACAAGATCATGGGATAGGTCAGTACTGCTAATGCTCCCTTACATGCTTTTCAGTTCTCTTTCCCATCGTCTCAAAAATATTCTGAATTTTAGCCCATGGAGGCAGAAGCCTGTCCTTCTCTGATGTCCTACCACAAGTGTGGTGGATCCTGTCTTTTCAAGATCTTCTGTCTGCACCTTAAGCAGAACGTTACTGTTCCATTCCTAAAGCATATTAAATCAGAGTGAAAAAAAAGATCTGAAAGCAGCTCATCCACCTGAACAGAAGTAATCTCCCTGCTGCATAGAAAAGGTTGTAGCTGTTTCCATAGCACAATAGATTATCTCCTTGAGGCTTAATAAGCAAAGAGATTTCTTCCTGTTCAGCATAGTTCAGTGTGCAGTTCCAGAAGCTCCACTTAATTTCATAAACAGTTGAAGCCTCTTTCGTGTTTGGAGAATTATTAGGAGTTCAGCTGCTCAAGAGTCCTCTAAATGCTCCACTCTTTATTGTCATTCACTCTATTTTCTTTTCCTGGTTTCTAGATTGCCATTGATTTATGCAACCTGGGTATCACATTATGTTCATTGGTGTTTATTAATGAGAAGCCTCAGAGGGTTTTTTAAGTGGGATGAGTCTTTATTATAAGGCAGCTAAACCGGCCCTCCAAGACAGCACTTCTGAAAGAGGAGTCTCTGTGTCTTTGGCCTAACCTGGAGCAGAATATTCCAAGCAAATGCAATAATGTTGTGTATATGTCTGAAGTAGCTCATTTATTAACAGCATTCCTATTCCAGTGGCTTGGAACACATAACAGACATGCAAAATGTGCCAATATTTTGGTAATTTGGTGTAAAAACTGCTGCTTTTTTCTTTTGGAGCTGGTAGAATATGGCTCACATTTGTTGTGTGTGTGTGGGCCTGCTCCTTATTAAACTCGTGGTCCTTTTTTCCAGTAACCACTTCAGTGCTGTGAATCAACATAACCAGTTCAGAAAAACACCATCTGTCTATTGGATAAACAAAAGTCTAGTTAGCTGGAAGTTTAATAGATCACAAAGTCTCACCAGGTCCATTTTTATGTTAATAAATTCCACCATGGAATATTTTCTGATGTCACATGGTAAAAGTACCCCAAATAAATAGCAGCTGAAGCATTTTCCATTATTTATCACAGTGTTTTGTGAGCTTAACAATAGAAATTGGTCAGGATCTGAACTTCCCTAATCTCAGAATGCCATCTGAGTGTGTATATTGGGTTTCATGAATCTCAGACAAGTAGATTTAGAAGGGATCTCATCTAGCCTGACCAGAGCTGGGTCAGGTGGACTGCCACTATTCCAACCGGATGTGCATCTCACTTAGGAGTGGAGGCTGGGGGTAGCACTCTGTAATAGCCACTGACTTAATTTCATCCATCCTGTGCCGTGCATTCTTTTGGTTACTGCTTTTTAATAGAGGTCCAGCACAAAGCTGTTGCTCCTCTGGACAGGTATGCAAATACTCAGTGAGACCTTCCAAGTCATCCTGAGTCCCTTAAAAAGGATGAATAACAGATTTCCCTGCAAAGTTATAAAATTACTTCTGAGTAAGACTAAGGAGGAGAACTCTGCTTTAGTGCTAGTGGTGCTGAGAGACCCTGAGGCTCGAAGTTCATGCCAGCACTGCAGCAATGCTTTTGCAGGATCATCATAGGGATGGTCTTCTCTCTAGATTTCAACACAGCCTGTGACAGTGTTTCCTGATAAAAGGGCTATGGGGATGCTGCTGCCAGTATGTGCTACCCTCTCACAGCCTTCTAGGGCACCTGCTGCAGGAGAAATCTGGCTGCCTCCTTTTGTGAGAAATCTGGTTGTGGTTATCAGAAGGGAATCCTACCCATCTCTATGCTGTATCCCCTGTCCTCTCCTCCAGGAGGAAAATGATAGGGAGCTTTTTCAATTCGTATGTTTTTCTTGTAACACTGCCAGTTCCCTGTCCAAATCACGATTTTGTCCTGTTTTTAGGAAGTCTGAGGTGAGGAGCAGTGCATGTCTATGTTGTACACCCACATACCTTGTGTGGAGTCCTACTCATTTCTGTTGCCTGGAAACAACTTACGTTGGTTTGAGTAGAACATGTAAATGCACTTAATCATGTGGAAGAAGCTTTGACATTTCAGATCATAGTAATCTTCCCCTTTCCTTCCTCATGTGCAACTCAAAGTGGCTTATACATTTGAGATCCAGCTGTGCATGCTTGGATCTGTGATACTCCGACCATACTTTGAAGCTACTCCTGCCCTGAAATCACACTGTGTATATCCATTATAAGCTGTAGGGAAGAATTATTCGAATAAAACCTGATGCTAAAGCACATCACAACTTTCCTATCTCTTCTTACATATCTTCTGATTATTGCAGAACTATAAAGCTCTTCTGTTGTTTCTTAGAAACAAATTTAAAATAGTCCCAGCAATCCTTCTGGACCTGAGAAAAAATAAGCATTTCACACTATGGCAAGTCCCTGAAATGCCTACAAGGGCTCCTCTGCTGAGCTGTCCTAGGGATATCAAGTTTGCTGTGAACTGGAAGGCTATGGCCCGGTCATCTTTTATTTATGTGGTAGGATCCCATTATCAGTTTATCACAGAGGTTACTGTTTTCAGGGCTTTTTTCAGTGTGCTCTTTTCCAAACATTTTCAGCAGATAAAGAGAAAAAACTGTTTTGGAAGTGGGTCTACAGTGCACGTTGATCGGTCCCAGTGTGTGTCTAATTACTTTTAGTCTGCCTGCATGAGGAGTTAAGACTTGTCTCTCCTCTTGTTAGCACTGATCATGTGGAAAGCACCGAGAAAGCAGGGGAAAAAGCATCAAATAAGAGAAATGTCGTAATTTGGCAAGCAGAATGAACTCCCCCCTCTTGTTGGAAACTAGGTTTGTTTTCATGTGGAAGTAGATCTGGCAGGCACTGTGCTTTCTGAGCACATCTTCTTGTTGCATCTCTCTCTATATGTGCCTAGCCCTGTGATGATAACTAGTCTCTAAACATGAAACTGTCTGTATTTCTGTCAAGAGCAGAGAAATATAGCCACAATAAACCTAGAAGTTTGTAGGGTGAAGTAAAAAGAGAGACTTTCTTTTCAGAAGCAGAAAGTTATGACTATTTAAATCTCATTGGGATGATGTTCATTGGGGTCATCAGTCGCACTTTTTGTTGTTGTTGATAACTTACACATGCACGTAGAAACTGCCTTTCATGGGTGAAAAGTGTCTTGCTTATTCACAAGCCTTGTAGAAATAAACATCATTTTATATATATCTGTACTGCTGGCAGCGAGGATTTTATTTGTCATGCCATGTGCCAAGCTTTCATTAGTCAAAGTGTGAAAAATCCCATTTGCTGTGTTTTGGAGAGTTCCCATTGGAAGCATTTAGAGAGCAATTCATTGATCTTTCAGTAACTGGAAAGGAGAAGGGATCCCCTTGGGCACTGGCCAAAAACATGGGACTCAGGGGTCCTGCTTTAGTCCTCAACTTTGTAACCCATCCTCTTTTTGACTTTGAGCAAATTGCTTCATCTGTCCACATCTTGAATCCCCAGTGACAAGGATCAGGCTTTCAAGTCATAAATTTGTTCAGTAGCATAAACTTAATATCTCAGATACTAATATGGTGGTAACCACACGGTCAGACTCTTTGAGCTAAGTAAGTTTGATAAATGGAGGCAAGTCTGGGTCTCAGCATAAGTTTTGGAGAAGCTCCAGAGCACAAACAGCATGACTCTTTGATTTCACTCTACACTGTCACAAAAAACCAAGCATACTTTTCTGCACACTTGGATCTCTGCCGCTGCTGAAGTCCAGATCCTGCTCTCTTAATCCCAAGCCTACCTCATTTGGGGGTTTATACAGGGAGGTAAGATCCCTGTGGTGTCCTCTCTGAATGAGGTCACTGTGAAGATAGTAAAGAATCATGGAATAAGTAGAGCTGCCAAGGAAATGGCTTTGGCTTGATGGATTTAACTTTGTGAAGCTGTGCGTATATGCATGAATCTGTAAACTGAAGAGTTTGAGGTCCTGCTCCTACTTGTGCTGGTGAACTGTCTCTACTGCCCCTATTCCTCTGTGTAAAATAGGAAGACCCTAAAAGCCAGCATGAGTAAGATCAAACTCAGCTTATTCAGATGGAAAGTATTGCTCTAGCTCCCTGAGAGTTTGCTTTCTGTTTTTTTGGGAATGGGGTTGCCAAGTTCTGGACAGAATTTACAGAACAAATCTCTTGGCATTGTAATTCATTGCAGAGGAGACCTGAGTTTATCAACTGAATTATAGTTGATGGAGCCTTATATCAATTTTTTAAGTGTCCTTTTGGCTTCTTTTTATGTTCCTTCTCTGCCCTCATCAAGATGCTCAATGAAAGACTTAAATCTATTTTCACCTTCTTTAGAGGCACCGACGATAAAGCAAAAGAAATATTATTCTTTCTGAGTAGTAAATTTATAGCAAGCAATAACAAATGCATGAGAATTTATATGGCCTTTTTCCAGGGAAACCAAGGATTTGAATCCATATACTGAAAAATACGTGTATATCTATTCTGGTGTTTAAAGAGCTGTGAGAAATCCTTTTCTTAAGTGAAATGAGAGAAAAGTCTCCCGAATCACCTATGACTGTCCTTTTAAAGCCTGAGTGTTGTAAGACGTTTAAAACTTTATTAAGACTTTCTCATGCTTTTAGCTCCCCGACATATCTAAGAGGATGCAGGTATGAGAAAAATGAAAGCATTGTAGCATCAAACAGCCAAGCTTCCATTATCCATGCATGGGACAATGTGACTGAAGGCTCAGTATCCATGTCTGCCCATGGAGATAAGGACTAGAAGCCTGTCCACATCTTCCCCTGAAGGAGCCGTGGAAGATGGCAAGATACTCCCTTTGAACTGGAACAATGCCAGTGTTCCTAAAACCAAAGTGCTCCAGTCTCCTGCAGCCTCTGTTCATTATCTGTTGGTAGCTGTCACCTTGCTGCCGTTCTCTCAGCCAGCTCCCCACAAAAGACACTGTGCTCTCTCCTCCCAGGAAGCCCTGTGTTCAGTAGCTAAACACTCTGTTGGAGTTCTTTTGCTCTTTCCATTCTCCTCCGTTGCTTCTCTTGTGATTTGGTCATGTTGGAGGATAAATGAGGTATCAGTATCAAACCAGCCTGGACCCCACTGAGACTTCTTCCTCTAGTCTTGGATTTGAACTCTCTGTTCTGAGAAGCCCTCTCAAGAATGACTGCCCATTACAGTGTCTTGCTTGCTTGGACAGCTCAGGTCTCCGTGGCTCAGTGGTTAAGGGAACCTACCACATTTCTAGATGGGCATTTCCCAGGCTGCCTGCTAGGGCACAGTTGGGGATCATGTGCCTGCAGAGCTTGCTTTAATATTGCTGGCAAATCCCTCCATGTCCTCACCAGTCCTCATTTGACTACGCATGTGGAAGTCTTCAGACATGTCTGCAGTCAGATGCTTGCCGTGTTTTCAATCAACACAATTCAGTTTTAAATTATAGCTCTAAGAGCTTTTCAGGCTGTGCCGACAAGCCTGATCCTTAAAAAAAAAAAACAAACAGCAAACAACCAAGCTCCAAACCAGTGTGATTTGAGAAGAACGGAGGGAAAGTGACATCCATTCTGGGAAGGAAGAAGAAAGAATAACAAAATCTGGCACCCTGGTCTGTGTTTGCTCTAATGATGCATCTCCGTGTGCTTCATGTCCTTTGGTAACTGCCCCTTCTGTGCCACGTCGTGGATCATCAGATGAGGAAGCTTGGCCCAAAATAAACGCCAGGCTGCTTTTCATCTTGGGGATTTGTTTGTGCCAAGTGAACAAAGTAACTTCTTTGTGGCTGTTTGCATTTGTCGTTCCAAGTTGTCTGAGCGCTGGGTTATAAATACACACCACCGATTGATAGCCTCAATATGTCCAGTCGGACGATCTTTGCGTGCTGGCAAGGAAAGCATTTGGCTTGCCTTAATTATTTTTGTTTTAATACTTTTTTAAAATGTTTGATATAAATCAAAGATACTGTAAATATAACACAGGAGGAGTGGGTTCCTTCCTTACCCATATTTTAGACTGAGTTTCTGTCCAACGATTTTAGGTAAATTTTGTTTCATATGTGTATTCTTTGCAGTAATGTATGTAAAGGAGTGATGTCAAGCTGTGTGTGTCATTTAATATTATTGACATTTTAAATGCAGAAATAAAATGAAGTCAGGATTTTATCAATTTACCTCCTCTTAGAGGAGATGTAAGGTACGAGAGGAACGTGAAAGGCTGCGTTGTTCTGAGCTCTGCCTTGGGAGTGCTCATGGTAAGCCAAGACCTGCTGTCCTGGGCCTGTGACAACAAGGCCCCTTAATCACCGGTGACTCTGAGCAGCCTGAGCTAAACCCTGAGTCTGGGGGACTTTCAGCCAAATCCTGACTCCTTCATCAAGGAATGTTCAGCCTTCTAGACTTGCTTTATTTCTGCACCCACCCCCAACCCCTACCGCTGAAAAACAATGCTGGTGAAAAATGCCTCTTTGGGAATTTAATTTGCATGGAAAACATTTTATTTTTGTATCCAAATCTTCCAGTCTGTGTAGGTTTTCCATTTGCTTTCAGAAAAGACACTTTTTCACTGTTTTTCTCATCCAAAATTCTTATTAAGAAACCGAATGCTTTTACCAAAAATGGGCATCTTTTCCTTCTCCTTTACCCCCTTCTTCATTCACAACATCCCCAGACCCCTAAAAACAAGCTAAATTAAAGAAAGCACATTTCTCTTTAAAAAATTCCCATGGAATTGATTTTGTTGTGGTTAATGTCTGCTTTGTCTGTGTTCTGTCTGGGGCTGGAAGAAAATTCCTTGAAACATTATCAGACAGTGCATCTCTACAGCCCAAATGAGGTTCTAAACATCTCATTTATTCATTTATATGATAATCCAGTAACCATAATTGCAGTCACTGGCTTATTTGCAATTTGTATATTGAAACAGTTGTGCACAGTCATTTGAAAACTGGATCCCTTTTCAAAGGTCTCAGTCTCACACATTTCAGGAAAAATGTGCTTACTGGATGCAGTGAGATGCTGTGTGTTATTACATATACATGCACATGTATTTCGTTACTAATAATCACATATTTATATAGAAAATATGTGCACGTGGTTGGAAGTGAAAAATCACAAGATCTTGTGCCTGGTTTTAGTTTTGCTTTGAACCAAACTTTTCCAGGGTGACCTGGAAACAATGTCCATGCAGAGCAGGAGGCAAATAGACACAAGGCAATTTTACACAGTGATGAGTCCGTTTCGCTCTCAGGTTCTGGTGCAAAAGGAGAATATGGGGCCATGTCCATGCATGGCAGTGTGGGAAGGTATGTGCTGGATCTGCATGGACTGAACTGGCCAGCATCAGTCTGTTCCAGACAGTCTAGTAGTGAACGATCTTTCACAGAGTCTGGTTCACACTGAAAAAGCATGAAAGAAAATAGACCTGTGGGTCTGTGTCCCTTCATAAATCCGGCTTGCAGGAGTGGCCTTCTTACTTGCACTTATTCCTGTGTGTGTAAGTTAAGGGGCGAGTAATATAAATTGCAGCCTAATTTTTTCTTTGAAGCCATTAACACCCACCCACAAGCAACAGGAAACAGACTTCAACTTTAATTAGTACCAACACATTCAAAATTCCCCCTATATTTGCCTTCAAGTGCAGCAGAGCAGCTTCAAAGCTAAAAGCTTCTTCACTTTCTAAGTAATAATGAGGTATTAATGAGGCAATTAGGGGCTTGTAAACATGGTGTCAAAGAGATATGAACTAATCACCAGCAACAGGAAAAAGACAGATCCCTCTGACTTCAGTGCTCTGTGCTCTCCCTAGGCCCCTGAGGCATTCTGTGCTTGTAAACTAATCCACAAAAATGTTCTAGATTAATTCAAAACACTATCCTCTTTTTAATTCCCTGACTGTCTTCGGGCTTGTTTCTGAATAGATGCTCTGTGTGAAGGCTTTTAAATACGCACTTTTGTTATTGCAATAAAACCCAGATTGAAGTTCTCTTGCTCTAAGCTGTCAATTTATATTTGGTTCTCTTCTTAGATACATACGAAATACTTCTAAATAATTTGTTAGAGTATTTCTTCCAGTTTATTTCCTTTTAGGCTATTTAATTAAATAAAATAAAGCATGTAATTTAATTAGAACTGACAAACACCACTTTTTTTTGCCCCTAGAATTTGAAATATTTGCATTGAAAATGAAAGATTAAACACACCAGTTAAATCTTGGAGTGATGCAGAGAGGGCAGGGACAAACATTTCCCCTCACAGATTTGTTGTCTTGAATGTTAGACTGGGATTAGGACAATCTGATTTTATGAGAGTTGCTTTTTCGATTCTTATTTCCTTGTAGCAATAGAGTTCAGATCTCATCTAGCTAATGCTGAAATCAACCTGTCATGCTGCTTTCTGTTGCTAAAGGAAAGCTCACAGCAGGTTGGTTTATCTGCAGTAAGATATCAAATGTTGTTCTGCTGTCGTGATAGATTTTGAGGTTATCCCTATTAGAAAACCATAAAATCATAGAATGATTTGCATTGGAAGGAACCTTAAAGATCATCTTGTTCCAGCCCCACTACCATGGGCAGGGCCACCTTCCACTAGACCAGGTTGCTCAAAGTCCCATCCAGCCTGGCCTTGAGCACTTCCAGGGATAGGGCATCCACAGCTTCTCTGGACAGCATGTGTCAGTCTTTCACCACCCTCACAGGGAAGATTTTTTTCTTAATGATGCCAAAGAATTTTGTATTTTCTAAGTGCAAGTGGAGAAAAAAAAAAAAAAGAAAAATCCCCTTACAATATAAAAAATGTCACAGATATTCACATGACTCTAGACGGTGAAGCTTTAGGAAAAGCATAGACTGAAGAATTTCATAAGCTGGGAGCAAACACATCCTCACAACATCCCTGATATGTACACTCCGGATATTCACGTGACAGTTGAAATTCTGACCTCTCTGCTTCCTTCAAATTATCTCCACAGATGGTATTGCTCCAAAACTGGAAGTACTACTGAGTGGAGAGAGCATTTTTGGATATGGCATGTTGTCTCCTGGAGATTAGTGTGAAACTCCATATCCTTTCTCTGTGTGATCTCATTACAGTCAGCTCTCTAGGGGTGAAAAGTGAGTTCACTAAACCAACTTATTGTGAAAAAATATTGTGAAACATAACACATTGTGGTTTGATCCTCCATTCTCACAGGTATATGTTGGAAATCACTTGGTTGGAGTCAGTAATGTGTGTTAAGCTCTCAGAAGTAAAAACAGAATGGAGGCCCTAATAGTTTTTCCTACATCAGGAATTTGATCTAATCCACAGGAAAATTGTACATGAGTTCAACAATCCAGGACTTTGCCTAGTAGTGTGCAGCTGATTATAACTCTGGAATTGTCCCTCAACAGACCAGTCCAAAATGGTCTCCAAACATTTCTGAGAAGAATTCTTACAAAGATGATGGTGGTGAATCATGTCTGCAAATATGAAAGCCAGTACTGGCATCTCCAGAAATTCAGTTTATTGTTTGAAATTTCAGCAGCATTTTCTTCTGGACATTACTCACCTCTCATAGCAGCTGGTTATTGTTGCAGTAGAGATTAATGAGTGTTCAATGCTGTCACAATTGGCTCTTCTAGAGGTTAGCTTGCAAAACTTCATCAAGTGTCTCCTTCACCTAAGCCCATCTAATTTATGGCTGGTTTAGAAAATTCCAGAATTTATTAAAACATTTGCACATTGAAGAATCAGTCTCCCCCAGTGGTCCTGTGCAGTCTAATAATGTCTCTCCCCTCAATATTGACTCTTGCAAAGCTTTAGCTTGTACTTGGATATGGCCAAATCTTTTTTTTCTGGATATGAGATTTTGTTACAGCATCTCTGGCCAAGCGAAGCAGCCCTCGGGTATCTCATTGTGTTTGTGGCAGGTTTTGGGGAAGACACCACACCTTCCAGGCTGCATGTAAATTCCCAGACCACAAGCACACACACTCCTGGCTTTCACCCAGAGCTTTGTGCCTCGGAGCTCATAGCCACATGAAGATTTTGGTGTGTGGTTGTAGGGCCAGGAAGGTTGACACTTGGGTGAAGATTTCATCAGCTCTCATTAAGCAAACACACATAGGCCAGTGTCACGGTCTTTCCAGTATTTCTTCCCTCAAGCACAAGAGCCATCAGTATCTGTGATACTGTTAGGAAGAGACCACAGCTACAGACATCAGCTGCAAACACATCTTGGGTGGCTCCTCCCAGGCAGACAAAGTGCCTGAAACCTCTGACTCCTACTTCAAGTTGAAAGGAGTCTGGGACTGGTGACCCTAAATGCAGCTGGTCAGTAAATCACAGCTCTTGCCCAGAGTCCCAGAGAGGAGGGAACCCCCGGCATCCTGCCATGAGTGCATGGAACAGAGGCCGAGGTGTGGGAGGGGGACAGCCACAGCATTCCCATTTCAATGTGTGAGACAGCAGACCTGCCTTGTTAGCTCAGAGCTGTAGTGCTTGGGACATTGCCTCTCCTTCACCTCTTTCCTTCCTCTCCTCCTGTGTTAATCCTACATAACTCTCTCTGCTCTTTCCATCTGGGCGGGGATCTTAAAAGACCCCTACAGTTCTGCAGGGCCTCTCCTGTTTGTGTGTAATAATACAGGATGGCTGGACCATTAACACCTTCTCTGAGCACAGCGTGTTAGAGCTGCAACATTTTCCAGCTTGGGCTCCTTTGCCAAAGGGTATTGTGTGTGTGCATGCTCAACTTTTTCTTTTAAAATCCCAAGTAGGGTTTTCTTTTCTCTCTTCCTTCCAGGTTGTGTGTGTTTTTGCTATTGGTATCCATGGGACTTTTCCTCTTGTGTTTCCTTTAGAGGTAACAGAGTCTGGGGTTGGGTTTTTTTGTTTCTTCTCCTTCTCCCCACTAAACCACGGGTTCTGGGAAGGGTGGTAACTGAGAAGGAGAGGCTGAGTGAGTGTGGAGACATAAGTGAGCCCTTACGTGGAGCACTTTGCTTTGAGGTCATTAGTTCAAAGAGAACTGAAGTGACATCTGCAGAGTTCTGCCATCTGAGAGCTGGGAGCTGGGTTTCCATCACAAAAACATGGTGCAGGCAGGTTACTAGGGACTTATGACTGAGTTGGATTCCCTGGAATATAATAGAGAGTTACCACTGAAACCTTTTTCAAAGTTGAGACATTCCTAGTAGCTCTGTCACATACATACTTTTGAGGATCTAAGAAGGGCCAGCTCAAATCCCAGCTGTGCCTCCTGGATTAGCAACTCAAGAGTAAGGGAGAGGAGCTTTGTAAAGAAGGTAAGGCAAGTAAAGAAAATGAGGTTTCACTCCAAGGACACAACTTCATGCATTGACATGAATGTGTTGTAGGCCTATAAACAAAGCTCTGTGACCAAGAGATACATGGCAAAGAATGACTTGTAAGTGCATATGAAGTTGGTCTGAAATCCAGAGAAGCAGTGAGCAAAAAGCAGTTTTAGGGGGAGGGATCTCTACCACAGCAGAGGCGTCTGCTCCTTCCCTTCATGTGAACCTCTGGCCAGCAAAACTGACAGGAGGAACTTCAGATGGACCAGGATGTGTCTTGTGGTTAGTGACAACCCAGCTTTGTTTCTACGTGGATAGGCACATCTTTCTAAGAAGATTTTACTGTCTGCATGTAGCTTTCTGAGGTGAAATCTTGCCCCACCAAAACTAAGAGTCATTCTCCTCAGCTGGGTGGGGACAGGAGTTCTGTCTCCTGCCTTAAGTAATGAAAATGACACAAGCAACTGGGATAGGCCAAAAGCATGTGTAATATAACACTAGTGAGACAGAGCAGTTGCCACGAGTGATTTTGTCACCTGCACTGAAGAGTGCTGGAGATGATGTGACCAGAAATAGGTCAGGCCAGTGACCTTCCACCTGAGCTTGGGCCTACCCTAAATCACACAAATTGCTGTGGGAGCTGTAAACCTGGAGCACTGCTGACTGTGAGGTGAGCCATGAGCTAAAGTGTGGAACACCATCGATGACTCTCTCATGAGTGGAGAGTCTCTCAAGGATCGCCTTGTGTCAGAATGGTCACCTGAGACACAGCGAGAAATGACCAGTGCCACTTAAGAAATTTGTTCTCTTTCTGCCCTGGGCTCTGCAGAGGCTGTTGCTGAACTGCTGGCATTTTCCATGCTGCGGTTCCCTGGCATGGGAACGTGCTAACACTCTGTTTAGCTGGTCTTTGTAGACTACAAGCTTTGTGTATGCATATGCTCTGAGAGATTTGTCAGAGCCTTTCCTGGAATGGGGTGCTGATTAGCCAGGGCCTTCTAAGAGCTCGTAATGGAAATCAATATAATGGTTGTTATAACTAATGATAACAAAGTCAAGAATGGCAACAAAAAGCTTCAGAGCACAGTGTCCTTTGATTTTGAGGCTTTTTGAGGGGAGCAGAAAAGAATTATTTGAGCACATAATAAAGGAGCCCCCTCCCTTTCATAGAACTCCTCCTGGGAAAAATATTTTATTGTGAGAGGGTATGTTAGCCAAAGCAAGACATAAATATTTTACTTATTAGAGCACAGGCTGTTTCTCTTCTCGTTGGCTCCTTTGCCAAGGCTGGCCTCAGACAGAAATTTGCAGCGTCCGTTTCTGTACTGTGTGGAGGGGGAACCGGAGGCATGGAGACCCAGGCCATGGACTGAAAACCTGCCAAAAAAAAGAAAAGAAAAGCTTTTGTTAGAGAAATTGTCTTGCTCATAAAATGTGACATTTGCATGGCAGTCGCCAAGATTGTTTTTTTCTTCATAAACAGGGGTTTGGAGCAAAGACGTGGAAAGCGCACTGTGGATGGAATTGGGCAAAGGTATCAGATCTCAGCAGTCAACTTGACAACAAAATAATTACCGTGTGAGGGCAGAGCACATACTGCCACCTTTCTAATACACAATGCCCTATGTGAGTTCTCTGATGTCTAATCGGGCTTAGGCTGAGCATGATTTCTCTCCCTGGGAGAGCTAATAAGATTTCATTCCCTTCTACCTGACTATTTCCACAAGATGTGGAGAAATGTGGCATCACTGAGCTCTCGTTGCACTTCATTGTGTCAGATAATCTTCAAAAAGGAGAGAGACAGGAAGGCAGAGATACTCAGGCAGCTGAACTAATGTAACACCTGAAATTATAGGTGCCTTTCCTTCCCCTTAGAGCTGCTCAATGACTTTTAAAATCTATCAAGGAAAACACCTGTAAGTCTCCATCTCAGAGTGTCCTTACACTGGAGATTATGAGAACCTGAATGCAGGGGGCAGTTGCTGAGAGAAGCAGGGCTGTATTTCTTTCATATGCTGCCTCCTGTAGCATGAGTGTCTGGTTTTGAGCACAGATGCATCCAGGGTGACAGTTTTTGTCTTCTTATACCCAGTTTTTTAAGGATTCTCTCTGCACTGGTAGCTTATGGCAGATAAGGTCCAAGGAAAAGTATAAAGACAAGACAGATGATATCTATAGTTCCCCAAGGTGTTCTTTCTCAGCCTCTGGAAAATTGTCCTTTAGAGACATTGAGCCAGAAGTGGTGTCTATTGTGTTTTGGTACCTCTGCAATTGACTCTTCTTCTATGGTTTTGTCTAACTAAGTTTTGAGCCCGTGTAAAGGGCTGGCACATGCCAGAGAGCTCCAGAGTTTAACAACCTCTGTGACTGTGTAAAAACCTCCCTTCCCTCTTCTGCTCTGTACACACCTCCAGCTTACTCTGGCTGGCTCTTAGAAGCCACCACCTCTTGGAATTCGCAAAGTGCTGTCCATCCCTCACTGCTCACACAATTCTCCCTTGGGTTTTATAGGGCTTGAGTATATCTGTTTTCTTTTCTACCCTCAAGCATCGTAGTGCATTCTCACACAAAAGTTCTCCAGCCATTTTCTCCCATATCTCCTATTCCAGTTTTACTATGTTCTTGGATATATTCAGTGAAAAAAACATGGATAAAAACTGCCAGTTTCCCAGGGCCAAGGTTTGTTCCCAACCCAAGGGTTGTTTGGCTTGTAGCATCACTTAAAGAAGTTTAGCATTTGTTCCATGCTTGAATTCTTACTGGTGAGCTGAAAGAGGGCAAGAAAAGGTGATCCAGAACCTGATATGGCTGGTTTCTGCTCTATCATGTTAACTCTCCAGCTGCACTGTCTGGAATGAAAGCAGGTTCAATTGAATTAGAAGTGGAGAAAGTTTGTCAGTGAGTTGGCAGATAAATTTTGCTTTACACCATGGAAACAGATATGGTAGGAGAAATCCTTGCCAGTCAGTGTGCATTCTCTCCAGCTCTCTCTGCCAGTGAGAAGATACAGCAAAAGCCAACTTTTTGTTTGCCTGGTATCGCATTGTGAATCTGCTTAGCCACATATTCATCCCCTGGTCTGTGAATGCTTTTCAGATTGAGTATCTGTTGGTGAAAATAGTTCAGAGGTGACTGGTTTATGTTTAACCCCTGGAAACTGTTTTCAAAAAGCTTTTTTTGCAAATGCTGGCTTTTGTAGCCCCCTTTTTCCTGCCCAGGGAATTCAGTCTGGGTACAGGGTATCTGCAAGGGGTTTACAAAAGGTTACGCTCCAAATCTGAGCATGTGTTTTTATGAAATGCGTGAATAGCTTTGACCACACTGAGGAAAAATACTCTCTCTAAAACTTTAGCCATTGCAAGGCAAGCTGTGAAGCTGGAAATGTGGTGCTGTCAAGAAAAAAGAGTTCCTACAGTCTTCCAAGGTGAAATCCTAGCCTTCATCTAACTATACAAAGCTGGTGGCAGATTTCCCAGATTTGAACAGGCCATGATTTCACCTACAGTTGTCATGCACTGCAGGGGCTGAATTGGACTGGACAGAGTTAACTCTGATGTCATCCAGGCAGTGGGATTTTTCCCAGTGTTTTCTGCATGTGGGTCTAGGAACTTGGTATTGAATTAGAATCTGTCTAGGAGGAGTGCTGGTAATTGCAGAAACAAATCCCAGGGGTTGCCATTTAATCTACAAGCTCAGTTTTGTTTCAATTAGCTGTAAAGTTGGCAATGAGCACAAATGGGTAACCATGAAATGAAAGCTCCTCCAGTGAACACTGTGTCCACAAACTCTCCAAATTGCTGACTCTCATTAGAAAGCAAAGAGAGGGGAGAAAATAAAACCACAAACAGTGAGATCCAATTATGGTCTTTCTTCTTTGTTCTTCCACCATCTGGAAATGGCTGGTTTGTGTTCTAGAACAGGAGCATGTTCTAGACCTGGCTGTACAGTCACTCTGCAGCAATGTCCTCTGTCTGGACT
Source organism: Corvus hawaiiensis (assembly GCF_020740725.1). NCBI lineage: Eukaryota > Metazoa > Chordata > Aves > Passeriformes > Corvidae > Corvus > Corvus hawaiiensis. Next base: position 25,475,892 of record NC_063221.1, read on the forward strand.
GAAAGAGACAGAGTGCTAAGATTTCATTTACATGTGACAGTGGAGCTCGCCTGTTTCTTTGCTCAGGGTTTCTGTGCCCACTCAGGCCTGACAGCAGATTGTGCTGTTCCCACGTGTGGAATCAGCTTCAAAACAGAACTTAAGCCAGTGAATATTGTGTCCAGCTTCCTCCAAAGAGCAGAGCCTACCCTCAGCATTTTTGAAGATGTAGGCTCTGAGAGCTCTTCCCCAGTGGCATTTACTTGTTGAGTCAAACTGGATGTTTAATAAAAATAGAAACATACCACCCATTTTCTCTGATCATAGCTCCCTCTGGGCTGCCACCTGCTGCTTGTCCCTAATATCTGAGTGAACTTAGCAGACAGAGCACAGCCAGGTTGTGCTTAGAGCCCCATGGTTGGAAGTGACCATCCTCACTATGATCAGCTTGCAAGAGGTATCTCTGCTTTGCAAACAGCAGAGCCAACTTACTTGATTCAGCAAGCCCTGAGCTTGGGCTTCATTAGAATTTTTCAAGTCAAGTAGAATTCAGGTAAATGCTTCCTAAAAACTAAAAATGCTGCTTCACTGGCAGCTTTTACCTGACTTTGTTTAAAGAAAACATTATGTTTTCCTGACTTTTTAAATCAAGCCTTCAGTCATTCAAGAGGGGCTAAATATACCCTCAATTATTATAGTAACTTTTATTTTCAAAGTTCACTTGTGGAGATCTTCATCAAAACATTTTAAAGGACATCCTGCAGATAAAAGGAAAAGGAAGACACGGAAGTAAATTGTCTGAGGTGATAGAGCAAGCCAGGATCAGAGCAGCAATCAGGATTCCTGATTCCTGGATAGTTTTTTACTTAGTGAACACAGGTCTCTGTTACTGCTGTTGAAGAGGATGATAGCATTTTCATTAGGCAATTCAAAAAGAACAATTGTTCTACTCAGTGCTATATGGCAAAAGAATGTATATTCAAAACAGAACCAAGACTGTTAATACCTTGTTTCCAACCCACTGGATGCTGGTGCCTTATGAAGATACCCTTAGTAGTTTCCCTAACAGGAAAAGCAATAAAACCATCCTAATCATCAAAGATGTTGCTATTTACAGTTTCCAGAGCTATCTCCATCATATTATCTTTCCTTTTCCTCCAGACAGGTCCTGGTGGAACCCATCAAAGCCTTGTGGTGTGAACTGAACCAGAAACCACCAAAGGTGCCGTCCAGTCTAAATTATTCTCTGATTTTACAGGCTAAGAGTCATCTAATCAGCCTCTGTGAGAAATTTCCTGGACCAGAAAATACTTGTTTCAGAATACTGAAGCCTGCAAGGTTTATCTTCAAATAATGCAACTGCCAAAAACTTGGCTAGAAACAGTTCACCAGTATGGCTTTTTTAAAGCTTTTCCCAGAATCCTTTGCAACCATAAGCACTTTTTTTCCCCTAAATTCCATTTGCAGGCTGTTTACTCAGTGAAAAAGTGGTGGGTGAGCTCATGTCATTCCCATACCAGGTTTTCAGAATGAGAAAGCTGCGTGTTACCTCATGTTCCTGTGGCTTTGACCAAAGCAGCAGTCCCTGACAGATGTTAGTTCAGAGATCACAGAGTACAGAGTGACTAAAAAAATGTGGTTCAGGGTAGATTTACCATGTAGTATTTCATATGTAGCAGTAAGACTTTGGGGCCAAAGAACAAGTGGCAAGAGTTGAGGGACTGATAAAAAATAGTGCACCTTTCCTGTGCCTTCACCTATTAATGCAGATAATGCTCAGAGGGAAGTAAAGAAACACAGAGAATTCCCAAAGCTTTGTTTCAGTTGATTATAAGCTCTTATGGCTTCCATGATATCTTATCTTTACCAGGACATTAGAGACAACCTAGTGTCTAACACTTTCTCCTTGCTGCATTCCTGTGGAGGAATTCTGTGATACCCTGCCCGTTTTACAAATGAAACACTGCAGGGTTGAGGGACAGCCTCAGGGTCATGCAGGGAACCAGTCTTAGAGCAGAGAATTAAACAAAGCACTCCCAAATCCTGATGAGTGCCTTAACCACCTTTGCCTCCCTATCTAGTGTGTTTTAGCACAGAGCAAAGTTTAATTTGATGCTGAGATAGGCAAAAGCACCTCAGGCACTCTATGAAATGGAGCATGGGAGTTCTTTCAGAAAAGTCTTTATTTGGTGACTAGTTACTCTTTCAATCCTGTTCAATCCTGTTGACTTCCAAAAGTCCCTGGTGTCAAGGGTGATTCAGCATTGGCCTTGCTCCATAACGAGACTCACCGGTCAAGAGGACCACTGAAGTCAAAATGCTCTGGAGAGTAATGTGTGGGACCAGAATCCAGCCCAAGAAAAGAGAAAAGAGTGTCAGTACTTGTCAGGGAAACTCATCTGAACACCTCTAGCAATTTAAGGGAAGTCCTACAGACACGCCAGCAAAGCATTTCACTGGTTTCCATTAAATAGTTATCACAGATCCTGCTTGCAAGCAGATCTGTTTCCTAATATATAAAGCAGTTTAGTCCCAACCATTATATATTAAAAAAAAAAAAAAATCTGAGAGCAAATCAGGAGCACTTGAGCAAAGTTCTCTCAATCTCTCAAAATTCTCCTTTGAACTATTAAGATTTTTGTTAGGCAACATCATAGCAAGAACATCACCTTGTCTTCTGACAGCGGGTTAGTCCCACAAGCCCTCCTATGCTCTTCAGGTCACTAATGAGCTATTCAGCCCTCACTAAATAAACCCTGTGGCAGTCCTTACCCAGGAACTTCCACACCCCTTTCATAAATACATTTATTCCCATGTTACAAGCGTGATAATACAGGTCAAGCTGTAAACGGGATTCTTGTTTCATTAATCTAATTGGACAGCAAGGTGGATTAAAGGCTTAAACTAATAAATGGAGATAACAGACTTTTCAGCTGTTTTGGACTGGCAGAGCAAGTTCATTCTAACATGGCTTAACCCTGTAAGCCACATTTTTACCACTTTGTGGCCCTCTGAGGTGATGGTTCTCTGACATCCTGCAATGCTCTGCTAATTCCCATGCCAAAATATTAGCTGCCATCCTTTACCCTCTATGAGTTACTGGGTCTGAGCCAAGAATCTGTCAGCGTAAGAGAAGCAAAATCAGATGGTGCAAGCCTGATTACAGTCCATTGCTGTCTCACCCTGGCCTCCCACTGGTTGTTTCTCAGCAGAGTCACTGCTCCACCAGATTGTTCTCCTGCCAGTTCATCAGTCGACAACATTAATAAATGGTTATAAAGATAAGTTCCATCTTATACTGAAGGCCTGCAGGTGATAGAAAAGATCCCAGCAAAGAGAAAGAGATTCAAGAGTAGTCTCGGCTTGAAACTTTTTTGGGAGAGCAGAGGTAGGCAAGACCTCCTTGGGAAGCAGTATTGCTCCACAGTCAGTGAGACTGTGATGTGTGAGCTCAGTAAAACCCTTCTGTCTCTGATTGTTCTCTAATTCTGGTACCTGCATCCAGTAAATGAAGATTGTCACACACTACACAACTCCCCTTTGCCTCCTGAGGTCTTCGCTACAGCAAAAAAAGAAGTCTGGAGCAGACCCAAGCACTTTTTTACTTTGCCACATCCAATCCAAGTTATTTACATATTATCACATTTAACAAAATTTGAAAGTCTTCGTCCTTTGAATGGCGTCCCCGTGCGTTAAAGTTTCTGAGATGCTCACAGGTTAAAGGTAGTGTAATCCTTGGATTACACAAGCATTATCACAGTTCCCTCTAAAACAGAACTGTGCTATCTTTACTGGTGGCTGTGGTAAAAGAGTAAATGATGTTGCTGACAACCTGGCTTTTCATCACAAGCTTTTTGGAGTATAGATGGTTTCTTTACAGGACACAAATTTCAGTAAATTAACCTTAAAATTCCTATAGACCTTCTTCCTCATCCTCCCCCCTCTAATTTGTTCTGGGTAGAATTAATCTCATCTCCCACAGTGGCCTTTCTCTCCTGTTCCTAGGAGGACCCTTAGGCTCACACCACCTTTCCTGACTGAATGTTCATCCTTATGCAGAAGACTCAATGTTTTGGCCCATGAACCAATTTCATCTGGGCTCCTGTAGAAAAGCATGTGCCTTGTAGTATTCTCCCTGTCTGCACAGCCAGTCACCAAGGTTGGGAACATGAGAGGAAAGCTGGTGTTCCTGCACCACAATGATATACAGCTCCACATTCCCTCTGCTCTTAGCTTGGGCCAGTGGCCAATCCTCCTCCCTGTAAGCCAAAGAGTCTTGGATCTGTCTCATTTCTGGGTGGGACCAGATAATGAAGATACCAGCCAAGGTGTCATGTCCTAATGCCAGACCACAGGCATAGAGTAAGTCTTAATTTAGTCCGATTGTCATCACAGAACTGTCAGACTAGGAATAGCTCTGTGTACAGACAACACATGGGAAGCTTCCTGTGAATCCATACAAGAAATATTTTTCCAGGCAGGACCCATTTCAGACAAGCCATTTCTAAATGAGTGCTTCAGGAAAAGGCTGTGGTCAAAGGCAGAATCTCCCCTATCTCACCGTAAGACTGGGGAGGTCTAAGCAGTGACAGCAGACTTTTCCTCCCAGCTGGCAGAGACACCACCACAAATTTCTGTCCAGCTCCTCAGGTAGAACCGAGAACAGGAGCCAGAATATGGTGGATGTGAACTCTCTCTGGGACCTTGGCAGAGAAGGCAAACTCCTTTGTCAACTTATCACAACTTGTGGTGGTAATGACCTATTAAACCTCTTTGCTGTTCCTACTATCCTCACCCTGGGTTCTTCCTTTCATAGGTCTGTTAATGCTTTGTCAAAAGGCAGAAACACTGCTTTGACATAAAAAGCTGCTGTTTACAGTTGACGGAAAGCTTACATTAGACTGGGCCACCTGAACCTCCTCACCCAACATAAACAGAATCTATCAACTCTGCTTAAGCCATTAACCCTGACAACTGAGGTTTTCCAGGGAAAGCCCTTATCAAAAGGGGGCTGCAAATGAAACCCAATGAGAAAAATCCTCTTTGCCCCAAATGAACTCAACTTCCATGGGAAGATGTGGATTAGGGTGAGCCTTGTTAGGCTCACCCTAATCCCTTTGACAAGCCAGGGGTTCCTTCAGGTTGGAACACAAATCCTCCAGGAATCTTCCTCTGCTCTCCATTTGTATGGCAGCTACAATTTTTCAAAGATCATTATCTGATCAACATGGGATAGGAATGTTTGGAGTTGAGCAAGTGAGTCATTAGTGGAGAGCCCTTCCATATCCGGTGAATTCTGTTCAGAGAAAGCTCCCCTTGTGATCTCCCCACAAGGCTTGTGATGCCTTTTGCATGTGCTGAGACACCAATAATCTCCTGGTGAAGCCCTGAGAAGAGTCTGTCTGAGGGAACCCACATGGAGAATGTCTCCTGAAATTCTTCCTTCTCATAAGTGTTTAGAGCAAAGGGTGAGGCCAAGGGAAGAAGCCTGTAAAGAAAACTTCACATGGGCTTTCCAAATGTAATCAGGCTCTTACCTCAAACATTTGGCCCTTGTTTGTAAGGCAGAAGGCTTCTGGAAAAAGGCATTTTCCATCACAGTGCTGACTTTCCATCTCCAAATTGAGACTCTGGAAAAAACTGAGAGTTAGAGAGAACAAATAAAGAGTAATAGGAACTTGTTCAATTGGTCATTCGTAATGAGTTTTTAATTTTATCCACACAGGATTTTTTAAGTTTCAAGGGAGACAAGGTATTTTCACATTACAAATGCAGAAGTATTTTTCCTTTTCATTCTCTCTACTTCTCCTTCTTTTGAGAAGAAAACAAAAGGGAGTCATAGATGAAGAGGTCATATAGCAGCTATTGCAAACATTGTTTAGATGCACATAAAGTTGCTTTCTGAGCTATAGATCTGGCTTGTTTTCCCAAAGGAAAATCTAACACACATCTACCTCCACCTGCTGGAAGAAGATTAAAAATGTTAACAATTATAATTTTCAGTTTATGGACCAAAGATCTTCTACATACTGTGTGAGGCTTGTGGTGGGAAAAAGATCATAGTGATCCATCATAGTGAGGGAAAATATCCCAAATCCGCAGTTTCTGGATTTAGCAAGCCTTCAGTACATAGTATTAGTAAATATTTAGCACTGTAGGGCAGGAGGAGACTTGTTTTTGTACTGAATAAATTTTTGACTGACTTTTTTCCATGTTGGATAGGTATTTAGGGATCAGTATTAGCCTCACTGGACAGTGGTGGAAATCCAAAGGAATTCAGTTCGAGGCAGAAGCAGGCCATTGGTATGTGAACTGTGAAGGCAACTGAGCCTTTTCTTCTCTGCAGATGGTAAATTCACAGACATTTAGGACAGAAATATTCTCATTTTAATGCTTTCACTGCTGGCTGCAAAAATGCAATATGTTTAAATCACAGAGTAATCTTTTTGATCTAGGATTGAAAACCAAAAAAAAAAAAAAGAAAAGAGAAAGCCTTTTGTAGCTTTAAAGAAGGCTGGAATTTTCCTACTTTTTTAAAATTTTATGACAGTTATAAAGAATATCAGATTGGTCCTGAGGAAAGGATTCTTCATGACAGTATGCTAGCCTGGACTTTGGAAGGTTCAGTTTTGGGTCTGTATTTCACCACTGATTTCCCTTGTGGTGGCAGTGGCATCTGTAAAGCATTTTGTGAGATCAGTGACACTTCTAGCAGAAATATCTTTTTCTCCCAAGTTTTCCACAGGCATTTTAACTAAAGATGCAGAATGCAAAAAAGACTTTATCCAGATGATTAAGAAAATAGCCTAAAAAGAGATTTGCTAGCACTGTCCCTAAAATTAGGATTTTACAACTCCCAGAACATGTTTTCAACCTTCTGGATTCGAACATGGCCAGAAAGGCAGGCCAGCTGTATGGGGATATCACTGGATTCTTTGAGTTTATGCCATGTACCTTGACAGTAACCCCAGCAGCAGGAAAATCCAGACTCAAGGGAGAAGGGGAAGGAGCTGGTGGGATAACAGGGCTGCCAAGTATCATTTCCAAATCTTTGCTCTCTGCGGATGGACTTCACCATGAGTGTTACCAATGAAATGCTACATTTTTGCACAAAGCATCCATGGGTTGTCAACATCTTTCCTGATCCCAGGAGGAGCCTGGAGAAACCAATAATCTGACAGATCCTCCTAAATCCAAGGACTCTCCCACCAGATGGCTGATCCACAAAGTACATCATCCAACCACAGCTGCTGAGCAATTCTGAAGGCCTGACAAGGGAATGCCAGTATTTTATTGCCGCCACATCCCGCCCTGCTGTTTTCTTTCCAATCAGTTAAACATCGCATCTGTCAGAGCTCAGCTTAGGTAACCTTGAGTATCCATTTGAAATTGAGGTTTAAAAATAGTAGACAGAAAGTGTGCATACTTTTTTTTTTCTTGCAAGTCTCCAGAGAATCTTACACAAACCAGAGTGTGTTTTTTATTATGGTTTACATCAAAAGGCTGATCTTGGGGACTTCTGTGTGTGTTTCTGTTACTGATTTTTTTGGAGGGGGTGTGTGTGTTTATGTGTGTGTGTGTGTGTGTGTCTGTGTGCCTATCGTGGCCCTTGTTTCCTCTGGAGAAAGGAGACAGTAAAACCCACTTGAAAATTTATACACAAAGTGTCAGGAGCCCAGTTCATTCATCTGAAGACGCTCCTGCTGTGTTGGGTAAAATGCCCAGAAATATTCAAGGCTGTGTTAACCACAATTCTCTGCTTCCACATTGTGCCTGATGCCATATTTGGAAGCTGCAATTCCTTTGCTCCATGTGGCTGACTCAGAATTTGCATTTGCTTGATACCAGCATTGATTTCCTGTCCCTTTGGGTAGCTGTAATGGATGGAGTGGCCACGAAGAGTTCAGCAGGACAAGTAGTGAGAGTTAGTAAGCTCAGTGGAGCAGTATCGAATGTCAGCCAGTGGCTGCTCACATGTCAGGGATGCAGATTCAGATGCTGGAGTCTGGCAGACACATGACCCATGGGCTGCAATGCGTTGTTAAAGAAATGAAACCTACCCAAGTTATTCGTACAAGCTCTGACATATTGCAATTGGCAGCCTCATGCTGGGTCTGCCCTAATCACTTGCCAGCATAAGTTAAGAATGTGATTTCACATCTAATGATACTTCTAGACTAGCAAAAGACTTCTTTGAGGGAGTGGCCTACTTTCCCAACCTTCTCTGCCTCACAGCAAATTTTTCATGTAGCCAAGAGCCACAAGATTCAAAGTAGACCTCTCAGGAAACAGGATTGCTTCTCAGCAAGAGACAGTGGCCCCCTTCAGTGTTCCACTGGGAAGTGTCTTGAAGTAACCCATCTTTATCAGACTCAGCTATCCCTGCAGGCTCATTTCCTGCCACAGCTAGGAATTTGGAATACCCAGCAGCTCTCACATGGAAAGCCACACTTGGACCACTTACAGCCTACAAGGATGTTGAGTCATAGGATGCCAGCCTTGTCCTGGGACAGGACTAGCACCCGTTTTGGGTGGGAGTATTTCATTACGGATAGAAGTTACAGGACATCCTGATGCTGTTGCTGAAGGGACTTTTCCATCATAGTAAAACCTGTAACAACATCAGAAACATTTTCCAGGGTAGACTATGTGCGTAACAGAAATGAAACCTGTGACTTTGGCTGCCTTTGAAGCACTGGTGCTTGCTGGCAGCTACCACATAGCTCATACAATTTTGTCTGCTTTCAGCACTTCTGAGGGCTTATGTGCACTGGTGGGTGCAGGATGCAATGCAGAAAGCCAGAGGTGCTGGGAGACAGAGGTCACATGTAATTTTTGTTTGACTTGCTGGGACTCTTAGAAGCCTTTGTCCTGGAGAAAAGCTAACTGCTGCTGTGATGTGATAGAGGCAGTGTGCATAAAGGCAGTTCCTGCTCAAGAGTGAGATGAGAGACAGCAGCAAATACAGCTGATGAAATAGACTTTCTTTGTTGCCTCATCATAAATGGCACCAGCCTCAGTCTGTCAGTCTTTTATCGAGGCTTTTACATGCATTGCAGTTTTGAAGGAAAAGCAACAAATTGCCTCTATGGCTTCTTGGGAATGTCCTCCCTAGCATGGTGGCAACACATTGAAAACCTGTGCTAATGAAAGTCCTGTGCCACTGAATATGAGGAAAGGTGCAGATGGGATGTTAAAAGTCAGAAAACTGTTTAAAGAAACACAACAAAGGAGGGCACTAAGTGAACACAAAGAGAAGGGCTACACTTAAACAGTATATGCTAAGAGAATAGTTGTGTCTGTCAGACTGCTGCCCACGGGGATGGTAGTCCTCTTTCATTCTAGGACAAGTTTGAAGGTTCAGTTTCAAGCCATGTTTTTCCTGTACCTTTTAGTACCACAAAACTATGCATGCATTGCACTCTTCACCCAAGTGTCTTCCCCACAACATCCATTCCCTTTAGTAAAATTGTTTACAGGTTGCCATGGTAATCAGTGTCCAGATCCCGTATTGGGTCTCAAAAAAAATGGGAAAAACTATGGACATGTCACAACATTTTCAGGCTCACCCAAGAGCCTGAAAGAAATCGTGAAACAAAGGGAAAAGCAACATTTTATCACTCTTGGCAGAGAGAATTCCAGTTGTACAATAGCCTTTATCCCAGTGTGATAAAGAAGGGAGCAAGAGACAAGGAAAATGGCTAGTTTGTCACAAACACATCTGCTGGAGATGCAAAAAACCTTCTGGAGCAGATGGTCTTGAAGGCTTCTCACTGCATTTTGCACAAGCTTCAAAACTCTCAGCTGCTCTCTTGCATTCATGTCATCTATAGGAAATATAAAATATGAAACATTAAACGTTTTTGTTTTAACTAATTAATATATTTTTTCATCCCACACTTAAATAAGTTTTACCACCCATCCTGTAGTGTGGGGTAAAATTCAGGCTCTGCTGTGCTATGCAGATGCAAATGTTTGCAGCCATGTTGATGGATGTCTCTCCAGATAGTTTTCAAGAGCAGTGTCTAGACTTGAAGAGTGAGCACAGTGCACTTCTGACTCTGTCAGGGTAATTGCAGCATTTCATAGAGACTCTCTTGTCTCTTCAAGGGGACAGCAGGACAGTCAGCAAATATCTTTTCTTCTTCTGTAACTCTGTACAGGGCTTTAGATCAAAGGTTGTACAGGATAAAAAAAGGTTGTATAGGAAAAGGGAGGAAAGTGTCTGAAAGCTGTTGGGAGCCACCTCTTCCATTCAGTTGTCAAATTTCCAGCTCTTTGTCACACTTTGTCTTTGCACTTATGTCTGTTCAGTGAATTCTTTCTCTTTCTTTTTGCTATTTTTGTGCTGCTTCAGATGATGAGGACAAAGCTAAGCTGAGTCATTGACAGCTAAGAGAAGAAATTGTATTTCCATCAATATCTGTACGGTCCACAAAGCATAAAAATTCTATGTTTTTTGAGAACAGTCAGGAGTTCCAAGGAATCTGCACTACAGATCCTTACAAACCTGAGCATGTGGATCTGTATCATTTATTAGAAAAGCTTTGAAATACCATAAAGAAGTAGCTCTTCCCTGAGAGGAAAACTTTGTCCTGCAAAGAGCAAAGATAAAGCACACCGCATTGACAGTCCTCTAATGGTTTAAGAATTCAACTTCAATAGCAGATAAATGTCTCAGTTCTTCTGAAAAACATCACTGAACTCAGAAAGAAACCAGCCTTTTCAGAGTGCCGTTTATCCCACCCAAAATAGCTCAGGGAAGTCACTGCTACAAGTCCTCATTTCACCTTGTGGAAAACGTGCAGTTAAGTATCTTCCATTTTTGGTATTTTACTCTAGTTCTCTGCAGCTTATTCTCAGTGTTTGTCAACACTGAATATTTAAATACAATACGAGTCTGAATTAGCTTTTTACATGAAGAGAGCAAAGGGGATGTTTTGACAACCTGACTGCTGAGCAATTACAATCTTTGTTTCAGTCCTTAAAAAAAAAAAAAAAAATTGGGACTTTCATTGAACGACATTCATCACAAAGGAACTAAGTTTATGTGTGAAGATTTGCACACTCTAATCTCAGCCAGCCACATCCTGATTCTGCAGTAGATTCCTAGCCTTGAAATCAAAGAGATTTAGGGGCAACTAGGAAGAGTGGTTGTCCTTGGTGGTTTATGCAGCAGTCTTGAGTCCTTGTCTTTCTGTTTCCTGTGGAAATCTGATGGTCATCAACAGGACTGAGATGTCTGAGTGTCACCTGAGCTTTCTCACTTGTAGCAGTCTTTAGAAATCAACATCTCTGTGCCATTTAAACCAGCCAGCATTCTTGCCCCAAAGATTGATAACAAAATAGTCTCACAGTTTCTCTCATCATAATATATTTACTAATGTATTCTCCGTGGTTGATTTTCTGTCATGCATAAACTGCACAGGGAAGAGCTATGGACAAAAGACCTGCTTTTTTAAGTCATCCCCCATAAGGGGAAGCCTGGTGATCCTTTCCAAACAGCAGCTGGGAAAGCAGGGCCAGAAAATGGTGGTCACGTTCCTGCTAGCTGAGAGCAGGGCTTGTCCTCTCTGACTCCTTAATTCCAGCCTGCCAGAGTAATACTACAGAGAAATGTCTTATTCCAGAAGCTGTTCATGCATTTAATGAGAAGCAACCACAGTCCCAGTAGCCAGGACTGCCTTCCTTAAGGTGATACCCTGGCAGGTTTCCCACGGTAGTTCAGTAGCTTGGCAATTTCTTTTCTAAATTTACAAGCAATCTCCTGTTATATAGTGGGGCCAGCTTCTGGGATATCAAGTGGTTTTTCAGGTGTTGTATTACAGGGGGCTGGAAGCTTTTATTCACCAGGCAATGTACGTAACCAGTGTATGTTCAGATGCCTGTGTCTCCAGTATTTCTGCTCTAATTCGTTGCTCAGATTTGCATCTTCCCTTGTCCCTGTCTCTACTACTGGTTCCCATCTATTAAAAAATAAAGACTGTATGGGGAAGAATAAGGCTTAGATCAAAGAACTGATGTCTCTCTTGTGATTACAAGTCCCATAAGCACCTCAAAGGGACAGTGTTGCAGAAGGTTTTAAAACTGGTGGCACATCCAAGTTCCAATTTATTACAAGGAAACTCAAAGTGTAAATGTAATTCACAGGACTGCAGATCAGTGACTGGTCCAGGGTGATTAAGAGATTCTGGCTCTAAAATGTTTAGGATTGTTCTTGTGTTGTTAGTATCTGTCTAACTGCTTAGTTGAATTAAACAAAACATCTGAAAATGATCAGTCCCCCCCATAAACGTCACTGTTTCATAAAAGAAGACTCTGACTTACCAAAGATTATAATATATACACATGTGTTTTATCTCTGCAAGATGTTTTCAAGAGGTTGAATAAGCCAGTCTATGTGCTGACATGAACTGTAAGCAGAAGATCAGCTTGAAATATTAGGCCAATAATATGGATAATATACATTCAGTTGCACTGCAATCCATCTCATTAGGTTACTCGGGTCGTGGTTTTGCCATCTGAAGCTAAAGTGCAACATCTGGGATAATCCCACATTTCACATGTTCTTGCTTTGTTTTCTCTGTGCTTTGGAGTTATTTGTAACCCCAAACATTGATGAATCTCTGCCACCACTGTCTTTGAGAGGAAGACATTAACTGGGCTTTTTCCCAACTTGGTCATTCCAGTGCTATCTAAGGGTCAAGAACAGCTGTGGAAGGAAAGCTCTCCCTCGAGCTCTGTATCTACCCGGGTGGCAGATTCCTCCATGAGGGTCAGTGGCTATCTCAGCGTGTGCTTTGTATTTACCAAGTCATTGTTTAGAAGAAGACAATTTGTTTCAAAGGCCCGATCATTTTAAGGCCTGTCAGGGTTCCATTCCCCAGGTGCTGCTCACCATTCCTGTTGTCCTGCTTTTGTTCTGCTACAATTGTGCAGGGTGAATTCTGTGCCCCCATGCTATCCTCATTCCAGTTTATAGGAAAGATCAGATAAATCAGTATAGACTGGACTTCATTCTTGGGAACTCTTGAAGATAAGCCTAATTGTGCACTATGTTTTTTTTTCACATGAGTTCATGATAGCAGGCCTGTGAAATAGCTCATGACCTGGCATCCACATTCAGTATATCTATGGTCCTGAGAAAAATGAAGTGTTATACCCATGACCTCTAACATGGTAGATAATTCAGATAAAACTTGTAGTGAGCAGAAAAATCTCATTTGTCATAATTCTGGCACAGACTCCATAGCAGCAGAGAGGCTGATGGGTACAACATGAGCACATTTAAAATCTAATAAATCGTAGCAAGGAAATAGTTGAGTCATGTGTAATTTCCCCCCCCCACTTTACTGTCGGGAACAGTCTTTATTTCTTAAGCATATCTTGTTAATGTGATGTTCAGCAACCAGTTGCAGAAGGGATTTTTAGTTTGACCAGAAAAGCAAGGAGCATTGTAGCATCTTTCCTTGGGTTGCCACTGCTCAAGATTTCCAGTTACTCTTGTTTTCTAGCAAAGCTCCCTACAGAACTGGACAAGAACTATAGGCTATTTGCAGCCACTTAGTGGTTGTTGGTTTGCAATCAACACTGAGCTGATTGAATTAGAGGTATGATTATTCCCCTAATGGATTTAATGTAAAGCTTGTGTGGAAAAGTTTACATAAATAAATTTCTGGTAATGCCAATCTTAAATGGTTAAGAAAAGGTTTCAGATCAATAAAAGTAATTTTTAATTTAACCAAGTACTCATTATAGGTGGTTTTCTGCTCATTTAAAAAGTCAGCTTAAGAACTTGAATAAAGCTCAAGGGGTTCCTGTGTGGACAGGTTTCATTCAAGGCAGGAAGGAAGCATTAACTGCTGGATAATCCACAAAATCATTTGCTTCTGACGTCACCACAAAGAAGAGATTTGGAACAACCAAGACACTTTCTACCATCACCAGTCTGAAATATTAATCTCATTAAAATCCACTGATCCTTCTGTTAAGATTTCTGTCCTCAATGTTTTGGGACACATGCAAACAGAGCCGCTACTGGGAAAGTCACTCCACAATAACTCAACAAGCTTCTCCAGCTTCTCAGTCAGGGCTTTTGCTGGACTTTTTGTCCATAAATAGGTCTGATGGTCAAACTGAGAGGGGGTCTCTCCTCAGCTTGGACTATATAATCTGTTCTTAGTGAGCATCTTTAGACCCTTCCCTTGCTGAGACAGTTGTATTTCAGTATTTTACATTAACAGACTGGGAAGCATAACAGTCCTCACACCTTCCCTGGTGCTGCTGGCAAGTCCATCTGGAACTTCATGAGAAGATATTGTACTTGAAGGAGTCTCCTAGGTCAGTTTTAGAAATTCAGGTGAAGCTATAGATTGAATCTTACTAGCTTCATAACTCAATGAAGATTAACCACTGAAACCAGGTGTGTTACTGCAGGAGCACAAGGACTTGTCCAGCATCGAGTCTTTATTGTGTGATGCCTCATGTACCACAAATGACTCCAGAACCTGAGCAGCTACTGCTTTTCAGGTAGCTGGATAATGTGGGACATGCCTGGGTTGGCCCAAGCATGGGAAGAGAACAGATCTGTCCAAAGCCACAAACAAGGCCAGAAGAAAGGTTTGAACTGTATCTCAGTAAATTCCCACCTCAGTAGAAGAGCCCCTTGGCTTGATGCTGTCATTCCCAAGCACCATGAAACAGCATGAACCATTCATGACCTGTCATAGGCAGACAGGGATAAGGAATAAACACACCAAGGATTCCTCAGTGGTAAAAGTGACCTAAAATAAAAACATGTTAAAAGGGTGTGTGCTGTTGCTGTTGGTATGTCTCAGCACTTGTGTCATCCATGGATCGGTTGGCAGGAGGAACCTTTTTTTTCTTTGGACACAGTAATATTTGGGAATCCTGTATGGGCATGAAGGAGTCATCAGCGTTATTGACGAAGTAAGACGACCAGAATAGGCATTATTTGTATGGGTGCAAGGAGGATGTTATGTAGCAGTTGCTAATGAAGCCCCATCTCCAATGGCAAAGGTGGATTAGGGAAAGCCCTAAGCCTGTCCATCTGTCTATCACTCAGAATTAATGGAAGTGCAGACAGCATGGGCTGGGCAATTCTTTCCCCTCAGTCCCTTGCAGCAGAGGTCTGAGAGCAGAGGTCACTTTTTGGTTAATAGCTCTAGATGGATTTCTCTTCCCTGAATTTGTCCAGTCCCTTTCTGTATCTGTCTGTGTTTACGTCAGATTCCCTCTGCTCTGGTTTGGGCTTCTGTCCTGTCCCCTTATGGTGAATTCTCTGGTGCTGCATCACCCTCCTCTTCTGCAGGACCACAAAGTTTCATTTCCCTGAGCTGCCACAATGGCATAAGCCTTGAAGGAAAAACCCACGATTTTTAAAAAGAGAGGAGGAAGAGCAAGAGACTTGAACTGGAGAAGTAATGATATGATTTAACAACCAGCAGCTTTTCCCTATTTGGCATCCCAAAATTTTAGGAGTAGATGAAAACCACAGCATGCAGGTGATCAAATGGAGTCCTTTGCCTCTTAAATCAATGTAGGGAAGAAGGACTAGCTCGCATTTGTCACGCCCGCCAATTTGGTTGAAGTGGAATTTGAACCACGCTGCTGGAGATATTGGACAATTTTCTTTCATCTGGTTGTGGGTCGTGTCACATGGTGACCATATGTGTTGTTCCCCAGCATGCACACACACACCTCTCACTCTGCACAGCTGTCAAAACAAACATCAGCTGCCTTTTTTCAATCCAGGAGAGTTTCAGCTCTGGAAGCAGTGGAAACCCCTTTTCTAACAGGATTTCACATTGCAGATTATCTTTAATCCAATTCATCTCTGACTGATACACTTTTTGGAAGCCTGTGACCCATCTGCAGAGTTTGCTAGATGGAAACTTCTGTCAGCTGTGCTGAAACTGCTTTCTCTGCTGGGCTGTAATAACAAGGAAAATCCTGTAATGATCTACCTCTACCATTGAAGGACTTTGTTGTGGTCATGAACAAATCTGAATTTATGGCTAGAGCATTAGGTTGTATACAAGGAATAGATTTTACTGGACCTATTGAAGTATTGCATATTAAATTGGGCTCTTCTCAGTTCTACTAGAAATGAATGCCAGAAAAATACTTTTGTTGTTGTTGTTGTTGTTGTTGCTGTTTTTAAAGTAGTACTTAGCCTTAGGATTGCACCAAAGACCCAGAAAGCCCAAGGCAAAATGTTCTGTCACAATGCAAAGAAATGGAGATCTTTCTAATCCCTCAGGCAGAAGAGCCAGTCACAAACTGCTGTCTTGTCCTAGGATCTCTAGGAAAGGGATCAGTGCCACAGTACAGCACTGAGAGAAGGGCTGGAATGTTGGAGAATGCTGTTCTGATTCAGGGCACTATGGGATATAAAATGCAACAAATGTTTTTTGGTTTTTTCTTTTCTTCTTACCTTTTTTTTTTTTTTTTTTTTTGAGGGTACAACCAGCTACTCCGAAAAGAAACCTGACCCAAAAAGTGAAAAATACCATAGCTGGAAGTTTCCAGTCATGTTGCAGTCAAAGCCTGGGCTGATGGATGAGGTAAGATGCCCTTGGGCAGGAACAAAAGTGATCTGTGCTGTTGTGCAGTGGCCACAGCAACTCTGCTTATGGCCCACTGGCTGAGTTCAGGGGCAGGGTTTCTTTGCTTCATTCCTTACTGGTGTTTCCAGACTGGGTACAGGATTCCTCCTGTCTTCAGTGGGCCTGTGAGTAAAACCACAGCAGCTGTGGGATTGCTGGGGAAGGAAGCAGTGCCAGTAAATGACACATTTCCCTCTGCCTGATACCCCACCTCCTGTTTTCCAGCAGGGTATTCAAGTAGGAGGCAGGGAAGGCAGAAGCATTTGGCCTGAGATGCCACAGTCTCAAATCTTCTAAAGGCCAGAATTTCCTTTATGTTTTTTATCCCTGTTGCCGTTTAACACTGACTGTTCCTTCTTTAGCCACATTAGCCATGCAAACACCCTTGCTTCCAAATGCTTGCTTTACAGCCATGTTTTTGTGCCACCCTTATGACCACAAAATTTTAGACTTCTGGTGGTAGAGATGGTTTGTGCCTCTGACACTGTTCGTTCTCTTCATCTTCTTACGGAGATGAATTATCTGAGAGCAGTGGATTCCTTGTTTTGGTAGGGTTTTATTAAAATGATGTATGGGGTTTGTGTGTGCAGGAGGGTGTATATATATGTGTGCTGATTTATGTTTGCTTTAGAAAAGGCCCCCCAGTTCAAAACCACCCAAAACTGCTGACTTCCAAAAAACAGCGTGTATCAATGGATTTCCTCAGGGTTTGGAAGGGATGAGGAGTGGGGGTCCTTGGCAACAGGGCTGAACTCATGCTGCTGGATTTCTGGATTTTGTATTGCTACTTCTGTTTGTCTAAAAGGGAAGCCCACAAACCTCAGAGGAGCTCTAGGACTGAGCAAGATGCTGTACAAACCCGTCCCAAGCAGACATAACTGTGCCCAGATGAGCTGGAAACATGATAGTGACATCTACCTTTTTAGTAGTTAATTGTACTTTGACTTCAGAGATTTTCTTGCAAGCCACAATCATATTTCCACTTAAATTTTTGTTTTCATTAGATTAGAATGAAATAAGATAGCAATGGATAAAAACAGTGAAAATTTTAAAATGAAAATGTGTTTTGAAAAAAGTTCTTCCATAGAAAACAAATACTGGAAAATATAAACAGTAACAGGGATAATAATGGCATAAGGAAATTCAGTAGTTTATTGCAGAACTGTGCTAACAACCTAAGAATTCAATTTTTAACAACCACAACATTTAGATTTCAAGAGACACTCTTGATGTGATTATTTATCCTGCTTCTTACAATCTCAGGGACTATGTGAGTCTTCCAGAAGGTAAAAGTTTCCCCTGTAGAGTAAATCACAGGCAAGACAGGCAGTTCCCTTTGTACAGGAGGAGCAGAAGCTCAGAGACATTAAAGGTGAGACATCTGAAAGTGCTCAAACAATGCCTCCTTTGAAATATTTTTTGACACCATCAGAGTTAGGACAAGTAACAAGTTTCTTCCTTTGAAGAAACCACTTAAAAAGCTTTCCAAAATCTGCCAGTAATTTGAACCTCTTCTGCCCCTACTTTAGAGTACAGAATCCATCCCTTCCCTCTCTGGCAGGGTCAACAAGGCAGGAGCTACTTTCCCTGTCCCATTCCCAAGGCCATGGC
The DNA here is from genome assembly GCF_020740725.1 of Corvus hawaiiensis. Taxonomy (NCBI): domain Eukaryota; kingdom Metazoa; phylum Chordata; class Aves; order Passeriformes; family Corvidae; genus Corvus; species Corvus hawaiiensis. Next base: position 25,494,110 of record NC_063221.1, read on the forward strand.
CCACAGCACTACACTGTGTGCAGCTGCTGCCTTGTAACAAGCCCAGTAAGGTGTTTTTCAGAGCAAGGTTTAGGATCCTCAGGCCAGCAGATGTGTTATCCCTTTTGCAGCATTGGGCAGCAGGAACCTCCAGGGTGGTGGCTGGAGGATGGTGGGGCTGGGCCCTGCTGACACAGAGGCCTCCAGCTGGCAGCAGTTCAGAACCAGCAATTTGGCTTTTGTGTAATTACCCCTTCGTTCCAGGGATATCTCAAAGCTGGAATGGCATGGGAAGCCTTCTTCCCTCGGCTGCCCCCCTCCCCAGCCCATCTGAGGAGGGCTTCACATTCTTTGGTTGCTAAAGTGCTGTGTGGATGTGTGTGTGCAGATATTCCTGTGCTAACAGATATGTTGGGAAGGGAACCTCCTGTTAAGTTAAAATGCAACCAGGAGAGGCTTCCCTGCAAGATCGCATATGTTTTCCTTAAGATAAGGCTTTAGAGGGATAATATTCCCCGCAAAAAGATTTTTCAGCTCCCATGACACCTGAAGCAAACAAACATCTTGTGGCCCAGCATTGATAGATGCAACATTAAAAGCAATTTGATATCCTCTCCAAGGCTAAAAGGAAAGAGCCTTCTCACATGCTGTACTGAGACTCATGATGAAGGAGTTTTCTTCTTCCAGCCCTGGGATTTGTTCTGCTGTCTTCCATTAATGTAAGTTTGCTGATGTGGAGGCAGTTGCACCATTGAGAACATGAAGAGAATGAAGCTTTCTGTTGTGGCAAGACCTGGAGGAATGGGAGATGAAAAATGTTCCCTGAAAGAATTGAAAATTTCCTTCAGACACAGAGAAATCACTTCCATGTCAACCTTCTGCTCCTTTTCTCCTCATCGAATGTTAGTAGCTCCCCACATCCGTTTATCTGCAGTCTTCATCTTAGCCTCTCAGCCGCTCCATGATCCCAGGCTTGACCTGTTGCTCCTCTGTGGGAGAAGAGCCTCATGCACAGATTCTTCTCCATCCTCATAGCACTCTGCATTTGTAGATGTGGTCTCATGCCAATTCATCTGTTTCCATGGACATATGAAATGTCTGGAAATGGCCTTCACTCCTAAAGCTTTACCTGTGTACTCTGCTCCCTAGACTGCTCTTGTTCCTATTACCATGAAGAACTTCTGTTCTGCTTCCCTGAGCTTTCCAGTCCCTGGAAGTCACAGTGGCCCTTTTTTCTTGGCTCAAAGGATCACTGAGCATGATCCGTTCTCTCAGACAACATCCACAACCCTTCCTGCATTGCAGGATCTGGCCAAAGCACCATTCCTGGGTGAAGGAGCATCTCTGTTTAATTAAATGTTTGATTGAATAATGGAACTCCTTGCCATGTGATCCCGTAAAAGTGAAAGGTATGTATAAGCGCAAAAAATTTGTGCAAAATTCATGGAAGAAAAATCCTCCAAGTCCTTTTAAATCCAAAGACATTATCACTGGCTCCAGAAACACCTGTACTTATGATTTCTGATACTTAGAGAAATGTTTTAGAAAATCAGGACCGTCTTTGTTTTGTTCCATGACTACCTGGTAGCTCTCTGTACATGGGTGCCCAGGGGGAAACACATATTGGTAGATCGGCATCAGGCCTGAGCAGCTCGAGGTGCGATATCCACTTGCAGCTCCTTTTGCAATTACCCTGCCTAAATCTAGCTCTTACTCTCTTTACCCCACTGACTTTCAGTCTCGTCTATCAATGTGTTGCAAGAATCTTCTTTCCCTACCGCCTCCTTCCAGCTTTCTGCTTCTGCTTTTCTTCTTTCCTTTCCATTCAATCTCTCCCCCACATCGTGCTTAATAGTTGGGGGAGAAAACAGTTCCTTATCATGTAAATCTGCAAAACCTCTTAGGGTTCAAGACAATTTACATCACAGAGGCCGTGCACCTTAAAGCAATCCCGACCCCTCCGGGGAGAGCTCCAGGAGGAAGTTACTCATTTTGTGGTTCAGTCAGTTTGCCCAATGATTTCACATTTCAATCCACAGTTTGCTAACCTCTCCTTTGGAAACGCTGATGGAAATCTTGTGGAGTTCAGTTTGGGGTTTCTGGATTGTAGTCCCGGCAGGTGACTTTTACTTTTCAGGCTTTTTGGCTACTCCTTTTCCCCGGGGGCTGTATTCCTGCCTCGCCAGCAGCCGGTTGTGCAACACAGGGTGCAGTGATTTACAGTCTGCCTTTGCACTGACTCACTCAGGGCTGGATTCAGGGCCGAGGTGCAGGGCACTCCTCGTTGTTTGCCAGGGAAGCCAATTCTTTCCTACAGTTGCAATGCCGCCGAGGGAAGGCTGATAAAAATCACTGCATTGTTCTTCCCTGGGATCCCTAAGGACAATGTGTCGGGGAGGAGCTCCCGAAGGTATCTTTTACTAGTGAGCAAAGCAACTAAAATAAAAGAGCCATGGAAGCCTCTGCCTGAAGCTCAGATTGAAGCTTGCTTCCATCCTGCGCTTTTTTTTTTGGAGGCAATTAATCGTTTGCTTTTTATTTCTTGCTGTTCACGATACTGGGGGATGAGGAGAGAGGGGTCAGTCAGTTAAATGTACACTTGAGCCCTCTTTATTCCCTTTTAGTTTCTTTCTGCATTAATTTTCTTGCCTGATTTGTGGCAGGAGCTTTCTGGAACTGGATTTGTCCTATTTTTTTCTCAGGGTACATACTGGACCTCTAAAACTTTCTCAGAGTAGCTAATACCTGATGATGTTGATTCAAACCTACAGACTTTTAAAATGTCACAAATTCTTAGTGGATATTCAGTTACATTTCTTCTTAGAAACACAGGTAATTTTCCTTCAAATGATTAAAAAAAAAAAAAGATCATACTAATACTGACATCCGTAATTACATTTAGGTCAACTTTCACCTGAAATATCTTACAGCCAGAGTTCAGGATACAGGTCCTGTATCCTACTCACAGTGTGCATATTAGATCTATCAGAGAGTCTACCAGGAATTCAGCTACTAAACATTTGAGAAGTGCAATATGGCATTAGGTGATCTTTTCAAGAATAGCCAGTTCACAGGAAGGCTCTGGAACACTTTATTGGGGGAAGCTGTGCTTGCTAAAAACCTCCAAGAGTTCAAAGGATGACTGCTCAAGTCCATGGGAAAAAAAATCTAACCAGAGCTATTAAATACAAAGCAACCAAGCCTGGTTCAGTGAACCCTTGCAAGCTGGGGGGTTTCAGAAGCGTTGCTGTATATGTTCTCTGTTCCTATTCTTTTCCTCAAGATGTCTGTTGTTCCCATTTAGAAGTGTCACCGGCCCATCCCTACAAAATCTAAGAGTGATACTTTACAAAGAAAGTTTAAAGAAGAAGAAACTGAGGAGAAATCAAACAATTACAGAGATAATAAATTAAAGAATGGGGCAAAAATGTGAACTTTTAAAAAACCCCTAAGAATAGGAATGCAGAGAAGAACACTGAAGGGGACACTTCTCATGCAGCACCAGCCACTCCCTGACATTGTCCAAGGAGCTACAGCAGCAATCTAAGACTGGAGACGGGTGGGACTTGGTAGAAGACACTGGTCTGACAAGGTGACCCTTCTGCGTCCATTCTGCTGAGCTCATTGTCACGAATATTTCATGGGATTCCAGACTTCAAACCCATTTTACTGGAGGGGAAATGTGGCTGCAGGACATTGTGATTGAATAACCTGTTTCAACCACATGACTCATAGACTGGTAGACTGGTTTTTGCCTTTTTTTTTTTTTTTCCTCTGCTTTTCCTAGAAGATGAGCTTTCATCTGATATCAGTTCAAAAGTGACTTAACTTTAGTTTTGTTAAGACTGACCTCATCCTATTCTTGTCCAGCACCCCTTATTCTGAACATATTCATATGTGATATTCATTACAGACATCTCTTAGCTTAGAGCAGGAACCTCTTTACTGGCAGGAAAAATCTACGGACTTCCATAGGAGCCATTTTCAGAAGAAATGTTTGCCTAAAACTTATTATCTGCTAAATGTCTTTTTTTTTTGTCCATCGCCTGTGTCCTGGGTTTGAAAACACAGCCCTGAATGTCAGTCTTTATGTGGCCCTTTTGATGTGTGCTGCTGACCTGTGAGCCTCACCTCTTGCAAGTGAAGGGGTCTCTGCACCTGCACTCGTGGCAGATCTGTTCTGTAGGTGAGGGAAGGCAAAGGGAAGGCACCTGACCTTGCAAATGTGGCTGGTTTATCCCAGCACTGGTTCAGTGGGGCAGCTTCGGAGGCAGTGTGGACGTGACCCCGCTGGAGAGACCCACGGCTCTACTGCAAGGCTGGGAGAAGGATGAGAGTTATTCCTTGCACTCAGTCGAGCCAACACTGCAGAGGAGCTGTGTGAAAGGGTGCTGGGGGATGCAGCTGGGCCATGGTGGCCTGAAGGCAGCACCTGTGGTTCTGGTGGACTGGGAACAAAAGGATGTGCTGAGCATGAGTAAATCAGGAAGCAAGGCTACCAGCCTTCCCTTTCCACCCATGCTTGAGAGTCTGTAGCTGAGCAAAAACTTGAAAACTCCTAATTGAGGCCAAAGCAAATGAGTGAAAATGGAAAGCAATGGAAGGCAAATGAGTTACCTCTTTTGAGGGATGTCATAGTGTAGTGGTTCTCAACACAGAATGCCAGCAGAGAGTTAAATTGGACAAGCCTCCCAAGTCATAAATCTAAGTTTTGAATGGCTGTAAGGTGTTGCTGGGTGTGCAGAGAACATGTTGCCGGTGAGGATGAGGTCCCCATCTGACTGCTGTCTTTGTATCTGGGCACTGAAGTGCAGATCATAAGATGCTGTAGTGCCTGTCCACTACTGCTTTAAAATTAGGATTCTTGTGTTGTTTCCCATTGTCCTCAGCTAACCCTATATGCAAAAAAAGGTACAGCTATTGCAGGATACAGGTAGGGATAGCCTACATGGAAAAGAAATTGAAGAAGGCAAATTAGATGTAGAGAACTTCGGAATTTCAGCCAAGTTCCAGAGAAATCCCTGGCAAAAGGTTTGGTATTGGCTCCTTTAAAAGTATCTGAATATCTTGAAGTTGAAAAATCTGAAAAAGTAATCCAGAATATCTTGGTGCAGAGCAAGGTGACAAAATGAAGGATGCATCACTGTAATTACCTCATCAAAGTGCTTTCAAATGACTGTGGCCTTAGTTGCACTCCCAAAGCCAAAGGAGGGATTAGGACCTCTGTCTGCTTGGATTTTGTTCAACAGAAAGAGTCTCTGCCCCACAGACCCGCTATATAGGGACTGGATTTTTATATGAGGGCTGAGGAAGGGTCAGCCCCCATACCAGGCAAGATTCTCCCAACCAGTGGGAGGAAAACCAAACCCTCTCCTGGGAGAAGCTGAGTTATGCAACAGGGACCTGTGAGAAGATACTGAAATTGAATCCCTGAGACTTTTGCTCATCAGCCTTAGAAAAACACTTGTGTTGGAAGGCTCCGCATTTAATTGCTGGGGAAACTTGATCAGAGCAGAAAGGAGATTCCCAGCCTCTGGCTAAACTGTTGGCTTTACTCAGTGGTTTCTATCAGCCATGTGCTTCTCAGAAAGTTCCTTTCAGGTGCATCTTTCCTGAAAGATTAAATGCCTCTGTGCAGATTACAGTGCTGGGGATTAATTGCCCCCTGAGGCAGAACAACTGATCTCTTAGGCCATGTGCACAGGATGCAAACCATGTATAATGCAGGAAGCAGAGAGGGTTTGCTATACAAAACAATTGGGAAACATATTATTTAAGGAAAATCTAATCTCTTATGGAAGAGAAATATGGAAGGAGTGCAGAGCAATGTCTGTCCTAGGTGATAAGAAATAAGTGGTCTTAGAAAGACACCCGAATTCCAGTTGCTGCAGGAATTTGGGCTTAATCCAACTCCACTAAAGTTGATGGAAAACTTGTGAATGTTACATCCTCCATGCTGCAAGAAGTGAAGAGCCGTTTGAAAGATGGGAGAGGCGTGGGAGTAAAAGTTGGTGAAAATAAGAGAGAAGCCTGAACTAGGAAAGTTTTCAAACTTGAGGAGACTTGAATGGTCTGGAATTGAGGATACCAGTTTGGATAGTTACCAAGAGACCGTAACTGCCTCAATATTTTGATCATATCTTGCTTCCGAGTCTGGTGTGCCTGCCTTCCCTTTCCCAATTTACTGAGAGTGACTTCTAGATCCCATCTGTTAACTGGCCACATCTACGTTTGTGCAAGCCCTTGTGCAGCTCTGTGTAGTATTTCAGCCTTCGTAGGTGCTTCAGGTACCCTGTCCCATAGGGTGCATCAGGCTGGTGCTGGTGTGGGACTGCCTGAGCCCCTTTACCCCATCATATGTGGAGATGAACACAGAAAAGGCTCTGACTGTCGGACAGAGATCCACGGGCTGGAAGATGGGAGCAGATGATATCGAGAGTGCACTCAGAGATTAAATAAACCACTGTGATAATACAGCAGGACTTGTGGTTCTGGCAGACAGCACACTGCTCACATGACACTGAGTCACTCTGGGGGGTTGTTTTCTTCCCGTTCATTTACCTCTCGTTTAGTGCTGCCGGTGGGTAAATAGCGAAATGGGATTCTCAGGGTGTGATCTTTACAAAGGCCACTGAAACACTTCCTCCTGAGAGCGCTGATTGGAAACAATTGCGGCTAGAGGGGAGGAAGTGTCCTGTTTGAACTTTTTGGTGAAAAATGCAGATTCAGTGACACCAAACTGTAAATTAATTTCATTTTCTGTTGTAGAAGGGAAAACAAGAGAAGTCAAAATAGTTCTTTTTGTTTCCAAATTGAATGCTTGCGTTTTCCCATGTGAAGTGACTTTTCATGTCAAAGATTATTTTTTCTTTCTTGTTTGAAATCTTGCAATGGAAAAGAAAATATTTTAGCTGTTTTTTTTCCCCATTTCATCAGATACTTGAGAAAGAAATTTCAGATCATGCCAACATTTTATTTCAATATTTAATTTGGAAGAGGCAGGAAACTGAAATACCCACCATTCCAACAGTTCCGATTAGAATGCAAATATTCTATTTCCATGGAGCTCCCACTCCTCATCCCAGGAGTCTTGAGCCCTCTGCACAGATTACAGGGGAGGACAGGATAAACACCTGGCCAGTGCACTGAAAAATGAGTGTCTGGTGCCCTCTATGGGTCCATCAAACCGGTGGGCCTGAGTCTGACCCCCGAATTCCAGTTTTTATGCCTGAAAATCAGATTTAGGAGATTGTGAATTAAACAGATTGTCCCTCTGACAAAGAAAAATCCATGAATGCCTTGAAAGTTCTTCTTGAAACAAAATTTGAAACCGAGCTTTAAAAATGTGCCTTTTGCCCCAGAATGCAGGATCATTATTTTTTTGGAAGACAAGAGCTAAAAAAACTTAAATTATTGTCTCTTAACTAGGTTTAATATGGCATGAATGAAATGAGACAGATCTCCCACAGGGAAACAAGGCAGCAGGGTCTTTCTCAGGATATTCCTCTTAAACTAGACCTGTACAGAAGGTGCAAAATCCCTCTATCTACATGCCTGAGCTGGCTTAATTTCCTCCGTTTGGGCAGAGCCAGTGACAAAGCCGACTTTCTGAGCAGGCTGTGCCCAGAGGCAGCCTTTCGTATTTAGCAGCTGGAGTCAGTGTGTCTGTGCTGGCTGCGGTGCTGGGAGCCCCTGAGAGCTGCTTCAACCTGACAGCATAGGAACAGCTCTGGTTTTCAGTAAAATACTCGAGGTGGAGGGAGCTGAGAGATACCGAGGGACTCCTAAGGGTTTTTTTGCAAATCTATTTACAAAGGTGCCAGAAATAACATGGAGTGCTGGCTGGGATGAGAGCAATTTTTGGTACTGAGACTTCCTGTGCAGAGCTGATAAAATAAATTCTACTTACCTTTCCCTGCTTCTGTACACTGATGTGGCTTGTTACAAAGTTAATCTCTCCCAGCCTTTCTTTCTCATTTATTTCCTCCAGTGAATATGGAGCTGGCCTGGGAAATTTAATGGGCAGACTGGAAAACTGATCGTCTCTGTGCTCAGACCAGGCAACGCCCAAATTATGAGCAAGTTTAAAATCTTCTCTGTTCAGATTTTGAGCTGTGGGTCTAAAACCTGTGAATCTCACTAGGACCTGTGAATTTCCAGCCTCATTCAGGGTCCTTCGAACAACCAAGCTCTTCTAAAACATGGTTTGTGGAATGATAATGAATAGGAAGCCATGGGCAGAGTGTGGACCTGAGCTTGGGCAGAAGGGACAAGACAGCAATGGTGGTGGGCCCAGTGTCTCTTACAGGCAGAGGGTTCCCTGTGACTGGGTTCACGGTGGCTGCTGTTTCCTGAGTGAGTTGTGGCAAGTCTTTCACAGCAGAGTGACCCAAACCCCCAAACTCTTGATGGCATCTAAACTCTGTCAGCATGTGCGAATCCTGTTGAATTTCTGTGGCTGCAGCCCATCTTCATGTTGCCAGCAGCAACTTCCCATCATCCCATGCTTTGCCAGCACCAGTCGTGAATGGAAGAGATTGTATATTCACCTAGAATTGAATTTTTTTAATTTGACAGAAAGCAAGAGAGGTGCATATAGAGTCAAACTTACAGGGCCTGATTGATTTGAAAAGAGAGGGAAGGGAAAAAAGTCTTAGGTGCGGTTTACCTTGTAAAGTATGTGTTTCCCTGCTGGTAAGGTATGTATATGAGTTTCCCTCCAATTCAAAGCAAGCTCTGTTCATCTCTTAAGCTCCTGTGTTGCCAGGATGGGCACTTTAGAAGGGAGCAATCCATTCTGTGAGAGGGAGCAAGGACGAGTGAGGTTGCAACGTGCAGCTGACCAGAGACAGTTCCCTGCTGCAGGTTACTGGGTCAGATGGTGCGGCTCAGCGCTGGGATTCTTCAGCAATGCACAGACCTCAGTGCCTGCAATGGTTTGCAAATGATTTAATCTGATCCCTCATGTGTCACTGACTGATGGATCCCACCTTCTGCCAACCTGAATCATATGAGAATTCACCACTCCCGGTGGTAGTTTGTCCTAAAATTAATAATCCTCTCCGTTCAAAATATGTCTTTTATTTCTCAGTTTCTGGCTCTGCCTTTTAGGCACAGCCTGTAACTATGCCTTTCTCTGCTGCCTGAAAGGGTCTATTCACCTGAGGTGTTTTCACTGGGTGAAGATATTTTTATTTCTTCTAACCGACTTGTCTCAATACATTTTGATAGCAAATCAGGCTGTAAATTAATTGTTAAGAAGTGTTTTGTCTATGCCTTTACTTCTGGAATTGTGTTTTACCCACCCCCACCCCTCTCCAAATAAACCCCTCCAAACTTTGATATGCATTTTAATTATTCACACAAGAATTGGTCTTGGTATTGTACCAAGACCACACAAAGAGAGAGAACCACCTGCCTTCATGGCTGGCTGTGCCTCTGTTGATCTAGTCAAGTAAAAGTGATATATTTAGTTTCTTTCTGTTTTGTCAGTGCATCCACTCTAGATTCTTCTACAGATCTCAAATAACTAAGCTTTGCCTAAAACATGCCTTTATCGATGTGTTGTAATGGCAGTTTGCATGTGGAATGTTGCATTGTGTACAGTTTGCACATTGTATTTGCCAACCATCTCTCCAACTAATTGCAGGTTTGCTTATCAAACTCTCTTTTCCATAAAACATTCTTGATTGGCATTAGTTTTATTTTCAGACTTCCGTTCTTTCTTTGCCTTTCAGCTGAATCATCTATCAACTTCTCCATTCTTTTTGCCTGGGCTGATTTCAGGCTCCGTGGATGAAAATTGGCAGGGTAAGCCACTTTTTCTTTCTGAAACTTCCCCTGTGTTTACCATGTGTCAGTCCTCTTGAATTTCTTAGCTTTTTAGGACATGCTAATCATGTACTGACATTTGGCTAAGTCTTTGGGAGTTTACGTGTGCGCATAGACCAGACAGGAGGTGAATCCTCCTTCTCCATATTGCTGTGCTCCTTCTGAAGTGTTCCAAACCCAGGGCTAAACTACTAGCTGAATATTTTTTCTTTTCTCAGTTGTCTCTTATCAGCAATTTTACACTCTGCAGCCAGGTAACGGACAATTGTTAGAAATTCTGTTATCCCATTCTTGCTTAAGCATTTGTCTTTGGCTTCCAGTCTGCCAGCAGTAACTTTCCTGATATCTTTTGCCTCCTTTATCAGTTACCTGCAGTTCACAGCTTCTAACTGATATTTAATGCTGCTGTTCTTTCTTCTAAAAATGGCTTCATGTAGCTATTTCTATTGCTTCTGGGTTTTTGTCTGAATTTGGCTTTTAGCCAAAACTGGCCTTGTTCCTTGATTGGGAAATTAGTCGATTATTAAAATATAAATAAATAGAGAGGAGGAGGTGGTTAATGATGCAAACGTTGGCTGAAATAGCGATCCCCTTAAAAAATAAATCCTGTGCCAAGAAAAATATGTGGAGTCAGGTCAGAAAGACCCAGTCTCAATAACTGTGTTAGGAGAATGTGAACATGCAGAGATAAGAAGTTACTGCACATCCCCAGTTGTTTAACGAATAGCTTAATAAACATAAGCCTTTGATGGGAGGCAGTGAAAGAGCAGAGGAAAGCAGCACAGTCCATCTTCAAATTCAACAAAAGAATTGCAAATGTTGCAATTGCAACAACTGATCTGTTCCGGGCCTGCCATATCTGAGGCGGATCGTCTTGTCAGATTGGATTTTTACTTCTATTTTAATAATGCAAATCAGCAGTACAGGTTTATAAAAAGTTCATTTTGTCTGGCAAACCTGTATTTTTTTAATCAGAGTTCCTGGATTTTAGGGAAGTGTATAGTCACAGTATCTTGCAATGAAACCTACTTAGGTAATCAATGCAAAAATGTCTTGGAGAGAGGTATTGCTGCTGGGCTGAAAATGCTCTCTATGGGAACAATGAAAACAGACAGCTTTAAGATGCAGGCAGGGTTTCTTTTTTGTGGGTCACTGAAGAGATCAGTATAGATCCAGGTTCTCGACTTGAAGAGCTGACTTTAAAAGAAACAAAAAAAATTTCAAGATCATTATGTGTTCTTGATCATGAATTCTGCTGCAGTCTTCAGCTGGGAGATGGGATCATGGCTAGTAAAGACAGACGTGTTACTAAAATGAAAAATAACACAGGAGGGACAGAATCAGGCAAGCAAAGAAGCAGGTTGTGGAGAAAATAAATCTGAAACCAATCTATTTAGTAGGAAGTGTAGAGAAAGTAAACTTATACAGGAGCAAGACTGTTGGAAACAGGGGCATTTCTGGAGGAACACATAAAATGATCCAATGCAAAGAAAACCCCCATAACTAAAGTTTTGAGGCTGCTTGTGCAAAAGGCATCATCTTATGGACTAAGGAGCTACTTGGCTCCTCTGATCTTGAAGGTTTTTTCCAAGCTTGACAATTCTGTGAGTCTGTGAATCTGTTGTGGCTGAACACTGAATTCTTAATATTGGCAAATTGGAGACAGATCAGAGAAGAGCAAGGAAAAAAGTATTAAAGCAGCAAATTTGTTGTTTTACATGACAAATAGCCCATGCTGAGTCCAGCAGAGTTACTGTGTGTTCACACCCTTAGTGAGTGAAACCACAGCCTTGGGCTCTCCTCTGCTCATGAGTCTTCAGTTCCATGCACACAAGACATTCCTACGCCCATCTGGCTGCTCCTCTCTGTCCTGGGCCAGTGTTACTGTCAGTGAACCTCCAGTCCACGGCACTGCAGAAATATAGGCAACAAAGGCTATTCCATGGGAAAGTTTCCTGATAGCATGATGTATCAGGGGATGGATGTTTCCGGAAATGAAGGGGTAAGGAGTCATTAAAATGGCATGATAAGGTTTCTGAGTTACCAGGATAGGTTGGTGGATCTGTTCCCTCTATTTCAGTAAGCTGTGCCTTGGCACTGCTTGATCTGCAGGTCCCTAGACAGGCTGGTGGTTTGTACTCTCTGACTGCTGTGCGAGGCCTGGAGAGTCAGTATGGAGTGGCCTTACAGGCAGGAAAGACTGAGCTTTATAATCCCCCAAGACAGCAAATACTTACTTCTGACCTACACCTGCTTTCCTGACTTTGTTACATCTGATTGCCTGCTCATTCTGCACTGTATCATTACTCTTAGCCTGGGACAGCTTGGGATGTTCTTCTGTCCTAGCCAAAGTTGTCAGCATTGTGCCCCACGCTGATGTCTGCCTTAAGCAGGGGTTTATAGAATTTCTTCAGTCTTTCAACTCTACTGTGTCAGAGTGGGCCATCAGAGATGGCTTTGAATTTGCTGTTAATTGACACATGCCCAGATTTTCTGAAGAGCAGAGGAGGATTTGGCAACACTCTGAGATCTCAGTTGTGGAGATCTCATCATGCCCTTCCGTGCCAGCCAAGACTCAGAGGCATTGCAAGAAGGATTGCCCAGACCACTTGCCATGACAGCTATAAATTGTCCTGTCTTCTCAGGCATACAAAAGAGCAGTGACAACTGTATTGTAGGCATTTGCTTTTGTGTGCAGTCGGATGTTGCCTTCATTCCAGACACACTGAATTCATCTCCCCAGGGCTGCCCTGGCTGGTGCTCGGCACTCATGCCTTTCCAAGGCAGCACATTGCCAGGGTAGCAGTTTCTTTACCCATGTCAGTACAACATTGTCAATTGCCTTTATATGCTTGCCACCAAGGCCTTTTTTCCTCTGCTGCTGGCATTCGGCCTACTTAAGCAACCAGTAATGATCAGAACATTTCTGAGTGTGTGCGCAACCAACAAATTATTGTTAGAAGATCACAGATTGCAGGCCAGCAGCTCTGTGATTTTTTGTCCCATGAGAATGGCTGCAATGGACCAGACCACAGTTCCATCACTCCCAGGATTCTGTTTCCACTCGTGGCTCAGAGAAGGGAACTAGTAAAGGGTATGAGAAAAGGTTAAGTGCATAATATAGCTCTCCCTCATGCATTCCTGACCTCCAACTGTTATCATTTTGAGCTTGCTAAGGCAGGCACAGGCTGGGGACAACCTCTGTGGATTTCTCTTCTATGAAGTTGTTCACCCTCCTCTTGAGTCTCTGTAAATTCCCGGTGTCTGCAATGCCTTGTAGTTCATCTGTGTTCTGTATGCAGAGACACCTTTTTTTGGCATTTTCTCTTTGCCTCTAATAATGACATTTACTGTCCTTTAGTGTTTGTAGTGTTGTACTCCACTGGGTAACAAGTCAGAGTGACACACCAGTGATGTGCACCTGCACAGAAATCTACTCTGGGGTATCAGTGTTTACTCCCCCAGCTCACCCACCCAGAAGAAAAGACTACTGACTTCATATTTGCTAAGTGATATTTTCTGCCTATAATAGATCTGCAAGACACTTGTGTAGCACTGTCCTAGTGACCACAGTCACTCTCCAGCTTCAGATATGCCTCAGATATTCCCTCTTTGCTGATTCTCTCTGCAGTGTGCATCATTCTGAAAGGAAGTAAATCAAAAGGGCTCCCCAGGGTTGTGCTGGAACACCAGAAAGAGAACTGCACAAGGCATTGTCTCTTTTTTTCTTTTCTTTTTTTTTTTTTTTTTTTTTTTTGTCTAATCTTGACTTTGTAATTTTCTTTCAAACAAACGAGGGGAAATGAATGGGAATAATGTTGTATTAAACATTTCCTTGGTTGAAGCATTCATGGCAAGAGATAGGACCTATAAATCCCATGAAAAGAGCCATGCTCTTTCAGTAGAAAAATTTCGCCAGCAGTTTTTTGTATCACTTTCCTGACATATCTGTAAAGAAGCAGAGTGTAAGAGGTCTTTACCTTGGCTGTGTGGACACTGGTGGATCTCTGCCAAGCTGTATCAGTTGGGTATCTAGGCCAACTCTTTTTATCATTAGGTATCAGTTACTTGTGGCCTTGAATGAATACGTCAATCTAGAAATAGGCCTTTTTCAAGAAGGAAACATGAACTTATGTTTCATGGCCTGTAGATGTATTGGTCTATTCAGGGGGCCTTCACAAAGAGTTCAGGGAGGAACAGTACAACACAAGCAATAGAAGCAGTGGGAGGACTGACATTTATCTACAAATTCTATCAAGTGACAATGGAGATACCTCTGTGTGGGGCTCATGGAAACACAGCTTGTGCTAGTCTCCCTATACATAATTTAGGTGTGGACTGTGGAGCTCAATCCAAGGTACATTTCCTGTGTTATTGTCTTTCATGATCACAGTGACACTGTACTCCTGTGCAGTGCCTGTAATTTTTCTAGAAAGAAAGACTTAATTTATTGAATCCCATCATCTTTTTCATAGGCAACATCCTCATGGTTTGTTCAGATGTCATTTTCAGTCCTGAAGATCTTATTTGTTCACTCAGCTGGATTGCTCCTAGCAGTGCAGTATTGGAAATTTGAGCTGTGCTGTGATAAGCATATGATGTTACTTCTCTTCTCTGATTAAAGGACTGTAATTCTCATGATTTGATTTCTGGAGTGCATGATACATTTAAAATTCACTTTTAGGGTCAAAGTCTTAGCTGGTATAAAATGATGAGGCTATGTTATCTTAAATATATAATAGACAGCCAGGAAATACCAGATAAATACAGCACTGACAACTAAAATAACAATAATTCCATGAGTTTTAGGCCTCCTTTTAATCCACAGCACTAGTCCAACATTTTGCTGAGATTTTTTCAAAGCCATATGGGTCTCATTTTCTTCTCACATATCCTGCTCACATGCAGATGCAACACCACTGAGTTCAGTGGAGTTGTGTTTTGATTTAAACAGGTGTCAGATCTCAGCCTAGAAAGGCACTTAAGCACGTGCTTAACTTGAAAGCAGGAATGTGCTAATAGAACTTCTGATCTGACCTTGAAAATGTTGACTATCTGCTTGAACGCGTGCTATCGTAAATGAGAATCAGAAAGTAATTACAGTTTCAACCACTCAAGAAATCAAATAATTGCTCTAAAATTGTTGCCATCAATCCACAAGGAAAACTGTTGTTTCACCAAACAACAGTAATATTTGGAGTTAATATAAATTGGTTTATATCAATTTAGAAAACAAACCACTCTTTAGGAAGAAGGAAATGAACTCAAACTGCAATTTCTTGGATGGCGCATTTTATCTGTTTTGATCTTTTGGAAATGACATTTCAGTTTGAATTTTAATGAAACTTGTAATTTTAAGAAATTTGTTTCTCTCTCTCTTTGGCAAATTAATTTACTGTATGGTTCTAGAGATGACACATTGTCATGGCAAGATTCTAAACTTAGGTGGGTAGTGTAATATGACACAACTAGAATAAAGTACAACTAATAGGTGTTCTCTTCTGAGCATCTCCAGAAAATTCAGCAATACCTAGCCAAAACTTGCATTTTGTTGGGAATTTATAAATCAGCTGTTCAAATTGTGTCTTCCATTTAGTTAATGCAATGTGCAGAGTGCAGGCTAAAGGTATTTGGTGATTCAGTCTCCACATACCTTTAGCAAATCCTCTGTGCCAATATGAATGTAAAATATTGAACAAATATAAAATACGGCAATTATGTAAATCTATAAAGCATAATTGAGTTTCAATGTAGAATTCAGAACTGAGGTGGATTTTCTCAACATTGCAGACAGAAAATCTATGAGTTAGACAAACCAACCTTTGCCTTCTCTTTTTTCTAAAAAACATGCTTAAAGAGCAAAAAATTCTAAGAAATGTTTCCAATGTGTCTAAAATGTAAACATTAATGGTTTTATGGGAACAGGTTTTTTGGGGGTTTTGTTTGGTGGGTTTTTTTTGGTTTTTTAAAAATCTTTTATTTGTGAGTTCCTCTGTGGATAAAGATGAGATGGTTTCCTTAAGTTTTGGGTGATGAACGTTGGGTTCAAGCTGGTAGCACCAGCCTGGTGTTCTGCAAAGCTCTCCATGAAGCTCAGTTTCCTCGCTTGTCTCTCTCCACTGGAAATGGGTGTTGCTCCTTGTTCTGTTCCAAGGTGTTCCATGCACCAACATCCACATTCAGCAGGATCTGAGGGGTGCCCTTGATGAAGAAAGTCAGACAAGCAAGGGAGGCCAGTTTGCCCAAGTGTCATTCCAAATTGGTGGGAGTCCTTTGTACGAACAGTTTTTATAAATATAACAACAGGGAGGATAAATTCTCCAAATTCTTCCTCTATCTTGGCTTAGGATGCCCTATTTCTTGAGATTTTAGGAACATCTTATCTCTTTGAAGGCTGTACACCACAATGTTTAGGGATCCTTCTTCCAAACCAATAGTTGACAGCCACTTTCATTTGCATATGCAAATCCTGTTTGTGCAGAAATTCAAAGATTTCTTCTATGTGTGAAAACAGGTAAGGAAATACCAAATTGTTTCTGCAAATCCTTGTTTCAGTTGGCCTGGTGCCAGCTGGTGTACTGCACTGGGCAGTATTTCATGCAATACTGATTGTCCAATGAAAGAGCTTAGGCTGAGCCCAAAAAGCTGGACAACATAAAATGCTAGTTCAAAGTTTTAATAAAAGTGTTAGAAGCATGTCCAGTGCCCTAGTTCATCATCTGAAACTTCCTAACACTGATATGCCAGTTTATGGTCCTGACCATAATTCTCTAGAGAAAGCAAAATTGAAGCCCCAGCTCTGGGAGAAAACAATCACCCTCAAATCACGAGCTTCCCTAAGGCTTCACCTTGAGTTCTGTGGGTGAGGAAGCTCCTAGTGCTCCACGGCATTTTGGCATGGGATGAAATATAAGGAAGGAGGACAATTTAAATACATCACCACATTCAGAGAGCTTGTTTATACAGGTGTTGTCTTTAGCCTCTGAAGAGGGAAGAGTTAAAGGAAGCAATACTTTAAATATTTAACATCACTCACCAGAACTCTCTGCTAGGAGGATAAGATTGTAGAGCTATTACATGAGGGGTTGCCTTTTGCTGATGAGAATACTCTGCTGCTCAAAGGGCTCCCCCAAATTACTACTGTAAAGCCTTTCTGCTTTACTGTGATGGGTGTATTTTTGAGCTTCTAGAAGGCAATTTGCTAACTGGGGGATGGGGAATGGATGCCTGACAGTCACTGCTGTGCTGTAGGGACCAGGTTGGACATGTCCTTGCAGCATGATGCCCTGATGGAATGCTGTCCCCTGTGCTCCACAGCCTGGGGAGCAGTGTCCAGGTGGGAGGTGGGCACAAAAACAACTACAAACATTGTTATGTCTCAGTGCAAACTTCTGTCTCGACTCCTGTGAACACAGCTGTGCTCATCTGGCCTCCAAAGTGCTCTTATGTGCAGCAATTCAGACCACAGGAAATGGGACAGGAGTGGATACTGTATATGTGTAGTTTGCGTACAGCCCCATGGCAGGATAGATTTTGGTTTTCATGCTTCAGTCCTTGCTGCCTGGACATCTATCAAGGGTCCCTGCTTCCATATCTTAGAGTCCCAACAAGACAACACAAGGAATGTTTCAGGTGTGGCTTGATGTTGTCAGTACCTTTGGCACCTTCTGGTCGGTTGCATGTTGGCAAGCCCACAGTGCCTGGCCTTCTCACCTTTGGTCTTCCCCCAAGAAAGGCAAGAAGGCAGCTCCGTGTGCCAGGCATTAACCTGGGAGCCTGATCTGAGGAGAAATATGTCCCATTTGTACAGTTCAGTGCAACAGGAAAACATCTGTCCGTCATGCCATGCAAGATAAGGTGATTTGTGAGTCTGCCTACCTCAGGTGGATTCAATTTTTGATCTTGGAAGGAACCCAAGCTTGAGAAAACTGTGTGCATACTCATCTGTCCAGCCTGCAGAGCACGCACTGAGCAACTGGCTGCTGCAGAGATCCTGTCTCTTGGATGCTTTCTGGAGGTGCTTTGAGATTCCCAGCCCCTTCCCACCCTCCTCTCATCCCTAGCAATAGCCAGATACCCCTGTTTGCCTGCAGTAAGTAAAAGGAGATACCTCAATTAAACTGAATGTTTCCCATTATTTAAGCTGATATGGAAGTTTCTGTTGTTTCAACCTCATAGTGACTCGTGTGCAATATTTTGTTTCTCATCATGGGTGTATTTTGTTGGGTTTTTTTATTTGCAAACCTTTTGCTAATTCTGTAATAGATCTCTGTTTTTAGGGGAACTATATGGAAAAAGTGAGTCAGAGTAAAGCCAGTTCCAACCCCAGCCTCACACACGGCAACCAGACAGGGATGAAGTGCTGCCATAAACTGCTGATGGCCAGAAGACCTTGCAGGTGAAGTGTTCAAGTGTGCTTTCCTCCCTGCTTTGGCCTGACTTAGCTTCTGTGGAAGCCAATGATAGTTTTATCCCTGACTCCATGCCAGCAGAGTTAGGCTGCTCTGTGGAATAGTCCAGGCTCATAATCCCAAAATGTGAGTTTCTGGACTGCAGTTGACAGTGAAGCACTTGCATCCTTTCAAGTCCTGTCCCAGGGTTTCATGAAGAGCAACAGAAATATGAGTGGGGAAAGGGAATTGGGGTGTGCTGGAGGCAGCCAAACATCTCCTCTGGAGGATGCAGGTTAGGTCTGAGATGTACTGGGGGCTCACTGAGAGGCAGAAACAGGAATAGGGAGTTGGACTTCAATGATCCTGGTGGGCCCCTTCCAACTAAGGATATTCTATAAATATGTTTGCAACTGTGCATAAAATCTGAATTCCTCTACTCAGAAAGGAGTCCTTAAAATGGAAGCCTGGAACTCTCAACACCTTAATTCATCTAGAGACACCTTTCCTTCAATTGCTTAGTGGCCTGGCTTGCCATGCTGACAGGAGATAAATGAAAGAGGAGTACACGTGAGATGTATGATTTTAGAAATTTAAATATCAAGATGCTTGGGCAACTTACAGAATCAACAAGACAAAATGATGTGGGAAGAAATTCAGCCAACACAGCAGAAAATTTGATGCAGTGCATTAGACCTGGTGTGTTAAATGTTACCTTGCATGTGAACTCCTATAAGAGGGGATGTTCCATTCCCTGTTACAAACCTCAGCCTCTCTCCTAAAACATGCCAGAATTACGTGCCACTGCTCTCTGGTGTGATTTTGGTATTCCTGTACATCATAATCTACTTGGCATGTAATCCCTCTCAGGGCTGGGTGCCTAGCAAAGGAGGGTGTGTTTGCTTGTTTAAGAACAAGAAGATGATCTCTCTAAGAAGAGGAGAACTTTAGTGTGAAATGTGGATTGACCCCATCTCTTCAGAGCAGGAACGATCTGTATCATCTCTTTGGAAAGTACGTGACACAACAGGATCTCAGTTGTTTACTGGGACCACAGCAAGTCAGTGATTGTAAAATCATGTTCAGGTAACACGTTTTTTTTAGCTCCACCCAATGTGCAATTGTAATCATCATTGCTCCTTTGCAAATTTGTGTTGACAGATTTTAATTGGAAGAGATTTTTCTGGCAAATCCCCATCATGTTGTAATTAATTAGTTTTCAGTATCTGCTCCAGTGCCAGAGCATTGGACCATGTCTGCCATGCTTCTGTGGTGAGTGAGAGAAAGGGATCTGGTTTTGTCTCACTTTCTGCACATGACACAATTTCCCTGAAAGAACTCAGCTTTGCTGACCTGAAAGGAGAAAAACAAACACTATAAAGCCCAGTATGCTCAGCTACTGAGAGCTGCCTTCCCTATGGTGCTCTGTCCTCTCTGAAAGCTCAAACCCTACCCATACAGGAGCAAAACAGCAATACTCACTGATAAACCTTGAACTGTCTTTGCAGCCTCCAGGCTTTGGGTCACTCTGGAGGTCTAAAGCACTCTCTAGCTTAGTTTTCATCCATCAGATGGAAGAGCATGGCACTTTCAGTACTAGAAATTGCTATCTCAGCACCACACTCCTTATCATGGTGCTGGCTTCAACTCTGGGGGCTTGTCCATGGAGAGATGCAGGGGAAGACCATGTAGGTCAGGGATTTTCAGCCTGTGGAGCAGATATATTGTGTGATGCAGGATCCCACGTGTGAAAGTTCTGAACATTCTTCATGCTTGCTGGAAAATTATTCAGAGCCCTGAGGCAGAAAAAGGTTGAAAGATTCTGACTAATATAATGGAAACAAGACAGATCTCTGTTCCTACCAAACCTGAACAGAACTATTTCTACAGCAATAATTAAAATTTGATCATGGTAATGCTAATCAAACTAATGAGTAAAGATCTGTGATTATTTAAAGTTTGCATTGTTCATTAAAGTAAGATGCTACGGTGCCAACAAGAGATTTTACCAAAAGGCCTTTTACTTGTCCTTTTTATTACACAGGCCAAAAAAGAAGCCCTGTTTATAGCTTAGAGAACAGACATGTCAAAAAAAGGGTGAGCAAAAAGGCATTTGAAAATTTATTTCAAATGCAGGTTCAGCTGTCATCCTCCCATCAAAGGATCTCAGAACTTCTTTAAACTGCTGATAACTACACCATGACTTCCCTTTTCTGTAGGCATTGTTAAGCCCTCAAGGAGCTGTGGTGAAGGCAGTGCAGGAATTTTCACTCAAGGTCATTCTTTATGTGAGGAGCAGCTATGGATTTCTGTACATGCTATTCTGTACATGCAGCATACTTTGGAGAAGCATCCAGCTACCATGGCAATGTAAGTGAGAGGAGAGAGAGGCACAACACCAGTGAACTTCACCACAAGAAAGTATCCCAGCATCCTGGCACCCCAAGCAACAGAAAACAAATTCCTGATACAACACAAAAAATTAGAAATACCAAATAGCAAGATTGCCTTGCAATAATATCATGTTTTCCCTGCCATGTGTTTACTCCTTGTATCATTCATTCTAATTTGTCTGAGCTTCTAAATCATTATTTTGTTTTGATTTTTAATGAACATTTCCCCTACATGCCTCTCTTTCAATGTGGATTGAATGTATTTGTGCAATGTGAATGTAAGTTATAATGAGCAAATGTTACTGTCACAGTGGTATTATAAAATATGAGTTAGTTCAGGTGTACATCTGAAAAAGTGGGCTTTGATTTCAGATAACTAACATCAGCTCCACTCATACCTCTGAACACGAACAGCATGGAAATGAGGAACCTCAGCTTCTAGTGGCTTGGAATTTTACTTGCCATTTGTTTTTTATGACAAAACATGAGAAAATGTTCATTTCTGTCCAGATCCCCTGTAAAAATCTCAGAGGTAAAGAAGAAGCAGTGCCAGTGCTGAAACATCTTCAAAGCTGAAATGAATGTTTGAAGTTTTAAAATAAATCACAATGTCCTAAATTCAGCCACTGGTCTTCAATAAGAACACTTAATTTTTTTTTTTTGCAAATATTTTTTAAAAAATATGGTTTTGCAATGAAAAATGGCAGCAAGTTGTGGACAAGATTAGAAGCCATTTATGATAGCTGGGAGATGAGAGTCTTTGCAAGGCCAGCAGAAGATCCTGCTGGAAGAGACTTGGATATCCAAGTTCCCAAGCATCCAAAGCCTTCATCAGATGAAGGGAAGATGAAGGGTAAATATCCCATTTCACCAGCACAATTCCTTCCCTCATCCCCAAGAATTTTTTGTTTTGTTAATTACATGCCTTCAATTAACATTTGCAATATAAAAAGTGATTATATATGTATCCAATCCAACAAAAGCAGCTTTTCTGAAAAAAAACCCTGTTTTTTAGAAGGGCTTCACATTTTGTGCTATGTAACTTCCATCAAAGAATCCCTAATACGTGTAGAAAACAACTGCTTTACAGAGCTCTTCTATATCCTCACTGCCCACATAACACCACTTTCTGTGAGTTATGCAAATGATTCTGCACTCTGGGCAATAGCACAAAGCCAGGTGTAATGTTTTTCTGCTCACCTGCAGATCACAGAACATCATGTTCTCTTTTTCCAGAGGTGTCAACTTGCTAAAAAATGGCTTTTCCTCAGCACAAGCTGATGCCACTGAGTGCTGAAGGCTGCCCGCAACATGTGGAGGGTGAAGCAAGTCGTCACAGAATAATTCTGATCTTTGTCTCCCTCAGGGGGTGTTGTGAAAGGGACTTATTCTCACTTCTTCAAGCGGGCTCCCCCCCATCCTCCTGACAGCTCAACTTCTAAGGGCTCACCCGCAGGAAACTATTAAACTGATGATCATTCTTGTGGTTTATGCATTGATACAAAAATGTTTCATTTCAAAAAGAAAAAAAAAATGCTGTGGTAATTTTCATAATAACTTTTTCCTCCTCTTAAATAAACTTGGGCAGGATCCCAATGAAGGTGGTTGACTGTGTTGGATAATTAAAGGATAGATCTTTTTCAGCATAACAGATTTGTGAACATTGTGTAAATATGCATTTCGGCAATTGAAGGATTGTGCTTCATAGCATAGGCAAATTAATGGACACATGTAGGAACCCAGAGTGCCGAGAATATTTCTCTGCCTGTTTTTAAGGGTTCTTACCCCCCTGAACAACACTGTTTTAACCTCCAACCTTCGAAAAAATTACCAACAATCAGACAGGAACTAGAAAATACAGTGGCGCGAATTAGGTGATAGACTACTATGTAAGATTGTCGCAGGGTGAAAAATTTAGAGGTTTTGGGCTTCTCTTTGTAGTAAATAGATAAGAGTAAAAAATATCAAAATGGAGGATTGTTGTTCTCTAAACCTTCTTCTCCTTCTTCTACTACTCCATGTTCTGCAGTAAAAGTAGTTTGGGATGATCGGATAGAGAATTCCGCAGTTCCTGCCCGTGTTACTGAATAATTGGTAGGAAAGTGAAAATAATATATGTTTTTAGTAACTATTGGTTAAATTATCTTTAAAATCTTGATAATTAGAGACTTCACTCCTACTTTCTGTGCTCTATGCTGTACCTGGGTCACGCTAGTGGCTCTGTTCCTCTGATAAGACTTAATAAACAACTATCCAGCAGCATTGAAACTCAAGGAAAAGTCTCGGTTTATCTTTGAAACTCCTTGCAAGGACTTTTAGAAAATTCTCTCCCATCAGGAGGGATTTGATTTATGGCACAGTTCAGTGTCAGACAGCTGCATGGGATAAGGCCTAGATCAGCCAAAAGGAGTGTTAAAAGTCAATGCAGAACACTTTCTGCCTGGGCTTCACTGGTATCAAACACAGCTGGGGCATTTTGCTGAAATCTCCCTGGAATCAATGTTATCTCACCTCATCAAAAAGCTGTGCATCGTTTGTGTTTTCCCAAACTTTTTCCAGGGGAATAGCAAGCCAGCAAAGTTAAGCTGAAATATTGGGAACTTCTCCCAAGAGGAGAGAAGATGGGAGAATGTTTGGGAATGTGTTTGGCAGTGTTTGAAGTGTGGCAGTGACATGGAGTCAGAGGCAGGATGCTCTGGGAAAGGGAAAAGATGGTCCTTTCACCAAGCACATTTGGCATAACAAAAAAGCTGATTCCAACCTGGACCTCTTTGGTCTCAGAAGTGAGCTGGGCAGTTCTCAGGAATTTCCCTGGAAGACTCTTACCTACCTCTGAGCCAGAGGTCAGAGAAAACCAGAGATCAGTCAGTACATCACTCTCTCAGTCCTGTTTCCTACTCCATCACCCCATGGCTGCTTTCATCTTTTCCTCCTGTTAAGGAGTGAACTGGCTCTGAAACTGGACGCGGACCAGTTCAGGTGACAGCTCAAAGGGTGTTTGACAGTGCTTTTAGTGGTATTAGACCAGCAGGCACAGCAGGCACAGGCAGATGGGAAATCACTGACTGGACCAACAAGTTCTCAGAAGTTCCCCATGACCTCATTTCCCCGTCCTGATTTCCTGTTGGTTGTCCCTTTTCTTCTCCCACCTGCAAAAATAGGGCTCCGCCCACTTATGTCTGAATCATTCCCTAGAAAATGATTTGGGAGTAGATTGGGGGTCCACTCGGGAGTAATGCTGTTAGACTGGAAGAAGTGTACAACACACATAATGCACATCTGTTGACTTGAATCCTGATCTTTGCTTTCCCTCTGCTCCTCTTGGTGTACTGACCCCACAGGTGCTGGCACTGAGATGACATTGGCATAAGCGATCCACTACTGACACCAAATAGTGCAAGTGATCCCACACCGGTGAGGTAAGAGCTCCCAAGGAGTGCTGGGCAACATGGGAATTGACATGATGGTTTCTGTGGAAATAAAATCTCCTGGCAGGGGTTTGTGATCCCTGCTGAGGTTGATCAAAGCATCATTTGGGTGATAAATGGGTAATAAATGAGACAGCCAGCAGCTGTCTTGCTGCTAGCCCTGTCCCCTTGCACACTGGCTGACTTTTCCAAGGACTTCCAAGGAAAGGATGAAACAATGTGGTGATTTGCCGTTCTAGTAATATGTAATCTTTTTTATGTTTTGAGGTTAAAGTACCAGTGCGTAGAAAGTCTGTGTGAAACCTTTTTATGTTGCTTGGCTCTTTTCAGAGCTGAACTCCCTCCTTTGATTAGGGAAAGAAAATGCTTCAGATGTTTTAGGGTCAGGACTGAGCTTTGGGATAAGCAGTTGAACCACAAGAAGGTAGAGCTCAATAACCACATTTGCATTGTAAGAGTGCTCAAAAGAGGCCCTGAGATTCAGCAGCTCACCCAGACCAGTCTTAAAAGAAAAGATTAAAAATCAGACAGAGCCCTACAGCAAGGTCTTCTAAATGTCATGTGAATGTCCAGCATTCACAGACGGATACCATGAAATGTGAAAGTAAAGAAATAAATATTATCAATATGATTACATTATTGTGTTTGACCAATTAATACTGCTCACATCGCACTCAGAAGTATTCTGCAGTGCTAGGAATCATTTGTTGATCCTGATGGTTTGGGGTTTTTTTTGCTTGAGTTGGGGAAATTTAATCCTTGAAAAATGTACACAAATTCAGTTTGGACTGTAAGTCACCACCTAATTTCACTGAGCCAGTATACAAGCCTCTGATATATATCTTACTGATAACTTATTGATAAACCCCCTGCTGTTTGAGGTGGATTTGTTTTGTTTTCTCTTCTTCAAACCAAAGAGCTCCCTAGAAAAGCGCTGCCAGGTAAATTACTAATGTTAGTCTTGCAGTGACAATTTCAGGAATGTTCCAATTCCTGTCTTCCTTTTTTGTCTTCTCAGTAGGTTTGTCAAAAGACGACTTGAAGAGGTGGAGGCTGAGATAAAAGAGAATATAAATCAGATTATGAAAGCATATGGAGGAGCCTTTCCTTAACTGTTCTAATTCTGTTATATGTTTAACCCCCAGGAAGTAACTTGATGGGTAAACCTTACATCATACTCAGAACCACTAATTTTGCCTGAATCCCATGTTGAAAAGGGGAATTACCCACTCTAAAACTTTATCCTCATCACCTGACTTGCATTTTAAGAGGTAATTCATCTTTTCCTTATTCTGCCTCCAACAAAGGTGTTACCTCTTGCGTAGTTTAAGGGGCTATGTAGAGATGACTCAGAGAAATAAGCTCTTTCTCTTGCAATTCTTTAGTAAAGGGATTTTCTTGACATTCATCCCTCCAATTAAAACTCCACTCCAGCAGAATGTGGTAGGGCTCTGCCATCTTTATCTTTTCAGATTGGTTTCCTAAGGAAGTGAGAAATACGCCATTACATGCTCCATATGTCTGTTTTTCTCTGTCATCCCCTCCCACCCCTCCTGCCCCAACAGTGTTAAAATCTGCTGATTTATTTTAACCACAAGTATAACAGTGGAGTGCTCTTTCCAAAAATATCAAGCTGCTAGAAATGTCATGGAAATCAGAGGCTGCATAACATCAGACAATTGACAGCACAAACTTACTCTTGTTAGACAGAAACAAAATTTAGCCTTAGATGCTCATGCGTAGGAAACAAGGTTTCTGCTAGGTTCTGCTGCTCCTAGAAATACATGTTTGTATTATGGAGAGCAATTATGTCCAGAGATCACATTTTGCTATCATGCTTGTGTTTAAAAGTTAATCCCAACTGTCGACACTTCAATTTGCAGCCAGCAACCAGGAGTGCTAAGACCTCCTCTCAACATCTACCCCAAATCCTGGTGGGCGTTTCTTCTTCATTTTTGGCTACAACACTGTGCAGGTTTTCATACAACTTTTGTCATTCACAACCTTAGTCTAGTTCTGAAAAAGCCATTTTGCCCTGCCATCCCCTGCTTTGGATAGCTAACTTTCCCCAGGAAAGATTTTCAATGCCTTTTCAGTAATCGCAAGGGAATTATGCACGTTGTGTTTGGCTATTTGGCTTATTGTCCCAGAACACATGCAGAAACTTAGACTTACATGGCTAAAGTACTTTCACTAAATTCCAGGTTTTAAAAGGAAGTTCTTTCAGCTATGTCTCAGAATGGAATCCTGGGCTTTTCTTGTCATGTAGAGCTCTGAAAAAAATCAGGTTCTCTCTGTTAATTCAAATAAATCCAGAGAAGGGATTTTGTTCAAGCAGATGCTATGACAAAATGGAGCAGACAAATAATATTAGACCCTATCTAACACTCTTCTGATTCAGGCTTTGTCTGTTTTCTCAAAGCTGGTGTACTGCCAGGTTAAACATCTTACAGTGTGCCCATGAAATGGTGAACTTGTATCTGTTCTCCATCAGAAGTGTTGTTTAGAGGAAAACTAGCAGTGGGCACCAAGCCTGTGGAATCATGGTCCTACAAGGCTTTTCTTCAGTTACACCTCTGCTTCTGAAGGCTTTCACTCCAAGGAGCGACTCCTGACACTGCAGAGGGAAAAGTGGTTTGCATCCACTAAACTCAAATCTATCCTTCTCCAAAGTCAGTGGGCCTCGTCCAATGCTTCACAATAATTTCTTGGTCCCTTCTGAGCCACATGTGACATCTCTATAACTCTGTGACACAATAATTTATTTATTTGCTTATTTCAGGTAGTTTTGCATGAAAAAAGGCTACAGATTGTATGGTAGCCAGTAACAGTCACCATGTTTTTTCATTAAGGATGTGTTTCATCTTGGGGCTTGGAATGAGCAAAAGGTTTCCCTGGAGAGTGTTCAGGGACCTAGACAGCATGCTCCTACTTTCTTAATGGCAGGGGTTGCTGCAACAAAGCTGCTTCTAGAGATGCACTGAGATTTTTCTGAAGGAATTTGCTAGTCCAGTCCCAAAGGGATCCCAAGGGAAAGCAACACAGACAACTGAAGAATCAGGATCTGACAATAAACCGTGGAGCTCAGCTATTTGGCAGCATAGATGTTCCTACTGCTGTTATTTTCAAACCAAATCTGTTCTGTGTTGTGGAGCAGTGGGAGATGACTCTGGGCATGCTGCTCCCGTTCACAGCAGGGCTGTCTCATAAGTACAGTGAGGGGAATTTTAAGTGATCTGCAGGATTATTCAGTTAATTTTTAGTGAGGACAGCTGGGTGACTTAGGTCCTCTCAGCAGGGAGCAATGTATGATTTCACTCTGCTAGTAAGACAGGCACTTTGCACTCATGGTGAGACACTGCAGTGATTCTATGACTGCGTTTCCAAGAAACTG
Organism: Corvus hawaiiensis; assembly: GCF_020740725.1. Taxonomy (NCBI): domain Eukaryota; kingdom Metazoa; phylum Chordata; class Aves; order Passeriformes; family Corvidae; genus Corvus; species Corvus hawaiiensis. Next base: position 25,521,525 of record NC_063221.1, read on the forward strand.
CAGAAAAATGGTAGGGAATACAGTATTTTCTGCAGTAATGCAGGGGATGTACAGATGGGACTTCCAGTGACATCAGGGCAAAATATTCCTTGAGACCTGAGCAGAAATCAGATGCCATGATGGAGAGGTCTGGACCTGTAAACTTTGTCTTTGAACTGAAGTGGTTATTTGGTCCAAAGTGCGCTGGTTCACAAAGGAATTGTACAGGAAGTGTCTTAAACATAATCACGTTGTTGTCACTCAAAGCCACAGCAAGTGGACTTCTGCCTCACAGACTTCTCATCCCCACATACAGTGAGCTACTCTCTCCACCCCTTCGTAGGAGAGAGCAATCCTGGCAGTTGAACTCTGTTTTCATTGCATGTGCAATGGACTAAATGACTATTGGAAAATTAGGGGCTAGATTTAGGATTTAGGACATTAGAATGCTCAGAACCAGCATGACTCCGTGGCAAATTCAAATGCAGCATCATGCCAATCCGTTGGGACCTGCTCCTTTGGTCCAAGTCGTGTCATAACACAGGGCATGCCCTTATCTTTTATTTGGAGGTGTGGGGGTGAAAAACATACCCTACTGTCTCACACAGCAACACGAATGCCCTGAGAGCTTACTGAACACTGATGCTATACATTAAAGCCAGCAAAAACCAGAAGAATTCCAGCCTCATGAGAAATATTATATACAAGGATGTTTGAGAACTAAGGCTGAAGGGTTTAGTTTGATGTCTTAATTGGGACCTGATGCACAGCTGCCACTGGGGTTTTTTGCTCCCTAATGTTCATTTCTTTTGCTTGTCAGATGCCCTGCAGACAAGCAAGCCTTCAAAAGCTGAGGAAATGTGTTCTAGGTGAGGGTCTAACAGGTTACATCCCAGAAATCTCTGAAGGATGCACACAGTTAAACAGACTTTCCCACTGAGCTATTAGCAATCTAAAATCAGGCAGAGTTTTCTTTGGATGAGGCATGCATTTCTGTCCCTCTCCTGATCTCCAGGCCCAATTCAAGGACACTTGGGTAACTTTTCTAATTTTACAGAGTCCTGTGACCTGCAGGAGATTTATAGCTCCTGCAGAGAAGCGGGTGCCAAAATGACCATGGCATATTGGGAAATTCCATTCCACTGAGAGAGTGCAGATTTTTCAGGAGATGGTCAGAGCTGGTCCAGGTCTTTGAAGAGAGCACAGTCAACTTCAATGCCAACTTCTTTATCTCCTTTTTTTTTTCTTTCTCCTTTTTCCAGAAAGCCTAGGAATCAATTTTTAGAGTTCCTTATGTCTACATGATGATGATACGGGAAGGAATACAGAGAATTCCTTGAGTTCGCCATTAGTGGAAAATCGTTTGCACCATGAATGATCAGTATCTGTCACATGAGAGAGGGTTTTCCAAGGCTGGCTTTCAATCTTCCTTCAAAATGCTTCCCCTTGCCAGTTTCACCTCTGAGCCCTGCAGCATGTGGATGTCTGAATGGTAAATACAGAGTGTGGAAATTCACCTGCTCCAAAGTCATTGTGTCTAAGTGAGAAGTAAGTGCAAAAAGAGACATTGTCAGACAAATTAAAACTGCAAAATAGAAAAGCAAAGCAAGGAATTTAGGGGAAAATCTCTCTGCCTATGTGCTAGACTAATCCTAGAGAGATTCTTTGCCTGTAGACTCAACATCTGGCTGCTCTAAAATGTTGGTTTAGGACCATTTTAGAAGTTGTCATCCTCACATTGTGTATTGCTAATTTCCACAGAAACATTCTTCTGTCTTGACTATTTTGGTTTTATTGCTTCCTGGGGTCATATTTTCCCATATGACTGGTGGCCTGGTCTCCTCCTGGTTCCTCAGTGACAGAAAGGAGATGAGAGCTTGGGCATACACCGATTCTCCCCACAGTACTCTTGGCTTTGTGTCCCTTGGAGCAGTTTCATTCACCCAAGAAGTAGTGATATTTGCTTCTGCCTTTCCTACCACAAAAAAAATGACCACCCCAGAGTCAGCTTCTTCTCCAAAAGAACCAGACTGTTTTATGAAGTCCTAGAAATACGGACCTGAAAATGCCAGCTGGCTCAATCAGATGGAGTTTTCTCTAAATCTATTTTGTTCTTCTATACCATATCTATAGTAATGTGTCCAGCCTCAGTGTCTATTGCTTGGCATCCTGTTGTAATGGGAAAAAGAGATTTACCAGAACACACTCTCCAATGCATGGAATGTCTTTTAAATTTATTCTTCTAATAAAGTTGGAGATGAAAATTTGGGGAAACAATGGTGAAACGTGTCCAAAATGTCAAACCATGCAGCAGACTGAGATGCTGAGATCCAGCTGTGAAATTCCACAATGGATCTCCTCTCAGAGATCTGCCAGAGAGGTGTTGGGCTGTACTACTTACAGCTTCAAGTTAACTCTGCACTGAAATTTGGCAGTAAAGGAAAAATGTCCCTTTTTCTTGCATTTCTAGCAATTTCCCAGCAGGGACCAGTGGCCAGCAGCCAGGTTTCAAAGAGAACTATGATTGATGGGTGAGTATGTAACTGGGAAAATATCTTGCTGCTTCCTCATGTCTAATTCCCACTGCTTGTGAAGGCTGTATCCCAAAGTACTGCTGGGAATAAACAAATGAGTTTCCTTTCTTGGACTTGTTGATGCTTATGAGATGGACAGTTCAATGTGAAATCACTTCACACTCATTAAGTGCTGATTTGACATTTGCATACAGAGATATATAAACAGAGCTTCCCAAATAATCAGAATTCATAAAGGCTCATTGTTAGCAGGGGAAAATATGGCTTCCAGGGATCAGGTCTGCTGTGGGTAGAGATCCATGTAAGCCCTGGATGATCCTCCTGGTGTCACTGAAAATGGGTCTTTTTGGATTCCTGCTCTGGCTCACTCCCCAGTGAGGTCGCATCCTCCTGGCAGAATGCAGCGGGGTATTTGAATAGTTTAGGCCAGTGACAGAAAGTGGTTCAGATGTAAAGGATAGTTCTGCTGCACTTCACAACTGTTTTTAGTGTGCGGTTAAGACTTCTGTAAGGTTGGACGGTATTTTATACATCAGGATTCTCCAGGTGATGGCATCAGCATGGATGAGTGAAGCACCTGTAAAGCTGAATGAGTGGTAAAAGACAAAACCCTAGAAAACTTTCTTACGTCCATCTATTTTTTGAGGGCAGTTGATTGATGGGTTCTCTCTTGCTAAAAGGAACAAATTTGGACAATTCCCCCCAAATCATTATATCTTCCATTACTTTAAATGAAATGTCAAGACCATATGAATAATTGAAAAAATACACCAGTGGCAGGAAGGAGCTATTAAGGGGATTTTTTCCCCTCCATTCTGATTTTGCTATTTCTGCAGTGAGTATTTGGACATGCAATTTCTTTTTAACCTTCAGATTCATTGAGTGCCAGTGATTAGTTGCAAAGCAAGAAAATGTTCAGATACCAGTGTTTTGCAGATGTTATCCATTGTTGATGATGCTGTCTTGAGGTTAACTACAAAATAATAAAAAAAGCAACCTCAGAGAGAGTCAGAGAGCCCTTGGGAATGGTAATGCAGTACAGAGCCTTTCACCCTGAGGTCAGCAGGTCAAACCCATTCCAGATCAGGAGTGACCAGCAGTGATTACACGTCTGCTTTCAGATTCACAGAGAGGATTTGCAAAATGTTACTCTTATTAGTGCTACTGGAAGGCCATTCCTGCACCTATATTACAAATCCTGCTGGTCTGTGTGATTCTATCTAGACAAAATGGGAATGGATGAATACTTTATAAATGTCCACAAATATGGGCTTGTTTACAGTACAAAAGTCATCAGGGTTGTCATCATTTGCCCTTTTGTGGGCCAGCATGGTGGAAAGATCAAGGATGCAATTGACTACAATTAAGGACTTTATTCTTGCCCTTGGGGTCAAACTCAGAACATTCATAGCTCCTGCCACAAAGCTAAGTCACTCTTCCTGGGTATTTCACTAGACGTGTTTATCACCAAAATTGTCCAAGCATCTTAAATCAGTGCAAATTAAACCGCATGCAGATGGAAAGAGCAAATGCAATAAATGGATTAAAAGAGAAAAACAAGAAATAGCAATTAAAAAAAATGAAAAAGCTGATAACATAAGAAAAACTCATCAGTCTCTCTAAGTCTGTTAGGGACAGTGCTGACACACACACGCACACCTTCCACAAGAAGCATAGCTGCAGGCAGTACATTAGACATGTGGAAGGAGTACTGCATGAAGTCAAAGAAAATCTAAGATTCTCTTCCTCTGCCATAAATCATAGTGCATGGGTTGTTTTTTTTATTTTCAAGGAAAGGTGGAAGATTGAGTTTTGCAGTGTAGGGCTGCATATTTTAGCTTCTGCTTTTCAAGAAATGGCCCCATTTCTGGATTATGTGACACGCATTATGTTGTCATTTTCAATATGGGCAGTAATACCTAAACCTACTCCATCCTGTACCCTGCTCTTTTGTCTTGTGCCCCATCCCTTCTCCCTGATTGCTACTTTTCAAGCAATTTCTCTTAAGCAGCTTCCATTCTTGCTTTTCAACTGAAATTTAAGGCTGTGAAATATGTTAACTTCTCTGAGGCAGCAGATGACTGAAATCCACTTCCATCCTGGCCATATATTTAGGAGGCCAAATATTTTGGCCTCATTAGATATACTCACACCATACAAAGCAACACTACATAGATATACTGAGTATGGCACTGGTATTCTAGTAAGTGATGTGATTGGATCAGACCAATTAATCCATCTAGAAGCTAAGCATGATACTGACTTTACACCACAGTGGGATCTCATTTTGGGGATTGTGCATTGCTCATTATCTACAGGAAACAACACAAGATGAAGGAGAAATTAGTGTGGAAGAAGAAAACATAAGATGTAATAAAAGTAAAGGTGAAGATGTGAGTTTCAGGAGGAAAAGAAATGGGATTGCCAGAGCACAAAGGACATGGAAATCATATGCTTCATTGAACCATGAGTGGGGGGTCTATTGGACTTTTTGCCATAAAACAGGTGGTGCTGATGGGCCACGCTGTATGGTCAGTCCCCTCTTTGGAAACATTACTGTAGGGCCCAGAACTGCAGTAATGTTGTCAGCTTTATAACAACTTCTGCACCAGTGTTTGTGAGCTCTTCCTATAGCACATCTTGACCAAATACTGAGCACAAAATTTCATGTTTAGTAACAGCAGAACAGTGGTGAAATTGTTCTCTAATATAATTTTCATTGGAAAGAAATAGAAACCATCTTTCTCCATCTCAAGGGTTAAAGTAACTCTCTTGAAGACAGTGATGCTCTAACAGTAGGGGCCTTGGGTCCATGCCTGAACCACCTGCCTTTATTAATTATTCTCATCTATCACATCTATGAGGACAGTCTCTAAAGGCAACCTGTTAGGTTTTGGTGCAGACTGATATGATTAATGGGAATCTCCAACCTAACTGGTGGAACTCTCCCAAGTTCATTTAATCCACTTCTCCCCCTCTGCATAAGCCCCACTTTAAACCAAGCTTCACTATGGCCTGTAGTTTGCACGAGGCAATGGTCTGAAACATTTAGGGACTTTCAGGTGGTTTCCATCAAAGCTGGCTTTCTCTGAGTTCACATTAGCTGAGAGCTGGCTATGCCACAGTAGTGGTATTACAGAAATTGTTTGGTAGTAATCTATTTCCCTTCCTGATCTGAACTGGAGTTCTTCAGATCTATTTTCTCCTTCCAGAGGTGTGGGTCCATCTCTGTCACAAAATGGCAGAATCCAGTGTGCAGGTACAGAAGAGCCTTGCACCCAGTGAGTAGTCTGAAATTTCTCTCTTCCTGCTTCCTCACCCACCCAACCTCTAGCTCTGCTGAATCAGCCATGGGAATGCTGCCCTTTCTCTCAAGCTCTGCAAGCGAGTGATGCCTCTTAAAATCTGGCACGATGAAGTGGATATGCCCATGTGGGTGTTTCACTGCTCCAGCCTCAGCTTTGCTTAACTTTCCTTCCCCTGCTGCGGAATGGGCAGCTGTTTAAAGAGCTTTTTAAATAATGAGTTTGAAGAAGCACAGACAAGGTAGAAACAAGATTACGAGGTCACAGAGGTGAGGGGAGTTGACCCCATCTGAGAATGAAGGAAATGCGAGTTCAGAGTAGGTGTGGCTGGTGCTCTGGAGCTGTGACCCTGCCCTGGGAGCTGTGTGACAGAGAGCTGCCCAAGAACACCTCTTTTCAGCTGATCTCCCTTCCCAGTTTTCGGGTGCCAGTGCTGTGAAGACTTAGTGTCTTCTTACTCAACCCCATGGTTCTCTGCTTTCTGATAGAGGGCTCCTATGGGCTCTAGTAAGCATGGGAAGCAAAATCTTTGGGAGAACTGCTTCTTTGTGGCTGTTTACTGTAATAGGTGCGTTTTTTTAGCTTAGAACTGGATCTGCACTGTGTGGTAATGGTTGTGTTTGCTTGTTGTGTTTTGTTTGTTTTTTTCCTGTGAGGCTTGGAAACAGAGCAAGGGATATTTAAATATCCCTTAGCAGGAAAACATGCTCTGCTTGGGGGAAAAATCCCATGAAAACGTTTCTGTTTACACACTGGGGCAGGGGGGGCAGAGGGGAGGGAGTCAATGGTAATCCTTAATTTGTGTCTCAGCTAATGATGAAATGCATCTGAACTGAGAATTACATGTTAAGTGATGATTACTTGCTGTGGTGACTTTCTCCACAGTAGCAAATGCTCCCATAACTGCCCATTGGATTAAATGCTTCACAACGAGAAAAATTCAATTTAGGAGAACAGCAATCCTCCAAGAAATTGAACTCGTATTTTTCTTTTAAACTTCATGAGTTCTGCAGAAAGAAGTCCCTCTGAGCCCAACATGGAGAAGGTATCATTAGAGAAATGAAAATTAGTAGGAGTGCTACAATAAAACTATATTGCAGAACCATAGACCTCAATGCTGCCATGTCTGTTCAAAGGCTTGCCTCCTATCCTGAAACTCTTTTAAAGAGTTAATGGCAATTAAATTGAAGGTTATTGCCATTATTCCAGTTATGCACTGCTCTTCCCGTTCTGATTACACTAAACTTGCTTCAAAAGGGGGTTAGAGAAATTAATTCTTGATACAAGAGAAGAAATCTTGTGTAGTTGAGGTCAGGATGACCTCATGAGTTCCTTCCCCCACCCAAGAAACATTCATTTTATGGTCAGAGGGAACTATATCTTGGGTGAATCCCAAAGATGCAAATGGGAAACAACCCCCCAGCACCTCAGGCTGGGCCCTTGAGAGTTTTTTGGTTTTTAAAAACAACAGAACTTGCTTAGCAGTTGCCAGCTTTGAGAGTACGTGGCTGTTTGTGATGAATTTCTCTGGGCAACCTGAGATCTGTCCTATAAATTTCTGTTCATGAATGGGTACAGCTGGCATCTACTGTGTGTAATTCAAGACTGTAAAGTAACTATTTTACTGATACAGGTGTTCTTTTGAAAGCTTCCCAGTGGTTTAAAAAACCTTGTCAGCTGTGTACTTGAGTAGGCAATATTATATCCTTCTCTTCTGCTCTAAAATGTCTGGGAGAGACAGCTCCATTCCCACTCACTGCAAATTGGTAAACATCCTCTCCTTTGCAAGAACATTGCATGAGGTGGTCCTTTCTGTGTCTTTGGGTGATCAGCTCTCCATGTTTTTACCTTTTCCCAAACAAGTATTTTTTCATGCTTTGAATTATTGTTTCTCTGAACTATGCTGATGTTGAGGGACAGGGCTTTTCAGCTTTTAAGGATTTAATTTTTTTCCCTTCTCTCCCCAAATATTTGGCTAAATTGAACCTGAAACTATTCTGCTTTTAATTCTTAATGCACCAGAAGTTCCCAAATCCCTCAAGTGCTGTGGGAAATTATACTCTCTTTATTTTCTGAGCAAATGGCAGCAGCAGTTGTCTGCAATAGCTGAGAGGTCTCATTTTACAGACCAGCTTCTTTGGGGCTTTGCTGATCCCCTGTCTGTAGGACAGACCCATTAACAGAAAGGCTACAGCCAAGGATCAGCACATCGAAGGTCTCCAGCCTCAGCAGAGACCCCCAGGAATCTGGGCAGATTTCCACTGGAAACTTGCCTTGGAATCAATAAAATTTCATTAAACCAATGCTGTGCCAAATGTAGCATACAAGGCTCAATGAAAAAAATTTGCTGGCTCTCATAATTTTCCCGATACAATTCTCTGGCTCGTACTTTCTATTTCTACTGCCTCCTTGCCCTTCCTAGTAAAATTAGCTATTGCAGACAACAGCTGTAAACAAAAGGACAGCTAAACCATTACCCAAAGGCCACTAACTACTGCAGCGAACCCAAGTAATTCACAAATAACTCCGAAAAATTTATAGTTTGAACAGATTTTTCCATAGTTTTCAATTATCCATTGCAGACTTCTCTGCACTACTATTTTTAGGAAAGATCAGCCAATGGTAGTTTTCTGTTTATGACTTACAGTGCTAAAAGTGGTTGTGGAATATTCTGTCTTCAAAGGATGACTGCTGCTTTGGGAGATCCCATCACAGTCCTTATTTGTGTCAGCAACCTTAGACAGACCAGTGAAGCCACAAATATTAATAGCAGAAATGGAGATATAGAAGGATGGAAAAGATATGAGAAGAACCATGTTGGTCTGAATCAAGAGATTCTTTGCAAAGGGGAGAGAAAGGGTTGGCTCTTCTCTGAGCCAACATCTGTTTTCCCAAAATAGATTATCTGATCTATAAACTATCTAAGCTTCCTCATTTATTAACTACATGGAATAACTGCTTTACTCTACAACAACCACACCATCAAAACCCCTTACTAAATCCCATGACTGGAAGCTATAACTCGTCAAATTCAGTCTAAATATAAAGTGCAGAACTTCAGTTTTGCAGGTAATTGCAGAACCAGAATAATGTATCTGAAATCATTGGGAGCTGTCTCTAGTTTGGCGTATGGGTGCTAGGATTGCAATGTTTTGGATTTTTTATCTCAATTTAGATAAAAATTATAATTATAGTGCAAGAAATCTTGAATGACATGGGGTTTTTATTTGGCTGGTGCTTTGTAGAAAGGGCGGATTAGAACAGTCTCTTCTAAAATCAAAGATTTAAAGTCTATGAAATGTTTGCAGCACCCATGTTATGCAAACTGTTGATTCTTACATATACCAAAGCCCTGGGGGAATTCAGTCATAACATTTCCTCACCTATTTGCTGAAAGGATCACCATGATCACACCAAGAAAGGTATACAGGGATAAAATAAGATAGAAGGTATAATGCATAAAAAAAGCTGTAATTACTTTCCCTCTGAGTTTAACTGAATAAAAGCAATGGCTCTTTTATTTTTTTACCAGTAGATTTTTTACAAATAGACTTAAAATATTTCCTTTTAGATTTGTGGCTCGAACAGCTGCAGCTGAAACCAGAAATCAGCAAAGCCCCTTGTTTTTATTGGCACTGAAGTGGCTTGTTGAAAATGGATTGGATTACAGGGATCAATCAGCAGCAGGTCGAGGATGCAGAGGGAACTCTGCCAATGCAGCGGGCTGCCAGGAGCAGTGAAAATCCTTGGGCTAGTGGCAAGTCCTAATGTACTGGAAAATCCATTGTTTTATAAAGAGCTTTGGAGATAGGAAGAAGATTGAGTTGCAGAAGAATGCAGAAATAACAATAATACTATCCCAAGTGCCTGTTGTTCCTTTGCACGTGACTGAAAGGAAAACAAACTCCATGGAGATGCTGCCTGAGTGTAAGTCTAGGCAGTGCCAAGAGGTGATCAGAAATAGGACAGATGCTAAAGCATGACCTTTCCTGAGTCATAATTTAGGAAACAGAACATTTCTGAATTTCAATAACAGTCAATAAGAAATTTGCACGCTGCTGTATGGTTCGGTCCTGGACAGTTCTGGATTCTCCCAGAATGGTGTTGATTGCTCTTGCTCTCTGTTAAATGAGCTGAATAATCTTGTCATTGTTCTGGAGATAGTACAAAAGATATTAAGTCTTGGTTAATGTTGGGATAAGCTGACACCCCTTTGTGTCCCCAGTTACACAGTAGATTAATTGCACAGCTTGCCGGGAATATTACTAAATAGGCTAAAATCAGAGTAATTAATAACTTCTGCATTCAGCTGTGTTGAATATGGTTCTGTCGTATATTAATTAGCCCCCTCATTCAGCTGAAGGTGCCTTATAGCCATCTGAATTCTAAAGCCACACATGTCAGAGAGATGGTCATGAATCCTGCCTGCCCATGTTGACTTAGGAATCAGATTTTCTAGATGAAAGACAGGCATATGCTGACCTACACTCCTGAGTATTTGGGAATATCGACCTCCAGCTGGATGCTGAATCGAACAGTAGTTTGCAATTCCAAGAAACGTTTGCAGCATGTGGCTTGTTCTCTTGAACTTTGGTCACGTGGCGAGGTAACACAGATGTTTTCCCCAAATATAATCATTATTAAAGACAGGTAGCTCTGGTAGAATCATAGAGGAGGAATGGATCTCTCTGATGACAACATCTATTCCTGTGTCAGTGGCAGGATATGGTTCCCACGAGACCTTGTGTCAGATATCAAACCGATTCTGTGCTTGAATTTAGCCAAATGTCTGGCATGAAAGGATTAGAAAATCCACTTCACGAGCAGAGTTTATAACAATAATAAAAGTTCTCCAAACTTGGAAGCCTAATGAAAATCCACATAACAATCTAAGAAAAGCTGCACAGTGGAAAAAGTGAGGCATTTGAACATTCTCCCTCTTTCTGCATTGGGCTCTGGTACTCTTGGTGGGACTGATTCTTAGGTGTGGAAGAGCTGCAGTTCCCCTTGGAGAAATGTTCTCCTTTTCTGCTTGCAAGAGACCAGATTTTACATTGTAATATCAGGCTGAGAAGAGAAAGTTTCAGAGATTTGTTAATTCTGGTTTGGAATAGCAAACTCTTTGTGAAAGAATTTGGGAAGTAAGGTTTTTAGGGACAAATGGAAGTTTTTACTTCACAATTTCGTATCAGTGCTGACTCTCAAAACCTTTTAGGATGTAAGATTTTTTAAATATCAAAAAAATACAGTACTTTGAAAGGAAGATGTGGAATCTTTCGTTCTCAGACCTGAAGGCTTCTGAACATATTCCTCTCCAGAATAAAGTGCCAGCAGAACAGAAGACTGTTTTTGTTCCTTTCCTTATTTTTTCTATCACCCGGCTGCTTTTTATGCTATATTTGGGACATAGATGTTAGATGATTTGGGAAAGGAATGTCTATTTCTAGTAGCTCAGTGGAATGCCTGAAACACTTTAAAACATTTTTTGGACAGTGAAATAATATAATGTAGTTCAGAGATCTTGGGATAGAAGGTTTAGAGTGGAGGGGACTATTTCTGTTTTCTGTGATGTCAGTTTTCTAAGGCTGTGATATCAGTATCTCTCCCAAAACATAAAATATACGCAGGACTATGTTCTGTTGCTTGCTAAGCTGAGGATAACCAGAAAATTGTTCCTTTCCAAAGTTTTGTGGTAATGCTGCCAGAAAGAAGGGCATTGTAAGGGATCTGTGTGCTGGTTTTGAGGACTGTCTCTCAGACCATATTTCATCTGTACTACTTTCTCATCCCAAATGCTCAGGGACATTTTCTGGAAGGGGCTCACTTCCAAACAGTGAAGTACCTCATATACCTTCCTCTAATAAAATGCAGAAACAGGGAACTCTGCCTGCTGCCAGGACTGACTGGTCATTTATTTTTCATATTCATAATACACTGTGAGCATCACTGGCTGTCAGAGAATGTACCAGGACCTCACAGGTCAAAGCAAAAATCTTGCTACTTGAGCTGGCACAAGTGCTAATTTGTTATCCTCAGGAAAGGAGTCAGGAATGCAAAGCGTATTCTGTTTTAGGCCCTGAGAGAGGCACCTGTCAGGGTGCAGGTAAACAGCCAAACCCTATTTACACCTGCTGGTGCAAAAGCATCATGTACCTGTCTCCCATTTAGAAAGCTGTAACCAGCATATGTGGATTTCATCAGTTACTATTCCCTTTGCATTTCAGGCCTGAATAGATGAACAGCAGAGTGATCTGGCCATACTTCTGGAAGAGTCTGTGAACATGCAAAATACATATTATTTCGATTTTGCAAACAAAGGCTACTCTATATTTAAAGGTTTAATTCACACAGCAAAGCTTTGAATGGAAACACAACTTGTCTACGTGTGGTGGGACGAATAGCATTGTAAGTGACTCCTCAATGGCTCCCATGACATCCCCTTAAATAATCAGAGGCACAATAAACTGGTGATTTAGATGAAGAAGCTTCTTGTTGGAGAAATAGATCAATAGGATTTAATGGAAAAAGTCACTGATTTGTACTCCAGAGTCAACACTGATTATGTGACTGGAAACTTGATAGTTCCTATGCTGGATTCTCAAGCATCTGACATATTCACATGCAAGATATTCATCTTTGCTCTGACAAGGGTCTTCCTTTCTGCATTTCCTTCCTCTCTCCTAGGACTCAGGTTTAACTAGCAGGAATCTACCTAACTTGCACTTCATATTTATCTTGCTCCAAAGCAAGACTCATCTTTGTTTGCAGTGGCCAGTAGATAAAATATGTTTACCAGGGCATTTGCCAGAGAATAAAGACCCTGGAGATTTCATGATGGTGGAGAGTGTGTGTGACAGAGATCTGCCCACAGTTTTTCATATCCTTCCCTAGGTGATGGAAGCCTCTGAGTTTTCAAAGAGAATGAAAATAGAGTACAACTATGTGTTTGTCTGAGTCTCCTGCATCCATCCTATGCTCTTCTCAGCACCAAAAGGCAGTCACTCACTTTGGGATTAACCCCCTGCAGCAAATCTACATGCCAGCTGTGAGGAGATCCTCATGTCCAAAAGAACATGATGCTGCACTTCTTGCAACAGCTTGTGAAGGGGAGAACAGCCTCAGCTGTTTGCCCTTTGAGGTTTAACTGATGTACCAACCTACCTATTTGTGTTTTTAGAAGCTTAGCCTAGCATGAATTTGGCTGCTCAATTCCTGTAGAAGCCATGAACAAGCACATGGTGAATCTGTACGTTGCTCTGGATCTGGGTGATACTCCACATCTGTAGAGAAGTCAGACACCCCATGTCCTTAGCAGGATTTCCTACATGACAGGCTGAAACATGGGAAAAATCCATGGTCTGGGTCTTTTTCCCATTTTTTTTCCCATTTTTTTTCCCTTGAAAAATCAAAAACATTGAGTTAATAAGGTGAGATGGGATGGTCACACAGGAGCTGAGGATATGAAGAGTTCAGTTTGCAGTCCCTACCCTGAACTGAACATCTCCAACAGGAATGACAAGACTTTTGTTGCTGTTCCTGCAAATGAGCTTTGCTGGTTCCTTTTCACTCAGCAGCTAAGGGAATTCTGAGGTTCTGGGATTTTACATTTTAAGATGTATGTTTTAACTGTTTGCTCATATGAAGCATAAACCTGGATGGAAAGAAAAACATTGCAATCTATTATTTACTCTGTTAATTGTTTCAGACAGCCAGCAGAGAACTCATGTGGAGGGAGAACCAGTCTAAATCACTTTTATGAGCGGAGATAGTCGGTAGGGAATTTCGGTTTTACTGTGTTGCAGTTGGATATTTGGTATCAAGCTTCCTAAATGGACTTAATCTCAAGATTATGGTTCTCTGTGGAGCCATTTGGGTCACTTTGTAATTGCCCAGCTTTCCACACTTCAGGTGATGAGAAGGACGTGTGCAGGAACAGCATTATTGTACTCATTTAGTTAAAAGAGGGACTTTCCAGAGATGGAAGAGGTGCTTTTGTGAGGACTGGGGTTAGGAACAAAGACCAAAGCACACACATCCATACATTTTTAGAAGTCCTGATAATTATCCCTGGGAACAGGGATATACACTATGAAGTTGTGTTTCCTGTGGATGTATCACTGTGGTCTGGTTGGTTTAATTACAACCGTTACTTCCTCACTTAAAACCTACACTCCTAAGCCATGGACAGGGGAGATAGATCACAAAGCAAATTTTTTGGCTGACTGTGATCAGCTAGCCTCAGAATTTATTCCTGGGAAAGGATGTCAGCAAGTGAGACTGCAACCAGAAGGAACATCCGGGTACTTGCTTTGCAATCTAGCTTTATTCCTGTGGTTTAGAAACTTTGCTGAACTCTGAAGTAGTCTTCAGGAAGGCAAACAAAAAACATCAGAATAAAACCCAAAATATCAAACCTGAAATAACAATGGAAAAAAACAAAGCAGATTTTGGGTCATGATTTCCAGTGAAACATACAAACACCACGGAATTTCAGTTGTATAGGCAGAAATGAAGAAGAGATAAATTCTTTTGGCCCCATAAGTCATATGGAAGCTGCATAAGGAGTTTTATTTTATTTTAACTTTAAGAATCTAGCTGTCTAAATGCTCTGGTTTTCTTTCCTTTTCTTTTTCTTGTGTCCCATGATGTCCATGAACATGAGAAATGGTTAGGAAGGCTGTAAGTCAAGCGGTGATGTTGGATTTGTTTTCACATGGACCAAAATAGAGCAAGGAAAAGAACTAAACAAACTTGCCCTTTTCAGAAGTAGGGAGGCTCCTCCTTGATGTTTAATAGCAGTGTGGGCATCATACAACTGACTTGAGTTTAATGAGTTGAGGAAAAAAACCCTGGAACTGACATTGGAGGGTGATCTATCAACCTGTTCCTGTCATTCACCTGGCTGTACACACAGTTCTCAGGGATAAACATCTCCAAAAGGGTTTGGGCAAGTTAGCAGAGGAGAAGTTCAGCACAGAGTGTTAAACACAATGTGTCCAAAGGCAGCTTTTGCTTAAGAAGACCATCAACTGCTGCTTTCTGAGAGCTGGAACGGCAGAAAAGAAACTTGATAGTAGTTGGCTTTTTCCGCTTGCTTGAACACTGGCTACTGGCTGCTGTAAAGGCAGTCACTGGTCCAAAGGACCTCCTTTTGTGACTCAGTATAGTGGCTCATATCCTCTGTATTTGGCCTCTGTAAGATTTTCTGCCTGACTTAGAAGGGTTTTTTTTGAGAAAGACAGCATATATGGATATGTTGTCACTTGTTTAACAGGAATAAGGAAAAAACATCCTCAGTTAATTTAATTCTAGTTTTTTCTAAGTGAAACTTTTCTGTTGCTGACTCCGAATACTTTCAAATTAAATTTGTTGGACTTGAATATTAGAAAAATTAATATGGAAGAAAATTGATGTCTGAAATGGATTAAATATGTTGTTCATTGTTAGCCTTTTCAACAAAGCTAAAAAAGCAGTTAGCACTCTCTTCTCACCTATGTGAACATGCAATATTTAGGTAGTATATGTTATATAATTAAACATATTGATAGAACTTTATCTGTTACTATATATAAAAGCATACTGCATGTGTTAAAAATACGTGTATTTATGTGGTTAGGTAAAGCAAAATGCTAACTGCATGGTTTAGTCCCGTGTAAAGAGTGTTCTTGCACCAGACAGAACTTCAGCCTGTACCTGCAAGGCTTTCCCTGCTGTTACTCTGCAGGTGTTACAATACTTCCAGTGAGTGATCTGTATTTTTGGAGCGAAGGTTTCTGAGTCTTGTCCTTAGCAGTGTGTGGATGTTACATTCCCACTGAGTTGTGGAGGAGAGCTCCATGGAAGGCTGTTTGCTGGGTAGGATACAAACTCTCCAGTGAGTCTGTAAACCAGGAGCTGAGGGGCCGTGCAAGGGGAAGGATCACTCTGTACATGCCCTATTCCACTCCTCACTGAACATCCACTGCCAGATGCATCTTGTCCTGGGTGGACTTCTGGTTTGACCTGCTATTGCTGTCTCTGTGCTCTGCTGCGATCCATGAAAAGCAGGATTGCAAGTGAGGTAGTGTTGTTCCTAAACAGTTCTTGGAATGGCAAACCTGTCAGCAATTTTTAGAGCAAAAATTTTACATAAACCTTTTGAATTTCATTCTGTTTTGGAAGAAAATGAGTCCCCAGGTCAGTCTGTGAGGTCACTCAATCACTCAGCACTTGGATGAGGAGAGCCTTCCAGAGCACATTTTGAAAAGCACTAGCAGAAAGCTGGCTACTCGTTTGTGTTTCACACCTCCTTAATTACCCACCTGTGTTCCTTTTATTATCAAAGCTTGAATAGGATCGCTCATAAAACAGAGGCCAAGAGGAAATTGCTGGTTTGCTCGGATTGCATCAGCAGCATAAAATGGAATAATTTAATATCAGAACACTCTGCCCCTTTCATTTTCATTTTCATTTTCCTTTGTCCCTTCCATGCCATTAGGATCCTGCCCACCCAACACCTATAATACACTGAGCAGCACATACCTGTTGCTTTTTCTCAGACTAACACGTAGACTTCATACAAATTGCCACTTCAGTCCCATGAGTGACTGGAAAACTAGTGAGAGGTCTCTTCTGCTCTAAGGAACTGCCCATGTAACCACTGTCAGTCAAGCTGCTCTGTAAGAGAGATTTGAACAAAAGGACAGCTTGGATTCTTGTGATTCAAGGGTGGCACTCTATTGTGGATTTTCCAATGGGTAAGGTGGAAATAACCATGCAGTCTTTCTATGAATGATTTGCCACTGACTTTTGTTCAAGAAATAGTCAAGAACTTATTTTTTTATTCTTCTACATCTGTGCTGAATTTGGTTGGCCCTAAACTTTATTGGGAAATACTACCATGTATTTCTTGTCATGTTTAGAGACACAACAATGACAGGCTCACAAGTTTGATTTCCTTTCAAAACCAATCTAAAAGCAAAAGCTTCTGACATTTTTTTGGCTCTTCCTTTACCCAGCTTCCCTTCTGAAAGTGGTGCTTCAGTTATTCCATGTTAGTTTGGAAGTGCAGTCAGTGATGCCTCAGTTTTCACCAAGGTGGTGTTCTAGTTCTGTACGTTGACTGCACACTTAACCCACCTCGCCCAGACCTTTTTATCATCCTGTTTCTCTTCTTCATACCAAAATGTTTTATCCCAGGAGCTGCAGGTCCTAACATTCACATTTATTCCAAGTAGCAGAGCATATATAGTTTCTGCTTATGATGGAGGATATAAAAGATATAAAAATATCTTTTTGAACATGTCTTAATCCCTGCCTCTGCAAACCATAGTGCAGCAGAAACAGCAACATGATCACACCATCTGTGTCTATGACAGGACAGAAACAGTCACCTTTAGGGTACAATAGTTGCTCATGGATCTGGCTCTGGATGTTAAATGGAAGCTTTTTCTTAAAAAAAAAAAAAAAAAAGGAGAAAAGACAAACCATGCTTTTCTGGCACAGAAAATTATGAGCTTGAAGTTTGTCTGTAGCAGAGACGTAAGGTTGTTGTCTATTTTGTTTTTTGCTCCTGTTTTTCTTGCTGTATCTGGTAGGAGGTCAGGAAGGGAACACAAAAGTTCAGGCTATGCCTTCACTGGAAGAAAACACTGTGTTCCTTCTTGGGGTTCACTGTCATGTGGCGCTTGGCCTGAGGTGAAAACCTAGTGGAGACAAGCTTGTTATGTGAACAAGTGTGAGCAGGCAACAATAAAGTTTATGGGGAGAAGCCAGCACTTACCTCTCACCACATAATTTTATGACTGCTGCTCCATCTTCTCTGGTTTTGCCATTTTTTTTTCCCATGCCATCAAACTCAAAAAGACATGAGCCTCTTCCATCAATGAAAAAAGCCTCTCTGGCTGGGAGAAAAGACTTGTGCAACATAAATCTATGTAATTCTTCCCTTTGATATTACTTTTGCTTATGATAAAGCCAATGCTTTTCCTTCTCAGCTGACATCCTTACAAAATTACCTGAGGTACAACCGCAGCACCAAAAATGATGACTGTTTTTCAGCACTATGACATAAATGCCAAATTGCTTTTGTCTAAGTGGCAGCAGATCCTGAAAAGATCAGATTTTGTGATTTTTAATTGCATGGTTGAACAGATTCCTTACACCTGGCTCCTTCATTGAGCATCTTCCACTCCCTGCTGTGAACAGTTCGGCTTGATGATCTTAAAGGTCTTTTCCAACTTAAATGATTCTATGATTTTATGAAAGGAAGAACAAGGGGTCTGGCAAACTGAGAAGGACAAAGCTCTGGTAATGGAGGGTGGAGATAAACATTTGACTCTGTGCAGGTTTTGGCAGGTTTGTGTCATTTTATCCATTCAGGGCAAAGGAAGCAAATCACAAAGGGGACATGCAACAACAGGGAAATACTGTTCTTCAGACTCTTACTGTGCTATTCTTCTTGTCCACTTTAACCTCTCATTTTCTTGAAACAAAAATGATGGAAACAGATAAGAAGTGACTTCAATTAAGGCTGATTCTTTCTTCACCTTAAAGAGGAATCCAGGAAGCTCTCCATAGCCTTCTTTCTCTCTTTGAAGTGTTGACTTATCATCCTCTTGCCATTAAAATATAATGGGCTAGCAATGGATGTGCTGGGATTTGACACCCAGTGGGGAACCGCACCTAATCCTGCATCATCACCTGATCCGGTCTGGCTTCTTTTCCCAAGACACTGGCCCCATCTTCACCATTCAAAGCAAAAGAGGGGGAGAACCAGAGAATTACTGTAGAGGACTTAGTCCTAGCCAGCCAGTCTCTGTGTAGGTGTCACAGAAGACGGTTTCAAATACAACCACATAAGCAGACACCTGCAGAAGGTATTACCTGCAGACCCCCATGAGGAGGAGAGAGGGAAGGGGGATTTTATCAGGTGTTTGGGTGCATTTGATCACAGAGTGCCTTTATCTTCCCCACACAGTGGGTTGTGGTGAGTCAGCAGTCGCTTAGTGGAGTGGAAACAGCTTACAGATCATGGCAACAAACAAACAGGGATGGGAGCCAGAGACAGAAGACATCTGCTCCAGCATCATCAACCTTATCTCTGTCACTTGGCTGCATGCAGAGCTCTTTGGGTCTGGTCTGTCAGCCCCGTACAAAGCAGAGGTTTGGCTGCCGTGGAGCTGTGGGTGCAGGAGGGAAGGATGGGGAGGGAAGATGGTCTTTATGCTTTCAGCAGTGGCTGTTTGGTTGTGGTTTCCTTAGGAGACAGACAGCTGTTACTGCCTCTGCAAACCCATTGCCCAAAGACAGTGTCTCGAATGATCTTGTCTGATTCCTTTTCCATCTGAGCCATGAACAACACCAGAGCAGGGATTCACCTTCAGTCAGTCTTCTATCTTCAGCAGTGGAAATGAACATGAACTTGTGTTGTCATGCGGTGCACTCTCCGTGTCTCTTCTGGCACAGCAAAACAAACCATAACACAGCGCTCACAAAGGGCAGACCATGAAGTGTTTCCTGTAGAAAAGAAGGCTGCTCCCTCTCTTTACCTGCCATGTGGTGGGCAATGTGTTTGACAGCCCCATCTAGGGGGAAAAAATCTCAAATATTACTCAGGAGTTAATCTGCACAGGAACACATCTGCTTCACTGCTCCTGACCTGCTGGTGCCTTGTCACATCATCCAGACGCTTGTTCTGGTGGCTGCAAAAGGCTTAGATAGGGCTGGGACTGCAGATGTTCCCTGGAGGTGTGAGAGTAAGAATGAAGAAGATTCGAAGATTTTTGGCTGTTTTCCCCTCTCCCTGCTTCTCCTGCTTTTGCTTAATTTTGATGGCCTAGCCCTGAATGTTTGGGAACATTTTTTCCAGCTAAAATGGAATTAATTCATCTGAGCTGTAGATTAATAGCTCCAGTCATTGCAGTCACCCGTCACTACTTGTTCATAGATGGTGAAAGGAAGGGTAGAGGCAGGTAATTGCAGGCATTTGGCATACCTGGGTTTTCCCAGGCCTGCTTCTTCTTTTTCTTTCTGTGTCCAGTCAAAACCAAGTCTGTCCAGTTCACTCAACACAGCCTCAATTTTAAGGTTATGAAAACAGCAGCAGGCAGAAGGTTTCAAGAAGAGCACCATTGCATGCACACCTGTGTCATGTGTGAAATTATCTGTAATGATTTTGGCTTCTGACAGTGGCTGTCTGCAGTGCATAGATCAAAGACCATAAAGAAACTGTACCTAAGTACATAAGACTGACTGGTAAGTAACACCAACACCTCATGAAAATCAAAGTAAAATGTTTGGATTCTTTTTTTTTTTTTTTTTTTGCAGGACTTTTCATTTAAATGTCAAACTTAGAAAACCATAAGACAAAACATAATGTATAGTTTGGGCTGGATCATGAGACTTGGTCAAAAAATTTTACTGAACTGAGGGAAGAAATTCCAAGTTTTATTGTCTCTGCTCAGCTCACTGTCTGGAGTACAACATCCCAACCTCCTCTTTACCTTTTTTTTAACCAAAACTCAGAGACATTCAAGTCCAAGCACAGCAACTTAGTCACATCAGCAGCCAGAACTGAGCTGGAAAATCAGATCCAAACACCATTTCTGTCAGGTTGGCCTTTGGTATTTTTATCTCTTTTGGTTGCTTCAGGTAAGTGCTTTCCACCTACAACTTGTTTCTTGGTTTAGTTGTACTTTTTTTCCAATCAGTTGATCAAAGGTTTCTAAATGGAAGACTGGCTACAAGTGACCATGACATTTCATAACAAGTTTCTACCAAGTAAGCATTTATGCCAAGGACTTTAAAGCTTTCAGGAACTATTAATTTTTACACAAATAATGGTGTATTTCCTAATAACCTCAGCTAACATGACATGATGAATATCAGGGAACTGAAATCATCAAGGAAGTAAATCTGTTATGGACTCAAACCAGTCATTTTTTTAGTTGAGTTTTGGTCCAGCTACAAAGAAAATTTTGCTCTGTTGGTTGGGGTTTTTTCGAGTCCCACATAGTCTTCAAAGTAAGAGTGTAGGTTCAGTTCTGGGTTTGAAAAGAAATAACAATTCAAATCAGTTTTCAATTTGGGTTTGGGTTTGATTCAAAGCTGTCAAGTATATTCACGGAGTGATTAAAACTGTTCCAACAGTTCTGGCCATGAGGAAGGTAAGGCAAACCCAGAGGACATGCAGATCTGGACAAGTACTCTTGCTATTAGCTAAATTTTTCTGTTACCTAAATGTTCTTACAGACCAAAGCACCATTGTTTTAGGCAGGGCAAGAAACAGGTAGTAAGAAATTACCCTGGCCTAAAAAATCTTCCTGCCTACAGACACAAAGCTAGAGATGAGAAAAAGCTACAAGATGAGAAAAAAGAAGCGATACTGTCTTTCTCAGATGAGGAACCGAGGCTTGGAGAGGTGAAGTGACTTGGCAAAGGCAGTGCAGGAAGGCTGGAGCAGAGCTGGGAGGGGCAGCCGAGCGCTGGGAGCCCCTCGCCACAACCGCAGCCTGTCCTTCCTGCCTCTCCCTGCGTGCCTTGTGTGGCACCCGCTCAGAGCTCCAGGGAGCAAGACACAACAGTGACCCCAGTGGCTGGGAAAAGAGGGGAGAAAGAAGCCCCGTTTATTTTTCTTTCTGCTACTTTATCTCACTTCAATGGGAGCAGTTGAGAATGTCGAGGATAAATGAAAACAACTGTTGGGCATCAGTCCAAGTGGTTAACAAAGAACCCCAAACTCTTTTAAGTCCTACAACTAAAAGGTGCTGGCATAAAAAGAATAGCATTTTTCTTTGTAGAAATCATTTGTTGAACTCTCTAGTTCTGAATAGGATTCCTTGCCTTCTCCCCCTTCTTTTCCCCTAGAATTTAAAAACAAATCGCACAAAAATATCATATTCCTCCCATATATGCTATATTAGATGTTTCCTGAGAAACCCCATGGTGTTGTCCCCATGCGACGTCAGTGTAAGGTCCTGCCTTAGATGACATTCATTAGAAACCCAGTATGAGTATCCCTCTCCCCCTTCTGAAATCATACTCTGGAGTTGGGTCAAATGCCAGGACTGGTACCTATTTTTTGGCTGGACAGAAGTTTTCCTGCTTTCTGAGTCTCTGTGGTGTGTCTGAAAGCACCTGTCCATCCTCAACAGGGAGGAATGCAGCACTGGAGAGGGAAACTTCAGTATGAACTTTCTCCTGATAGCATGGTAGAAATTCTTTGGAAAATTAAATAAGAAGCCAAGGGAAAAGGCTGGACTTTTGAAAGGAAATTGCTGATGCAGTAAAGCAGAACAGACAACCAGAATATCTTTAGTAACCCAGTAAAGAGGCTGACCTGTGTAACTTGGGCTGTGGAAGAGCTTTTGCCTGGAGAGAGAGAGAGACTGTGCATTCTGCAGCACTGGGAGCATATCAGTGCCAGGGTGGGAGCATACAGGGGAAATTTGGCCTTGAGGCTTTGATGTCTGCAGTGGGGAGATTTTTTAAATGAGCAGGCAGCTGTGAATTCTCTGTCAGTCTGCATGGCAAGGCTGAAGCTGTGTTTGTGCCTTCAATATTGCTTGAGAACAACAGACGTTCACCTGCCCTGTGCTTAGTACAGGTCGGGGGGGAGCCCAGATGTATTATTAGGGTGGGCCAGACCTCGTCATTATAAACTCTGGAATGTAGTTGAACCTTGGGTTCAAATCTAACAAGTTGGGTGTCAACAGTGGCCTTATTGTATTAAAAGAAAACAAGAAAAAAAACCCAAACAGAATGTATGTACAGGGGAAAAGTATATTATTTCACTTAGTAAAACCCACAAATATTAATGTCAAAAAATCTGAAAAGCATAAACTTGGGCCCATTGTTGGGAGGTGATGCATTATGGCTTGTGAATACCTTTACCATCTCTTCCCTCCCTCCCTCTAAAGCTCCCCCTGTCTAGTTACAGCATGGTGAAAGAAACAGCTAATTTGACTTTTCCAGTTCCTTCTTTGTTCTGAATTTCTGCTGTGGGAACAGAATAAAGGAAATGGAGATCTCTGGAAAGACTGGGAAGAAGAGACATTTTACACCACCTTACTTATATACAACCTTAAAACAAGACCTGTAATACCTGGCTCTTCCCAACCCTCAGCCCCAGCACAGACCTCAGTCCCAAGGACAAACTGCCTTTATTCATGTGCTCAGCTGATGTGACAATTTATGTAACTGGCTGATCTGGTCTTTGTTCAGGTGGCTGAAGTCCGTCCCATCCAGGCCATCCAGTTTATTTCTTTTGTTAACTGTTTAAAAGTGAAGCCAAATGCCCCTGAAAATGTTACTTCAGCCACTTTCTATGACAGTTTTTACAGTTCTGGTTAATTATATACATTGGTCTTTTCAACCCAAAACTCCTGTCCTTTTCTTAATGCACAGGAAAGTCCCACTCTGCAGATTGAAATAAGTTATCATCTGGACACATCTGCCTCTGCTGCCAGCAAAGCCCTAACTGGGAAGGTCAAAAAGTCCTCCAAAACCACAGTCTTGTTCCCTCCTGGGTGCCAGGCACAACTTGCATTAGAAGGATGAAGTGGTGAAAGAGCAAAAAAACCTCTAGAATCTTCATGAGATCAGAGGTTCAGTGTGGGAATTCTTG
This sequence comes from Corvus hawaiiensis, assembly GCF_020740725.1. NCBI lineage: Eukaryota > Metazoa > Chordata > Aves > Passeriformes > Corvidae > Corvus > Corvus hawaiiensis. Next base: position 25,544,948 of record NC_063221.1, read on the forward strand.
GCACAGGAAAGTGGTCCACATCCACTACTCCCTCGGAGGCCCTGGGGAATCAGTAGATGCCTCCTGTAAAGCAGGCATCAGTTGTCTTCTCTGCAGTCATGGAGCTGCCTGTTGTGGCCGTGCTGAGGCAGAGATCTGGTAAGGTGCAAGTGTGAGAAGGGGCTGAGGAAAGTGCAGCCAGAAGCTCATCTGACAGTTTTAAAAAAAGCAGGATGTACTGTCAGCTGAAAAAATTGAATCACAGGCCACTTGAATTTCTCAGGGTTGGGAGAAATGTGGGATTTAATACATCTTTCTATCCTTTACCCATCCATAAGGCAGCAGTGACACCAGACAAACTAACTCCTCACCAGCAAGTTGGGAAAATAAACCCATTTTCATCATCATTTATGAAATGCTTGGATTCCTTTGTGATAAATGACATAGAAGAGGCCACAAGGAAATGAATAATTCCAGCTTCAGAAGAGAGTTTGAGTAGTGTGCTGAAAAGAGATGACCTTGGAACCACATGTTGATTGTGGATGTTAAAGTAAAATATTCAGCATCTCCGTATTAAACTAGCACTTCTCACAGGCTGTTATATGAGGCAAAGACATTACCAAACCAAAACCAAGCAAAACCCAAATGAATAAGGATATCTTTCAGACACTGGCAATTCTGTAGCTACCAGAATATCCTTCTTCAGATTTTCTGGACTGGCATATGTCTAAGCAGGAAATACCTAATGGTGTCAGAAAACTTAGAGGGTGAACAAAAAAACCCCACGTGAGGATTTACATAATAATATTGTCAGTGTAGTAAAGCCTTGTAGTAGCATATCTCTTGCTGTCTTCTTTGTTCAGAGCTAGAATATCTCATATGGGTCTGAATGGTTCTTTCCACTCTGCCATTCAGGAGGAAGGGAAAGAAAAAACAGCAAAATCAGCTGGCCTGATTTCCCCTTCTGATTTCACTTTCTGATTTCTCAGACCACAGTAATTCCGCCACAGTGAGCAAGATCAGAATTAGTCTCTAAATATTTATTTAGAACTCCTGGAGAATGACAGAAAGGAAAAACTGGGGATGTGCTGAAACATTGCCCCAGGCACATTCAGCAGTTATTAAAAAAAATTCACTTCCATGCAAATTGTATTTCATCAGCTAATTAAGAAGGTATTTATCCTCTGCTTTAATTAATATCTTGTATCTTCCTTCCGAAATACTTAATCACGGAATGAAATCATCACAAAAATATTGCCCTGAAGTTAGTATCAGCATTTTGTATCTCAGCAAATCTGACATGTATGTGTGTATGCATATATATATATATATATATATGCATGTGTGTATATTTTAATAGCAGTAATTATAAACTACTCTGCCAACTTACAGAGCTGCTTTACATTTCTGGCTTGCTGCCAGGCTTTTTTTTCCCCATGCCTGATGAATAGCAACTGTTGTGTACTCTAGATCTGTGCTCCATTTAAGCAATATCCCCAAAGAAATCGGCCTCCTTAGCTGTTAAGCACAACTTTGTTAGGCAGCGCCTGGGGCAATTGACAAAACCTATTCGTTAACTAAAAACTGTAATCAGGGGTTTGTGTATCAGCAGCATAATACTCTCAGTAAGGCTACAATATAATGGATGGAAAATCAGTTATTTCCTGAGCATCAACAACCAATTTTCCACCAGTTAGGCTAGAGATGGATATCCCAGAGGTATTAGGAGTCAGAATTAACTGGTGTCAGCTTAAGCATGGGAAAGATACTGGCAAAGCACATGGGAGTGGGCTTTCTAAACAAACTGGGTAAGCCATGCTGGAATGTATTTATTGCCGGCTGTAATTCAAGTTGAAGTTACAAATCTTGCTGGACTATTGATGTTCCATTGAAATGCAATGCATTTTCTGGGAAAAGGTGTAGTCCCTGTCATTTGTAATATCTCAATCCAGACTGTTTACAAAGGTGTTAAACAGAAGTTATGGGCTTGTGGGAGGTGCTGCAGAAACTTTACCACAAAAGAGAAAATCTTGGGAATAATAATAATCCTATCTGGGCTTAAAAAAAAACCTATGAAATTTTGAGATGAAGCCTCAATTCCTTAAGCAAACCTCATTCTTGCCATTAAATCAGTAGGCAACACTCAGTCTGTTCTGAGCATCACTCCCATGAGTGTTGTCTTCCCATTCATCTTGGAGACATTCCTCACCCAGGATCCTTGATTCAGCTCAGCTAATCCATTAATATAAATAAAACCAAACACCAGCAGGATGTAGCTTATCAGTTATTCCTGAAATGTTCTTATCTCTTCTAGAGTTTCTCACTGGGAAATAATTTGCAGGCTTTCTTCCCCCCTCCCTTTCTGTCAAACCTGTGGCTGGAGAGCTCAACAATTGCTAAACTTCAAACCAACAGTCATGAGCCTAATTGGCACAATTCACTCACTTCAGCATTCTTAGAGATTTGGGAGGTTTTTGGAGTTTCCCTTATGAGTCAAGAGCTGGAAAGCCAGGTCCCAGAGGCAAGCGACTGCACGTGTCATCAGCCAATAGCACAGAGAGGTCATAGAACCCAGGCTTCAAGCCCTTAAGTGTGTGTGAGAAACCTCACTGTGTTAACAATTGCCTTCTTTATTTCTCCTCTTAGCATGGTACATTATTTGAACATTATTAAGTGAACTCTTTGTTAGAGAGCATGACAAATCCCCAACTAAGTGGAAGCATGATGCTGCTGGACTGAGTGGCCTGTGGATCTTGCTGCTCCAAAGAGAATGATTGCAATTCCTTGTGACATTTTTCACTGAAAAGATGGATTAGTAGGCAGGCATGTGCTGGGGCTATAAGTTACAATTTATCTCAGAAAGTTTTAACTTTATGCCTTTGCATGCCTAAGAAGTCAGTTTTAAAGGCAGCTTTAGCCTTTATGAGTCCCTATGGATCTCTGCACAAATCTGTAGCTGCAAAGACTGTCCAGGCTTTTTGATGAGGGCCTGGGAGTTCAGACGGGACAAGAGGAATCATAACTCAGTTTCTGTTCCTGACAGTGTCACCAACTCTCATTGTGTCACTAAAGTTCTCCAGGCTCCAGCTTTCCATATAAAACAGGTATAGAAAGATCTGGAGTATTTTAATGTTTTGTTAATAGTTAGAGAAAAGCTTGGCTAAATCACCAAGAAGTGCCTCAGATCAGAGCTGAGTTACAGAACACTGGTGTTTACACCTTTGTCTCCCTAGACTTGTTACTGAAAATGACACAGTAAAGGGCTCACAGTCCTGGTGGGATTGCTGTGAGGTCTGATGTGAGGAAACTCAGGGATCCCCACTGCCTGATCCACCCACATCTGTGCCTTGACCCTCTTCTTCTCCCCCTTCAGAGCTCAGTCCATGGTGTCCTCTGGTCAGTGGATTCTTCACCTTTAATGCTGACTAAACAGGTAAGAAATCCATGCTTTTAATTCTGTGTCCATTAGTTCCATTTCAAGTCAATACAATCAGGTTTGCTGTAATTCCCATGTTTTGGAATTAGTATTTATTACACAGAAACAGTCAGAACAGTGAGAGATTCATTTCCTTGCCTAGGACAGATGGGAACTATCCAAACATTTTCATCTGCCGAACTTAGTAAAAAAATATGAGAATAAGACCAAAAATAAGGCTTCTTAGGACTTATCCTGAAGAGACATATTGACAGATCACCAGCAAAAGCCCACGACCTCTCAGCCCTGAAACAATAGAGTGCTTTAGACATTTTAAAGGCTTTCTTGATTTGTTCAGGAGTCTTTCCAGATTTGACTCAGTTCTTGTATTTTCTGATCTGCTTCACCCGATCAGTGCCCTCATTAAGCAGTGGAGGCAGATGCTGGTGGGAATTTTAGTAGGAGCTTGGGATAAGGCAGACATTGATGGTTTTGCTCTTCCTTTTTCAATCACTGCAATGACATTCAGGTTCCAGGGAAGAACAGATATGGACACTCAACCGTGTGATTAGAAGGGCCAAAGCAGAATCTGCATGTGTATACAGAATATATCTGCAGGCTGGGCTGTGATTTACTGCGAGGCTTAAAAATGTTTTAAGACTTCTAAGCATAGGAAGAAATATGCTGTTAGTAAAGCTTCCATGTTATCAGCCCAGCTAAATAATGATGTGCAATGTGTCATGTGCAAAGAATATATTAATGCTTGGGTAAATATTTTCCTAATGTCTGCTTGGTTGATATCTCCTTGGCATATAACCAGGGGATAGTAAATAACACTCACGACTCTGTTTACTGAAGGTCTGTTTTCCCTCTTGTCTTTTACATTGGCAATAATTTTGGGGCTTCAGGGGAGGAAAAGGCAGAGGGAACTGGAGCCTTGTAAAATGTTTGTTTTCCTTACAAATTTCACAAGAAATAAACTGTTTATGCTTTAGTGTTTCACTGCCATGGAAATGTTAGATGATTTTGTGTGACTGTCAAAGTGTTTAATGTGTAGCCAAGCAGTAGCATTGTAGAGAGTGGGAGGGGAGGAAAAGGAGAAACAGCAGGAACACAATGAAAAAAAAATGAGTCCACTTTACCTCGTAGTTTCTAGCACGTTATTTTCCCTTGCTTGTGGGCACAACTTAATGCTGGTTACTCCCCTTGGCTGCAAACTGCATTCATTTTAATCATCTGTTTTGACAGCGTCTTTCCCCCTCAGGCTCATCTCTAATTGAATTTGTCATGCAATCTCACCTCCCCTGAAATTGTTTGTACGGGAGGGAACCTGGAAGGCAGCTGGACCCAGGTTGTTTTCTGTGGTGTTACCTGCAGAAATCAGCCTGTTCCAGTCCTGCCTTTGGAGCTGAGAGGTCTGGCATTGTCTGGTATCCCACAGAGGTGGCAGTCATATTCCAGATCTTATCTGATGTCTTCACATAGGGCTCAGAGAACTTCTAGTTCGGATCCCTACCAACTCCTGCCCTTCTCTGCTGTCTTCCATACCACAGGGTAGACATGCTCATAAAGAACTGTTCACTTTGAGATTAAATTTCTCCCTGCAACCCCAAAAGTGCAGCTCCCCAGCTAACTTCTGTCCTTTCTGACTTCCTTCTACATTGAGGGTGTGTTGGTAAATTGAACAGAGTGGATTTAGTCTCCCAGGCAAAGATGCAGTCCTGAAAAACTGCCATTTTCAGGGATACAGGCATCACAGAATTTGGCATGTGATGTTTAGTGAGGTTGTGATTTGTCCTAGTGGTTGAGAAGGACCTTAAGAGTAGCACTTCTTAATTTTTCTCCCTCCAAATGTCTTGAAGCCTATCAGTCTCAAATACTGTGTTTTTATTCTTAACAAAGGAAAAGAACACTTAAAAAAAATAACAACCCAAAGGCAAGTTCCCATGAGGGTACACGTGTTCCGTAGAAAAGAACTGGCTACCTTTTTCTCTCTAATCCCACAGTAACAAAATGAAATCCTTCTCATACCCAAAACAAAGTGTTGGGGGTTTTTAACATTTCTGTTGTTGAATTCATCTGAGCAGTTCCACACCACAAGCCCAAGACGACAGGGGAGACACACGCATTAACATAAGAACACTCGTTCCTTAGGATAAGTGGAGAAGTGGAGCCATCATGTTGTCTACATCCACTCAAAAGTGCTGTGTCAACATGTCCCTGCAACAAAAGTGTTCATGGTGTCCAGATAACACATGTCACGTGTTTGACACGCCAACCTGTTATCTCAGCTGGCCAAACACTGGAGATAAACAGTGTCATGGAAGTGCACACGTGCTTTAGACAAGGTTTGTGATCAACTCAAATTTACAACCTTTATATCTGACTGCAGCATAAACAAAAATATGACAGACTTACATTGTCTACATTTGAAAGATAACCTGTAGGAGAAGTTGCATTATAAAATCACAACTGTTACACTTCTGAAGCCAGAACATTTCCCTGCAGAATCTACAAAATTTCCTATCTCTCCCTAGCGGGGGCCTAAGTGCAACAGAAATACTTGCTAATATTTTAACTAAATGCTAACTGGGTATTTTATTTGCTTTCTAAAGGCCTACACTTTCTATAGTGTATGTCTAAAATTCATCAAAGCCTATTTTTTCCACTTTTTTTTTTTTTCATTAGACTCTTTACTTTGTCCAGCAAACTTCTTCCTCCTCTCTTTGGCCTCTCCTCAGAAACAACTCCTTTTTTTTTCCTTGTTTATTTTGTGTATTTTTCCAGTGTGTATTGTCAGAATAGAAAGGAAATACTTTGAATCCTCCAAAAGTCTTTTGTTACACTGATGAATCCCAGAATTCAGTGGTGGGCTAAAGAGGTTACTATTCCTACACAGTGCAATCTGGAGTAGATGAAAAAATCAAACTTCTTATGGCAATGCCATTATAAAGTGAATAAATATTTCCAGATTCCAATTTGATATATTATTTTCTTTCTTTCTTTCTTATATGCAGATGATGTGAGGGTCTTGTAAATAAAGGATATAATGTCAGGAAGATGGAGGTAGGAAATGAAGATTAGTTTCCTTGTCTTCTATCTTCACCTCCCAGGGAGAAGTTAATTTTGGCTGTGTTCAGTCTGAGTTCACAGAAGGGAGAACACAAAAAACTTACTTCTTCTGTAAGTCCATTGCCAAATTAAATGGAAAGAAGAAGCAAAAATAATAATAATAAAGATCATATTCGGATCGGGGGAAAAAGCTAATATCCTCTCCAGATTTCAGCTCTCACCCCTTTGGCATCTGTATTTGCCAGTTCATTAGGAAACATCTCGGTATTTTGGTCTAATTTAAGTGGACAGATGCTGTTTATCCACAAAACGAAGTGGTATGAGAAAAGCCTGTCAGATTTAGTTTGGCATTTTTCTTTTGTTACATTTCATGTTTATAGGCCACTTTTTTCCTTCCCACAAATAAACTCTCTAAGATAGTCATGAGTCCCTTGGCAGCAAGGAAACAGAAATCCTTCTTGTAGGCATATGCCCTGCTCTGCAGTCTCAGAAAGCTTTGCCAGTGTCCAGGTTTGGCAGACCCATGTTACATATATCTGTTACATGCTGGCAGCAGTCCTTTCCATTTAGGATAAACTGAGTGCTGAGTAGGCATAAATATTTGGGCTTAACCAAGATACAGCACGAAAAGGCAAGGCCAGATTATATTATATATACACTGTGGTGCAAAACATCTGAAGCCTGAGAGGTCCTGTAGTTGTACCTGGCAGGAAGTCCAGCAGAAAGCCAGCCAACCCACTCTGAAGGCCCAGCCTCATTCCCCACATCTTCCTGGCCCACTTGCAGGAAACTCCGCGTGAGGTTTATGGACTCAGTTTTTCTGCAGGTCAACCAAGAGGCTTGTAAGTCCCTTATGGACTTGAAATCCAGCAGAGCAGGACTGGATCTGGTTCCCATGACTCTGCTTATAGGCTGTTCTGAAAATTAAGTCCAGAGTATCCAGAGTAGTGTATGCAATCAATGTCTCTGAGCTGATGTCTAGCCTGGATAAATATTCACTCAGCCCTGGCAGCTCCAGAACCTGGATACCCCTGGATCTAGGTGGAAACCAAACAGGATTTCTTCATGCAGAGGGGCACACTGAGGACCAGTCTGAATCCCACATCGCTGCTGTCTCTAATTACCCCCAAAGGCACTCCCTATCTATCTATTCCTTGTCTCTTTGATTCAGACTCCCCACTAACACGGCGCCTGTGCTGGAGCATTCCCCGCTGGAATCGCTGCTCTGCGTTAGCCAGCTGCTGGAGCGTAACGGCCCAGCCTAAACCCCATCAAAATCAACCTGTGGATTCCCAGGGGCTCTGAAAAATCTGCAGACATCATCTGGCAACTGACAGCCCTAAAAGGCTGCCTTGGAAATCAGTGGAGCCAGGCATTTCTTGCTGGGACAGAGGCGAGGTGGTGCTCTGGTGCCAGTGAGGAGCAGTGTATTCCAGCCAGTGTGGGCAGGAGCAGAGCTCTGTCCAGCACATGGGGTGTCATTCCAGCAGTTCTCTGTGTGTGTGCCCAGAACTGGACATACGGAGCCAAAGTAAAGGCAGAGCACATGCTGTGGGGTGTGATGAGGTGATTCGGAGCAAATAAAGCTTAATTAGTGCACAGTGACCCTTAACAGTAATTTCCTGGATGATGAAATATCGACCACTAGTGATCAAAACATACCACTTAATCACATAGCATTTTTCTTGGAAATATACATTTACTTCGAGCTTTCATGTTTTCGTCTTTCCTCAGGGAAAGGGTAAAACACACCTCTCACACAGATTTGAGGCTGAAGTCCCCTTTCTGCACTTAGTTCTCATGGCCAGAACTGTTTTTTCGTCTCTCTGATTTTCAGGTTTGGCCCTGAATTTTCCATTGTTAAGGGATGAGAAAAGGACTCAACTCTGGCTCATTGATAAGGGCTTTTTGAGCATCAGGAAAGCATGCTCTGTTCTTCAGGGCATGTGTCTGAGGGACCATGTGGGACTCCTCTAGCTTGGGACTCTGTCCTGACACTGTGTTCTCTGATGTCTCTAATTAGATGTGACTTTGAGGTTTTTTTTGCTGTTGGGGCACTTGCACCCCTCTCAGGAGACGGATGTTGTCTCAGGTACATAGGAGCTGAGATTGCACTGAAAGTATTCTCCTGGGATGGTGCTCTCTATTCTGCCCTGATTTAGTGAGATGTAGGAACGTAATATGCACAGGACTTCTCCTATGTATCCAGTTTTTTGATATTGGCCCTTGAACTCAGAAGTTGTAAGGGGTGGGATGGAGTAACAGGAGAGGAAAGAAAAGCTGTATGGAATCATTAAAACTCCAGCTGCAAAATCATGTTAATTGCATGGTCCCTTACTGCCGTAAGAATTGGGGTTTCTATTAGCAAATTAAATCCACTCCCAGATGAGATACACCACAGACGAGATTCAGCCACAGCTCTGCTCTCTCTCTCTTGAAAGCTTTCTGAATATTGCTCTTTTCATTTCCCTTGCTGACAGGCCCTCACACGACAAGGGCTGCAATTGCAGAAGACGCTGCAAGAGCCCGCTGACAGGTGATTAACAGCTCCTGGATGCTGTGAGCCTGACCACACTTCTGACCACGGGAGCAGTTAAACAAATTATCAGCAGAGCATTTTGTGGTTAATTCACCCTTTTCTCTAAACGAGTCTGCTAATGACATTCCCTGGCCTGGCACCCCTACACACTTGTGTGCTGAGACACACCGTTTCTTGTGTCTAACAGACTCCTTAAAAACACAACAACAGCAAAGGCAAAACTGGAAGGCAGAAGGAAATCTGGACTCCCAGTAAAATGAATAGCAAAATATTAAAGGAGTGCATTTCAGTAAACTAGTTCTTTGAAGTGTCTTTCAGGCAGGTGATGGAGCTGGAAGTGTTTTTGTCCCATTTATTTCAGGGCAGTCTTTATCCAGAGCTTTCTATCAGAGTCTCTTTTTTTTTTTTTTTTTTTTTTTTGCTGCTTTACCTCAAACAGTAGCAGATCCTGCTTCAGGGGTAGTGTTTCTACCTGCAGGATTCACTGAGAACAGCTCTGACAGAGGGTGATGGAGTTTTTTGAGAGAAATTTTACAAGGGCCCTTGATTTCCAAAATGAAGCTTGGCTGATCTGAGGGCTCCATTCCTGAGACAGGAAGGGTAACAACCCTTCATTTGCACTATAGCCTCTAAAGTCAAACGACTGCTCTCCCCAGGTCATTGCAAAATTCCACTGGAGGTAATTAATTGTAATGGGCATTTTTTTTTTCTGATCGCGGTTTTTCTAATGTGTTTAAATGAAGAATAAAGTGCAAATGTATAATTACTACCATGCTTTCTTAGTAAATGTTTTTAAAGCAAAAAATCATGTTGAGAGGTCTAAGATTTTTATTTGAGTTTTCCTGCCCTCTGATACGTTGTCATGACTCTTGTTTTCACTATGTGGAAGCCATGGGTTAGTTTTGCCAAGAAAACTTTGCATGTTCCTTTGTGTCTATACAGCACTCAGAGCAGGTTTCTGTGATTTTTCTTGCTTTTGCAGGGAAATTGTTAGCAAAAACTATCTCTGTGTACTATAGAAGGATCATGAACAAACAGCATTTCTGGATTAAATGTGTGTTGCTTTCAAATCAGACACAGAAAGATGAGGTCACTTGCAGGTGAGCCAGACCTGCACAAAAAAAATGACTTCTTTTTCTCCCTAGTGGTCACAAGGAGAAATTAGGACAGGAAAGGAGAAAATTGGATTTTGTCAGACCAAATCGTGGTGGTTTGGGCCATTTGGTGAAAAAAAAAAAAAGAAAAATAAAATCAGTCAATTTGGACCACTCCATTTCACTTCCAGGTTTTTTAATTCTGAAGATAACGACAATTTTCAAACAACAATATCAGAACTGGCAGAGCAGACTTCAAAAATGCATCAATACAGAGGGAGGAAACCAACCTGCATGGCTGGTTCAGTTCATAATCATGTGTTGGAGAGACAGCATGATTGAAGTTTTTCTCAAGATTTGAAAGCTGAGCCTCCTTCAAAAGAAGGTGAAAGTCTTTTACCTTCCCCCCTTCCCTGAGTATGTACATTCAACAAGAGTTTGGACAGCAGCTTTTGTAGCACTTCATGATGGGCTTCTGTGGTGAAACTAATAAAAAGCAAACCCTGAGGGCAAGGAGCAGTTTAGAGGTGCTCAGGCTCTCTGCAAACTCAGGGTTCCATTGCTGCCTTATCTACTGTAGGTATTTCCTACTGTGTTTGTGCTATATCAAACACTGTTTAAACTCTACAGGATAGATGTAAGCAAACATGCAATGTCTGTGACATCAGAGATTATGCCTTCCTTTTCAAAGAATATTTTCCTAAGTTATTAGTTAGGGCCTTAGGTGCTTCACTTTAGGTGTATTCAAGCATCCACTTGTTTCTGAGGATCTGAGACTATGAGTTTCTAAAGGAACCCTTAAGAGGCCTTTCTGTTTTCACCCATTTCTCTTACCTCCCCACACCTAGAATCACAGAGAATTTTGAGAAACACTGAATTACTTTCTTTATGTCAGGAGCTTGTGTTTCAGCTCCAACACTGCCCTTGATGCCTTGTGACCTGGAGATCTGCTCTGCTCAGTGCTTGAGTTTCCTCATTTATGGATAATTAATAATGAAGATCCTTCCTGGCTCTGTGGGAGCAGCCAGGTTCATGCTGGTGTATTTCCAAAGGATGCTCTCTGAAGTCATGGTCCCTTCACAAGTCTCCTACTCACACACCAAACCAAACATTTTCTGGAGTGTTGAGTCCTTATGGTAGAAGATCCTGAATTGCAATACCAGAAAAAGCAGGAGCTACAGCAGGGGAGTTTGCCTCCCCCACATAGTTCAGGTTCATCCGTATTGCATTCTCAATCCCTTTTTATGCACAGTGAGACCATGGGCAACAGTTCCTTCATTTGGCCACTTTGTCCAGCAATCCACAGCCCCAGGAATGCTTGTGTTTATGTTTGACTCCAGCAGATTAAGGTCTTGTTACGAGTCAATGGCCAATATGTTTTCCCAGATATGTTTTCTAACAATTTTCTTCCTCTCCCCAGCCCTAAAACCCCCAAAACCTTTGCAAAATACTCCTTTTTGGCTTTTGACAATCTTGGTTTCATATTCCTTTTGCCGTCTAAAGGATTTCTGGGCAGGTTGACAGTCATAACATCTCCTTCTTTTAAAAACAGTCCATACACTGGAGTGATGAACTGGGATCTGTGTTTGTCTTGACTCAAATTGCAGAGCCATCACTCAAGCTGGAAAGATCTTCCTCTCTTAGCTTTTTCTGAAATTAAAGACCCCCTGCCTTCACCTCTGTCCAGGTTGCTTTCAAGTTGCTTCTGCATTTGTCAGAATCTATACTGGATGTGTGAGAGAGTATTACCATGAGAAGAGACTTTTATAAAACATCCTGATGGCAAAGAAGTAAAAAAATAATTGCAAATCTTTTATAGGCCTTGAGTCAGGAGTGCTGCCTTTGTGGGTGACTTGATCTGAGTTAACATGTGTGTTATTTTGCAACTGTAAAGAAATTTTTGTTCCTTTTGGGGCAAGTCAAAGCAGCGTGAAAGGCCTGATAGATACTTGCATGTGACTAAGCATGAAGCATTTCTTAGGAGTCTTGATGCTTTAAGGAAAATAGCACCAGGGATGGAATACCAGAAGCGCCTTGTTTCCACTTACTGTAAATGATCATAAATTCTACTGCTACTTTATTGTGGTGGCTGTAGTTCTTGGAAGAGTAAAAGGGGTGGGAAATCAGTTCCCAGTCAGTTTTATAAAGTACAAGGTTGCTTGTATTGGTACCAAGTCCAAAGCGCAGTATTTCAACTATGAATGATTGGATGTTTTCCCAGATTCCCATAAAGTCATTAAACACACTGTAAAGGGTCACCCATAACATAACCAAAAGATCAGTACAAGCAGGACTGGAGTAGATTGTCAAGACAGTCCTGGTTTTCCAGGAGGTGAATTCACACTGAACTGTGCAGCCTTGGAGGTTGCCCCGACTGGGAAAATGGGCCTTGTAAAGCCAACTCTGATCATGTCTCATTTACAGCTCACTCTGGCCAATCCAGATACATGTCATAAAAGAAGCAGCCAAAAGCGAAGAGCTCTTCCATCCCTAGGGAACTCATCTCATGTGGAACTTCCCTTTGGAGAAATCTTCCCTTAACTAAGATCCAATCTTGGACTAATTCCCAGTGATCTTCCAAAACTAAGAAAACAGCAACTCTCACGGTTATTTTTTTAATGCTTTTGTGGCAAAGTTTCATCTAAAAGAATGAGGATGATGCCCAGAGGATCTACATATGTTACTTTAGACCTCCCCACAGAAGTAGCAGAGAATTGGGTTGTCACCTATGTTTATTGAACCATTCTGCAGAATTTGATAGCTGTAATGTGATTTTTCTATTACTCTGTATGACTGTTCTGCAACTAGTGGGGAAATCATTATTTTATAGCACACTCTGGTAGAAGGTGAGAGCCCACCACTGGCAACAGCTGGAGGTGTTCGGCCTGCAAAAACACTGCTTCCACTGGAGGAGTCCTCCAAGAAAAACTGAGGAGGGGACTTCAGCCAGCAGAGACACAGCTAAGCATTGGGATGTGCACAGCAGCTCAGCAGACAGCTGGTTTCAGCTTCCTGATCGACTTCTCCACTGGAGGATCTCCCTCAGTGCCTCAGTGGTCCAAACATGCTGCCTCAGCACAATGCTTGGCTTCCAGTGGCGTGGGAAGGAAAAGAGGATATTGGGAATCAGCTCTTGTTTTCTCTCATAGCACACAAAGCATTGGCACTGGAGAAACGCAGGTCACCACTCAGATTTAAATATTCACAAAGACTGTTTTCTCAGGAAATACTGAATCCAGGATGGAAAATAAACTTTTTTAATTTGGCTTTTGACATCTGCTGTAGAGACAGCTCATTATGAAGCTGCAACAAGATGCCCTTCCAAACCGAAGCGGGAAATATATTGGTTCATCTGTGACACACAAAAGGCCTATGCAGCCCATTTCATGCTTGCTTAGGGCAGCAAAAGACATGGAACCAGAGACTGGATACAGGACTGAACTTTTCACAGTCCTGGGTGTGTTTGGGTAAAGGCTTTGGCTCACTTTGTTGTGCCAAAATACAAGCAGGCCATGAATCTGAATTTTCCCAAAGTTCAAATGCAGCCGTATTCAGACTCCTCAGACCCTTGCTTATTTGGCATGTTGTGACATTTACACACACACACACAGGGACTCATTTAAACCATCCAAGTCAAATCCTCCTACAGCCACAAACACATAAAATTTGAATGCTTTTTTTTCAGAGAGTTTGGCTGAAATTAGACCTTTTTTACAGTAATAAATAACAGAATAATTATTTTTACTTCCTACACAGGAACTCAAATGTTTGATTCATTTTGCTCTTTTTGGCAGAGCTGATAGTTCTGAAATAGTTTTCCCTGGCATCTCAGCAATAACAGTTCCCATTAACCCTGAAGACTCCTGATGACCTAAACTCAACTTCAGGATATTTAATTTCTCCTTCTTCCTCCTACCCACACGGGAATGCAAGATTAAACACAACACAGCATAGCAGTGATTAGAGCCTAACTTTTCTTTTGACTGTCTCTAGCATCTGTGCAATGGCTTCAGGTACTTCACATGTCTTTACATAGAAATACGCTTGTTTTTTTACTTGGATATTGTTTTTGATAGAATTTGAGGATTTTTGATATTTGTCTAGGATTTCGTTACCCAACAGGAAGAGCAGAGAGTATTGCTCAGGGGAAATAAACTGATCATACCTCCACTGCACCTGAAAATCCCAACCCTTTCTGGAGCCCACAGCTCTGTGCGTCCTGGAAGCTCTGGACTAACTGTGCCCACACTGAACAGAGGGTTCTTCAGTGAGCAGTAAGCCATGTGCAAATCAAAGATGTTGGTGTTAAGAGCCTGCACGGAGTGGCTGTACAGCTTGATGCTTCCCAGAAACCTCAGAGAGAGAGTGTGTGTGCAGCACATACTTCTGCCTGGGAAGTGCCAGTTTCCACTCACCACTGGCAAACGCCGGGGTTTAATGAGAACTACTGTGCTGACAGATCTTTGGCTGCTTCCATTACATGGGAACGGTAAAGACATGATTGTTCTCGCTGGTGTGACTAGACCCACACGCTTGCCTGCCCTGGCCTGTCCCAAGCCATGCGGGTTTCGTGGCCTGCGTGGCACACGTTTGTCCCATTGTGTATCTGAACTGGTTCAACCATCACCAAACAAACCCAACCCATGTACAGCTTAATCTCTTAACCTCTGACCAGTTTCATTGTTCAGGCACCCAAAATGATACAGCAAATTCCTTCTGGGGATATTTATATATGGAATAAAGAAGTAGAAGAGTAGACTTTTGTTAATTTAGCCTCTTTTAAATGATTTCTGAAGAGCTCAGAAATTGGGGAGCTCCACTGGAAGACAGTGGGGTGACACATAACACTACAGGCTTTTCCCAATGAACACGATAGTAATGATACCAGCTTAGAACTGCAGAAAACGACAAGAAGCAGACTAAAATGCTGGGATAATGTTTGGAATATCTTTGGTGTCTCCACATTTCTGGTGGAGAACTCTTGGATCTGTTTGACTGTCATTCTACCAGCAAATTGTTCCAGTTTCTGTGGTCTGGAATGATTAAGAAGCAAAGGATCTTTTTCGTGTTGGGGACCATCCCTCTTCCCACTGCACAGTAATGTACATCAGAGTAGGTATTTAGCTAAATTATTCTTCCACCCATGACTGTGTTTTCTCAGTCCTCATCCTGTCAGCCAACACAGTCCCTCTCCTACATTAATCTTTCCAGTCCGAACACTCTTTCTTAAACTGTAGACACCTTTCATGTGTCCTTTTAAGTGCTCTAGAGAAGTTGTTTGGAATGAGGCAATAGCAGGCACTTATTCTCTGGTACAAGTCAAACCTGTAGATGGGGATCCTTGCAGAGAAGACGAAGAGGCAAGGAAGTCTGAGGGGGAAAACTCACTGATACTGGTACCTTTAGCTTTGTCTGCACTTAGATATGTTGACATCAGCTGCTGAAACTATTGTGCATTACTGGTTCTGCAGGGAACCAGTACATATTCCTGGAAGTTTCTGCCTTCCACAGGTAGTTTAGGTCTTTGGTAGGCTGAGACACCCTCTGAACATACCAGTTTGTCTTCAGGAACCACAAGGACCCCAGGGAGACACTTAAATGTAGGCACTGTCTGCCAGTGTGTCTGTGTATCAATCTGCCATGGGGAGCTGTCACTGCTTTACCCATATGGCAGCTCAGAGGATAAATATATTACCAGAGATATTTAGAAGTGAAGGGCTAGAGGAGCACACATGATAGAGATGCTGCTGTGTACGAGTAAGAGATTGTCTCTGTCTGTGTGCATAATCTCAGTCAAATTACACAGGCATGATCCAGCATCTGAGAATAATTTTCTCTAAGGATCATAATTGTAAAGTTTAACCAAATAAATATTGAAAGACATTATATAAAACTCCCACACAGGGCCCTGCAACCTGAAACATAAAATATACATACAGCAGATTCTGCTCACCACAAAACTATGCCAGGAATATAAGAGTATCTTTTATACAGATTGGCTCCCATCCCATTCTGGGGTCAGAGACATGACATCCCAATAAACATTCACGGATCGCTTGGAAATCACAGGCATCTATGAGCTGTCTTGCCTGCCCTCCCTTTTTCAGATGAACATTTAGTGCTGAGTTGATAAAGCCCCTCACTCCTTCCTCATCATTCTCGTCTCCTTAATTCCACCAAAGAATTCATATGGAGCAGTTTCACAAGCTAAATAATTTTTAAATAGTTAAGCCTCTTCTGGGGCTTTTAAAACAGTTGGCTATAGAACTGACTCAAAGTCTAATCTGTATCTCTCCTGAGAGGATACTTTTTTCTGCCTCCCACCTTCTTGATGACTGCAGGACCCAATAAATACAATACTTCCTAATGTTCTAGCTGCTTGCTTGCCTGCCGTCTCACAGAGGGAGACCCTATACTGAAAAAACAGCAGAAAGAAAACTCTATAAATTCAGTCTTATGCATTCAGAGCTTGTAAAACCGACCAAGGCATGAATTCCCACAGGCACTGTGCTCCTCTGTAGTGGTGAGAAGAGTAAAGCCCCCACCATCTGAACCCTGCAGCCACATGATGTGTGCTGGCAGGCTCCCAGTAGCACCCAGAAGTAGTTTTGGCCTTTCTTGGTTTGGAAATTAGTGGGAATTCCTATTCTGTACCAGTTGGTGAATGGAGAGTGGGGACAACAGCCACACCTGGTAGTCCACCCCTTTGGTCATGGTATTCGGTTGGCAGTTGGAAAGGCTGGGCATTAGACAGCCCTCACATTGTTTCTAGGCCTGCATTCTTCTCCAGGGTAGCTGATAATATTTCTATAGTACAAACATATAAATGTGCATCTGTCAAATTTCTCCCACTTGTATCTCCCATGAACGGAGAAACTTAAAAATTCTTCATTGATGTATCTCTGATAGGGGGAAATTGCCATTTGCTGTGGAGGAAATGAGGTCCAAAGTCTACGGCTAAAAGACAAAGGTTCAGACTCTTCTTCTGTCTAATGCTCTTGTTCTACCTTCACCCATCATTGATGTTAGATAATAAAAATGTTATTTCATCCTGAGCTACTCCTGTGGTTTTCAGACACATCTATGGATCCTTCAAGCTACAGCAGCACAGAAAAATAAAAACATTACTTTTCACTGAGGAATGAAAATCTGGTTATTAAGAGAATGGATGACTAAAGATTGGAAAAGGTAGAGGTGGAAGACCAGATGATGTTTGATTCATTCCTCTGTATAGCTTTGGCACCAGCATACAAATGGGACAGGTAGATAGAGACTTGAACTCACCTAAGTTCATGGTTATGAACTATTTCATCACTTTTTGTTAGAGGAGTATTAGGAAATGCATTAGAAGGACTGTTATATCACTGCCTATATCTGCTGGTTCTATGGGTGTGAAACTATTGTTCCCTCTTGCAGATAAGCCTTTCCTTCAGAGGGGACAGGTCACAGAAAGTGTGGGGACATCTCCTTTCTGTAGTGGGCTGCACAGAAATGCAGGGGCTGGTAGAGTTTGCTGAAGAAAGGAGATGAGAAAGGCATCTGTGCTCAGTCTGTAAAGATGGGCATGACCTGTCCTCATTCACATTTCTGTGAATGTGAACGGTTTCAAAACTTTGGAAAATGCTGTGCAATCTGAGTATAAATCACATGGGCAGACAGGTCGGTTGGTTGTCCTGGGCATCATTCCAAGAGCTTTTGGGACAGATGGACTTTTAGGGACAGAAACTGAATCCTGAACTCTGTGGCTTGTAAACATCCCTAATGTGCTTAGATCTGCCTTCTTCTGACTTTACCACGTGCAGATCTAGGCCTACTGAAGCACTTGGGAGCCCAGTCCTGGGAGGACATGGTTACACAAACCCAGCAGTAGCCCAGCCAGTACAAAGCAGTCGGATGAGTCACAGGCTTTGTGGCACACAGAGGCTGCAGATGGAGATTCTTTTTCACGCCGAGAAATGTGGCCTTGTTCTGTACTCGCTGCCATCTGGAGACACAGAAACCAAATCCAACTGGCATGTGTTAAACCCCTCCACCCTTTTGTATGGTTTGGTCTTGCAAATTGCATTTGTTTAGCAAAGGAAAAATGTATTAATTGTTCTTCAAGTGTGACTAATGGTAATTAGTTCTATTCTGCTGTCAGGAAAAGGGCCACAGTTGACTGTGTTTAAATCCTTCTTGAAGCTGCCCTGTTTTATACAAAGTTTCCAGACTTTTGCCAGCTTCAAAGCTAGCATTGCCTTTCCAAAGCCCTCTGTGGTTAGAAGGACCTGCAGAGGCAAACTGCAGAAGTCTCTAATTCAAGTCTTCTAGAAGCTGAAAAAACCAAGGAAGTCTGAACACAAAAGAGTTCCCTTCTAAACAGAAATAGCCGTGTTTCTCATTCAGCCTCCTGAGGCTGATTACTGACTCCTTTAGCACTGTGGCCCTTCAGTGGTTGGAGACTTCATCATTTCTAGGTTAGATTGCAGTAATATGGCCTTTATATCCAATCCAAAGCTGGTAGAGAGTACCACATTTTGTTTCTTAAGCATATAAACACATAAAATATTCATGTCTTAGAGGTTTCAAAGCTGAAGGTCCGAGCCAAACAAATTATGTTGGGATCCCCCTCATTGGGGGACTATCCTCCTTTCAGTGCATGGAATTTGGAAAAGGCGTTTTCTACACTGCTGGAACTGTACAAGTAATAAATGTGTCTGCTGAAGGATAAGGAAATGTTGGGATGTCAAATCTATCTACAGTTCCACTTAACATTTGTTTTCTTAATGCTCCTGCTCCCATCTCTGTCTATGTCTTATAATGCATTCAGCACCACAGTCGCGTGGTGTGTGGCCAAGAGCACATAAATGTGGCTAAGAAATGCCACATAGAAATAAAATGTTATCAATATTAATGGTCTTTGTGTATGTCAAAGAAACCTCTCCACAGAATGAAGATGGGACAAGGTATGGATGCAACTCCTTTTCCTTCTTACATGTGATGTAAAATAAAAATCATATTTAAAAGGAATGGTTTCACAGGGTCTGAGAAGATGGGATCTGTGTAGTTGAGGAAAGGAAGCTATGGGGACATAGAATAACTTAACAGAGAGATCTGTTAGTGGGAAAGTCTCAGAGAAGTGGAAGACTTCTCTCTACAGCCTTTGAAACGGAGATCATCAAAGCACTGAAGAAAATTCACTGGGGCACAGACATCTGTGATACAAACAGAGGTGCATGGGAAGAAAGCTCTTTTCTCCAACAGCCTTCATACAAAGAAAGGGTGAGAAACAGCATTTTCTTCTTTTTTAGGGATTCCTCTACCAAGAAGTCAACTGACTACTGAATGTGGAATGTGATCCCACCCTAAAGCCACACTCAGCTTCACTGTATTTGTGCTGCTATCTTTATAGCTGCTCCTGTTGCTTATAGAACTGGACCGAGGGCGCAGGACTGGTAAATCAGAACTGACAGCCTAGGAAGCAAAGTAGTCGTGTTTCAGCATCAGTCAAGTGCTTTCTCAGGGAAAAATTTGCAAAGTAACATGTTCCACATCTCTTTTTGGCACAGTCACGAAGGCAAAAGCAAACAAAAGGAGCAGCATGTCTTCTGTCTGCTCTGCAGCAACTTACATAGATTTTCTCTTTAAAGAGAATGAAGTTGCCAAGGTGGAAGAAAAGTAAAAACCTGAAACAAATTTTGGCCTGCTTTGTCAGTGCCATGGAATTTGGGAACGCTTTGCAACTATGAGGACTCCCTGATATATAAGCAAGCCCCTGCTATTCTTTCCATGAACTGGCTATGCTCAGAAACTTGGGCAGGGTTGTGCCCCTTCCAGGGATGCCACAGGCCTGCCTTTATTTTCTCCTCAACGTGCCTGGCCTTGCCTTTGTAGCACATGGACTCAGAGTATAAAGACAGCAGAGCTCCGAATGATGCATGTCAAGGGTGCGGCTTCTTTGCCACAGGCAACAAAAGCTCATTGCCAACTTTAGTGGATTTTCCAGTGATCTTATGTAGAAACAGAAAATTAGGGACTGATGTGAGTCAAACCACATCATTGGATTTCTTTAGATCTGTGTTGCTCCTGCCATTTTAAACCATGTTCCCTACACTCTAAGGAATGTGCTAACTGCTCTCAGACCTACCTGTATTTTGTCAACCACACAGTTGAGGCCTTGAGCCTAGTCCAGGCCTGACTGCAACCAAATGCTCTTTGTTTCTTCTTCATGAGCATCACTCTGTAGACTCAGCCATTCACTTATTCTGTATTTTCTCTTGCTGTAAAGGGATTAAATTATAGGTGAAGTGATTAGAATCAGAAGGGAACTTGGCTTTAATGGTCTGTACTCTGTTCACAAAATAACTCACAAACCATTCACTGATACCTTTTGATTTGCAGACCTTCCTTGCAGGCTCTGAGTCAAATCAATGATCGAGAAGAGCTCAGAAAGGAGACACTTTCCCCCCTCAAAGCAGTGATATTGGAAAAAGATGTGGCCCTCTGCAGTTGTCATGGCCTTTGATATCCAGCTACATGTTGTTTCCATATTGCATAGTGAACTGTGAGACCAGATGATCTCCATAAATAGTGCAGGCTTGTGATTTCCTCAATTACTGTTCCAACAGAAACTTCCAAAGGGTTGATGCACCAGGAAGCATTCATGAGCACATAGGGACACCTAAACTTTCAGAGTACTCATGGGCATGGATGAGAGATGTCCTGATGCAGGAGGCACTCTAGACATAAACATCCAATCCTGCACAGGGCTTTGACACTTGGAAATAAACCTAGAACAATTTGCATTATAGAAGAGTCTAGTGCTGGGCAGTGAGTTCTTGATGACCAGTGTTGTTAAGGTGGTTAGTTTTTTTCTCATCCAAGGCTGTTTTACATGTGAGATTTCATTCTCAGCGTAATAAATTGTGCACATTGACTATGAAGATTCCTTTATTACTTCTTTCTACAAAGTCCTTCAAACCTTTCCAGAAAATTCCCATGAAGAATTTTCTATTGTGATGTCTTTGCTGTTCTAACAGAAACTTGTTAGATATTTTTCCAGTGCATAAGAAAGGCCGTAAGAAGTCCCTTTCCCAAAGATCACTCAATAAGTCTTTCCCCACCAAGACACTGACCACAGGAGTGAGAAGCACATATGACTTACTATCATCTTTATTCTAAATAAATTTAAATATGGTAGATTTCCCTTTCCCTGTCACAGATTTACACCTTTGCACTTCCTCAACCACTGGCTGTAAATTAATTTCCAACAGGCAGACTTGTCTGGTCTCCAAAAATTCTCCTTCTCAATGAAAGACTACATGATCTCTAAGAAGAGCCTTTACCAGGTTAGCTGAAGGCATCCTTGAAAGACTGAGCCTTGTGAAAGGACCTAACAGGGTGTAGTGAATGGTGATGTTTTTAGAGAAACAGCAGAGCAGGATGTTAAGGCAGACAGCACTGGCAGAGCTGAGCAGATGGCAAGGTGAGCTGGAACAGATCAGTTATTCACTCAAACCCCAGCTGAAAGCTGATTATATGGAGAGTTGTGTGTAAAGTATTTATGGTCCAGCCTCAAAACGCAAAATCTTTTCCAAGTGGATAGTTTGCCTAGTCAAATGAACTGCCATTAGTTACCTGTATTTTAGTTCTAAGATGCTTTTATTAGGTTTGAGGGGGTTAGTGCTTTTTGTTTTTCTTTTTTTTTTAATCTGCTAATTATTCTTAAACAATATCATGCTGTGAAATGTTCTTACTGAAAGATAAAAGATATGAGAATTCCCACCTAACTGAGAACAGATTTATGTCTAAATTCATCCCCCAGTCTTGCCTCCCACAGGCAGTTCCCAACAGAAGAAGTGGTTGGGTTTCCTTCTTTCCGTTGCCACATGCACATAGGTTCTTGTAGTTATGCCTTTAATTTGAGGTCTGACATGAGAACATGTGGTACCACAAAACCCACCAAACACATCAACCCAAGGATTGGCTGCAGAAATCACAGAGGGCCTGGAAAGCTCAGTGATAGCAACTGTGAGAACCTGTACAACATCTCACTGGAGAGTAGGTGGATCTTCTCAGAACAAGACACAAATTCATGGACACACTTTCCAACATTTCTGTGTAAATGCATGTAGTGCCCAAAACAGCCACTATGTTCAAAATTGCCTTTTGTAGTCTGGTATTACAGCTACATTAAAGAGCAGCCTGGGAACATTATAAATGATTGACATGTCAGATCTCTCTGTCATACCCTCTCTGAAGGGTTTTCACTTTGATACTTTTCAGTCATGTCTTGTCTGATGTCTGCATGTATTCACACACTGAAGGATATCTCTGTGTGCATGCAAATATTTCTTTAGAAGGGATATGTTTCTTCTATATTTTATTTATTTCTAACACTATGATTCCCAGGATCCCGGTCCATACATTCCCATGTTTGATTCTTGTATACAGAGGAACACATTGGAATAATTCCCATAATTTCCCACTGCCTAGAGCTTAATTTATAATGGTTTAAAATGAGGGGACAGTGCCTTTTTCTTAATGTGGGTTTTGTTGAACTTTCAGGAAGAACTTTGCTGCCATGCGACCTGAGACAGAGAAAATGTTGATACCAATAAAATCTTAGCAGAGCATGCCAAGAAAATCAGCATTCAGTTTACCTAGGATATCCCAAAGGAAACATACAGTTAATACTGAAGTTTAAAATATCTTCGCCCTGGAATCTTAAAACTCCATCAGCACTTGGAAGAGGGGGAAGAAAGAGTAACAAAAAATCCTGTAGCAACAAGGAGGTTAAATACACACATACGCAAAATGTAGCACAACTCAATGGATCACTTTTAGCAGCTACGGTTTTGTCTGACATGGGTTTTGATCTTGATCCCCTCCTATTTGTAGCATTTCACACACAAAAAAAAAATTAATAAAACCTTCCCCTTTCTGAGAGTACCTTATAATGAAAACAAGAATATTTTGAAAGGAAAGAATAGGAAATGTTGACTGGGGTGTCCTGCTGCTTTCTAAGTAGTCCAGCTCCCAGGATTTATGTCAAAAGCAACAGAAGGTTGGAAATGAAAGAATGCCCTTGAAGTTACGCTCTGTAACTCAGCCAAGCGAGATGGATTTTCATTTACCTTGTCGAAAAACCAACATGAAAAAAAAAGGTTGGAGATAAAAATCTTGCAGCATTACTTGAAATTTACAAATGATGTGACAAAATAACACATGTTCCACTCATGAGAAAAAGTGCTCCATTCAATGATATAATGGCTCCTGGGCTCCAGATAGGTGGTTCTTAGTTTTAAATCTGTGGAGCAATGGCTTGAGTTGCTGAAGTTGTGCCCTTTTGGTCTGAAGCAATCATCATACATGGCCTCTCAGTAGGGATAGGGAACTGGCACAGAGGCAACTGAGTTCTTCCTTTGCTGCCCTTGGTGCTTACAGGTCTTATGGGATCATTTACCTGCTCCGTGTTTGAAGTCGACATTGTCCCATAGATTCCACTGTTCTGCCGGTGTCGGTATTCCTGAATGCGAGAGCAGATATTGGTAGGGTTGATGCTGTGGGATTTAATAGCCAACAAGAGACAGCAATAGAAGTTAAATAAGTAAAAGGTAACAGGGCAGCTGTGTGAAGAGAGATTTATTGCTTCAGCAAAGTCTTGTTTCTGTACAAGTGTGGGGATGGCCCCATTGCAGATTTTGACACATGGCAGCTTTGAATCAGAGTATGAAGGGTTCCCATTGGCTTCTGTTGATTTTGGACTTGCACCACTGGCCTTAGTGCTTTTTCTTTAAAACAGCAGGGTCCAAAAGTCATTGTGCTGAGATGTTAATGATTTCTCTTAATCCAATTGGTTCAGCAAACACATTAAACCTGGAAGCAGCTTTCTTTCCTTGGGAAGCCAGGCCTCCCAGACTTGATCAGGAACAGAAGGAAGCCCAGATGCAACATGAGATAGGTTGTGTTAATACCTGAAATAAGAAGCACATGAATGGATCAATAGTTTGAGGTGTATTGTTACGTGAAGACTGTACCACATGAATAGCACGGGCACTTTCAGTAGGCTGAGGTGTGCAGTGTGTAATTCAGCCTGCTCATCTTCAGACTCTTGATTATTTTTGCTCTTTCTTAACTTACCTGTTTCTCAGACTACCCGTGTATGGTAGCAATACCTAGACAGCAACACCGGAAAGGGCTGCCATGGTTGTACTGACTTTTGCAGAGCACAGGTGAGGGAATGGCACATGGTTTACACATTTATCTTCAGTTTGAAGAGACTATAAATTCAGTTTGAGAGAGCACTTTGTTCCCCAAGAAGCAACTGCTGTAATGACTTAATGCATATATAATTCCCTGTAGAATATTATATACATATTAATGCAGGATGATGGTGTATCTAATTTAGACACCCAGAACTTAGCATTTTGAAAATCTCATCTCCTGTTTACTGTGTAATTCCAACCTTGGGAGTAAACACTCAAGTGTCTTCTGCCAGTGTAAGGTGGCAGATCCCTCTGTATGCCTGCAGAGATCCAACTCCCTCCTTGCAGCTTCTCTTACAGTAGAAGACCAACCTGATATAAAGACGTATCTCCATTCAGGATATAGTTTGTTAAGTCTTCTTTCCACAAATATTACCAAATGGGCCTGTCTCTTGTTAAAAAACAAAGCAGTGGTAACAATTTTCTGGCCAGAACATTTGTCCCAGGCGATGGATACAGATTCTAGGGTTACCTTCAGGAAATCTGAACTACCACTCCAGGAAAGTTCTTTAACCAATACACATCATCATATTAAAATGAGTTTTCTCTGCTTAGGACTAGTATTAAAGGCTCACAAGTTTCCAAGGCTTTAGGTAGCCATGTTTAGGTACCTGCTGCCAGAACACAGCAGAGTTCTAGATGTGAGATTGGTTTATCTCCGTAGACAAGATACTTCTAAGTTGTGTTGTCATCTAATTCCAGAGCCTGAAAAACTTTCAAGACAGTGATGACAGCAATTAAGGGCTAGACACTACTGGATTTGCGTGTTCTGAAGAGTGAATGAATTACATGGTGAATTTTACTGTGTACATTTTACATAGCCAAATACCAATTTTAGAGGATTTGAGGCTAAACAGTTCTTAGACTCACATCTTTTTTCCAAGCTAACTATTTAGTATTTTGTTGTCTTCAGTGTCACAGGATCTAAATATCTGTTACTTTGGACAGATTCAATCAATGAAGCTTTGTACATGTAGTATGATTTCAGTGCTTCATAAAAATAAATGAGAGATGGCTAAACTCTGCCCTGAATGCACACCCACCATGCAAAAGGCAGAGAATAGATATGAATTCCAGTTTATTTCCTCACTTCTCCTGTAATGGGCCAAGCCAAAAGCCTTCAGTCCAAATAGCCCTGAACTGTGAGAAAGTTCAGATCCAAACTCCTACAAGCCAGGCCATTTCTAATTATTTTTATTGCCTCATTAAATTTATTATGTTGAGCCATTTCTAGTGACCTCATTAACTCTCAGCAAAGAGTTTGTCACATACAATCCTTAACAGATGCCTGATTTAAGACATTGCAAAGTCAGTCATCTGGCCCTTCCCCCAGCATGTACAGACCCTTAGCTCTCCAATCCTATCCTCTACTCTCTTTCAAGGTTTTCGTTTTGATGATGCTGTATTACTGGGAAATTTGCTGCAATCCTGCATAGGCCAGTTTTTATGCCTTCATCCTCTAGATATGTCTCACATATTTCTTCTCATCTGCCTTGTTTCCTTCTGCATGTATCCAGATGGGTTGTATACTAGAACTGTACTCCTGTGGAGAATATCTTCTGGCTTCTTGACTCAACCAGGGTTTGCAATGCCCCATTGGGATTAGGCCGTAAAACCCCTCTCTGATATGTGCAGCTGGGCCCAGAGAGCATATTTCACTTTGTTCTTCCTTTATCCATTATTTAAATGGCTTGGATAGCATGACAATTGAATGCTGGGGTTCTGGACCACAGCCTTCAAGGGCTGTCCAAAGGATTTTGAGGCACTCTGCAGCTGAGAGCAGGATGTGGGACTGACAGGATCAAGAAGGAAGGAAGGAAGCTCCCATGTGAACCTGAGGCTCAGCCAGGTCTCCTACCACTGGCTTGCTGGGTAGGCAACAAGCAATGCCAGACGTCTGGGGATGAACACAAGTCAAGAGTTGTTTTCATAAGAACATGTGGATTCTGCAGTCATCTCCTGTTCCCAGAGCAGGAGGTGCAGACATTGCCCCAGCAGGATGCATCCCATGGACTGACACAAGAACAATCATTGAGGAGGCCAACGGTCCATCCCTCTGTTCAAAGCCAGCCTACACCAATGCCCAGGATAATGGTAAAGGGAGCATATTTATACAAAATACTCCTCAGGCTCTGGAATGATACAGTTCAGGTGACTTTCTGTATTGAGCATTTAACATTTCTTGATAGATTTGGGCTTTTTTTCCCCAAAACCACTTTTTGAGCTATTGCAAACCTTTACTTTGCACAGGCTCCCATGACAAGCATTTCCACAGCTGAATGAAGAACCACCTCTTTTTTTTTTTAAAAGCTGTCTTCAACTTTCCAGTTTGTTTTATTCTTTCCTGTTCTTGAGCTGAAAGACTGTGAATAATTATATTGTTTTCATCTTCCGCAGACTAGTCATGATTTTGCAGACAACTATTTCTCTCCTTCTCAGTCATATCTTTTCATGTTGCTCCTTTATCAATTTCACATCTTATTTCTAGTAGGTTAAGAGGTGTAACAGGCTGAGGATCATGAAGAGTTTTCTGTAGTAATAGAGAAGGGAGAAACAGGAGATGGGGAGGAACCTGGGGGGCAGTGATTAGATTTCATGTTTTGTTGTGAAGGTGCTGCAGCTCTTTCCTGAAAGAACATCTAGTTTTCTAACTTATATTTGCTAAGTTTCAGAAGCTGCAAGCATATAAAAAGGGGAGGACAAGAATTTATACAAACCTCCAATTTCCACATAAAAATTAAGCCCATTTCTCCTCTTGCCTTTCATAAAAGTTGGTCTGTAATGTGGTGCTATCTTGAATGACTGCAGGGATTAGAAGGTGAGGTGGGTCCAGTTCTTAGTTCATCTCACTTCTTGGTTTTATAGAGGTGCAGCTCTCCTGGATTTATATCTGATTTACACCAGGACAGATGGGAGGGAAGTCAGGCCTATTGTTTTTCACTCTGCTTTTGACAGTGCTGAGAATCTTCACACTATAAAAGTGTCCACGCTGTGCCATTTTCCATCTGTATTGCATATATTGTATCTGTCATGCTGTTTTGGAAGAGCTGATATTTTTGGCAATCTTTCCTTCTTGTACAATTCCACATATAGCATCACAGCATAAAAAATAGCACTGGATGGGAAAAAAAATCTGACTCATGGGAAATTCACATACTTGTTTTATCCCATGTCAGGGCAGAAGAGGAGTGTACCAGTGTTTCCCCCAGTAGAATAAAAGGTGTTATCAGATTTAAATTATTTCTCATCCAAATGTAAGGAGAATCCTGAGACACTGGAACATTTCATCATAGGAGGCTCAGATTAATTTCTTATAGCTGTTGTTGCTTAAAATGTCTTCTAAAATGAGAGAAAGAGAGGGATGAGCCAGTCTGGAGTGGAAGTCCTTCCATTCTGAACATTACAGTTCAGTTACAACAGATCACTGCATGTTTAGAGATAACTTAGCTTGCTGTCCTGGCTAGATAAGGAACCCAGACATCCCACTTGACTAACTGCTTGCTCTTCACATTTTTTGGGGGAGATAGTGTTCATCTGAGGAGAATACAAGGTCATGACAAACTCAGAGCTGCATCTTCCATGAGAAACATGTTGGCTGATACAGAGTGCAACGCTGATGAGAAATATTTTATCTTCATTTTTTCTGGCAAAGAAAAAATTGTCTGAAAATCAACCATTTCATAGGGAAGACTTTAGAATGAGATGACACCCTGACTTCTCATGGGAAAATTTTTGACTCAAAAATTAAGAAAAAGCTCCAAGAAGTTAAAAAAAACAGAGTAGAAAATTGTTTGCTAATGAAGCATACAAGTGGCAACTGATAGATTGAAAGCCATAATATTCTTGGCTTCCACAGCTGAAATTTATGAGGGCCTTTTCTTTCACACTGGCACTGACTTTACCCATGCAAAATATAGACATCCAGTCTAAGCAATGTTTGATCTCCTTCCATGCTCAATATAGAGACACAGGCACCTCTGGAGAGAGACTCATCTCATTGGTTTTATAACTGTTAAAATCTGAGGAATTTGCATGGCTCTGAGTAAGGAAGATGGATCTGATAAAGGAGTTTGCACCATTTTAACTGCACTAAAATACTTGAGTCATTCCCACCACCAGTTTGTAAGGATGCTGTGAATGGATAAGCTACCTAGCACAAGATGTTTCCCACCCTCAGAAGAGGAGGGTACACAAATCCCCAAAGGTTTTCCCCAAAATTAAGGGGTCTAGGAAGAGGAAGAATGAGGGAGACCTAAAAGACTTCTTGATTAGATCCATTAACTGCTGCTGATAGAAATGTCCTTAAATGTAATTAAACAATATTGCTATGTTAAAAATAAGCTTCTAGCTCCAGACATGGTGCAGTCTTTAATTTCCTTAGATCAAATTTTGGTGGATTTTGATTGATTTTGATTTTCATAGCAGCACTGATGTCAGCCTCCTGATAGCAGCAGTCTAGAGGTTGTAACAATGCTTCTTGGTGGCTGTAAAGTTTCACTGATCCTACAAACCATCCTGTGTGTCTAAAGCATCCTAGCATGGGGTGAAGGGAGGGATGCTGCAAACCTGGCAACTCATTTGGAGTATGAAGATAGGAAGAACAGCAGTGAGGAAGGAATCTGGGAAAACAAGCAATACGGCAGCCTGACATTTGCTCTAAAACACTGTGCCTGCTTTGTGGTGTCAGAAGTGGAAACATGTAAAAAACATGTCCCTGCATTGCTGCTGGTCCTTGGAAGGGGTTAGTGTGTGCCACACCCTGTGGCCTCATTTTTTTAGCAGGCTGAGGGACATGTGGGAGCTGGTGTCCTTGCAAAGTGAGTTTTCAGCAAATACTGATTGCTACCCTATGACTTAGGTTGAGCTGTCACCCTCAGTGACCCATAAACACATGCCCCGGGACCTTCCCCCAGGGTATTTCAAATGACTTTACTGATTGACTTAAGTAAAAAAGCAAAGAGGCCTTATACCTTCAAAGCCTGTGAGTATATTTTTCACCCGAAGCAGAACGTTCAGGCACTGTTTATCCTGTCCTGCCCAGGGCTTGCTCTTTTTGTTTTGCACTGAATTTCTTTCCTGCTAGACATTGTCCACGAGCTAAAGTTTTCTTTCGAATGGCAAATGGGAAAGGACCACCTGGGTTAGGAATTCCTGTTTTCTGGAATTGCAATCTTCTGTGCCAGTTTCGTAATGCTTTCATCAGAGAACAAGGATGTAGTGGGAATGTGTAGACATGCCCTTCCCTTTTGCTACCAGCTGTGGACCAACACAGAGAATAACCTTCTTCCAAAATAAAATGGACTGTACTGTAATGACCAAGGTCTCTGCCTATTCCTACCAGTATCAAAAGGCAGCAATAAATACATTAGCGATACATGCATATAATCCTGGAAATGTTAGGAGGGAAACTCTACCAAGGGCAACAGTCTGGTGTTCAACTACAGCCCTCTGTAATCCCAAGGAAAGAAGTCAGGTATAAGGCAGGAACAGGATTGGGTCTATGGCACTGTGTCATCCTATGGGCCACTCCTGCTGGGCATATGGAGAAGGGAGCAGGATGCCCACGTGAGCTGCCATGGCCATGTCTGTGTCCTGTCAGAGCCAAGGAGTGAGGCCACAGCACAAGCATGTCAAACACATTGTCAGAAGGCGCTGAAGTGACTGGGTTTATTTTAATCTGGAAATGTGGCCCTCGCTGCCTTTTATGATGTGCCAGTCTAAGCTGCCTCTGGCAGCTGTGAGAATATTGGTTTTGGCAGACAGCTGCAAGGAGCAGCAGACTGGAAGGAGTCAGCAACAAATGTGATAAAAGGGGAAAGTTGCTGGTGCCAGGAGGAAAAGCACAAGGTCCTGCTGATTACAAGAAACCCTTCAGGAGTTGTGAGGAAGAGGAGGTCTCCTCTGACACTGGGATGGGTGAACACGTAATGACCAGCCCTCTCCCCTCGACTTCCCCTTGAATTCCCCCACTCCACATGTAAGATGTCCCTGGCTGGAGGGGAAGGATGCTCCAATGGAGAAGGGCAGAACTCATGAGTAATGCCAGGGAAAGTTTTCTCTCCATCTGGCATTTGGCTGAATTGATCATCTTTGATAAGAAGCGCTGGGTACTGGCCACCAGTAAAACACAGGGATCTGTAGGAGCTGAAGATGTCCAAACTAAAGGCTAAAACCATGTGTGTAACCAGGTCAGTGCTATATTAACAGATCCAGTATTTCCCAGAACGAGTTTTATTGCAAAGAAAAGAACCCTCCGCCCCTGTAGTTTCAGGGTTGGGCTTTTTTTGTTTTGCCAGCTAGATAACAAGCTCTTTGAGACCATGATTTTTAATGTGTTCTGTGCTCACAAAGAGGGTGGGATCTTCAAAAGGTCCCAAACCCTTGTGAATGTTAAACAGTGATGATAACAATATGAATGCCAGTGAAATTCCCACAGTTCCTTGTCTAAGCAGCTGGCTGTGTTGAGAAGGCTCCTCAGAGATGATCTCTGAGAATGGATCCCTGAAAACAGGAACAGTTTAGGTGCCAACTTGAGGATCCATCCTGCTTTTTATCACTGCTGTTGCCATTTACATCCAGAAATGAATGGAGCTGTTTCTTTCAGTCAACCTGCAGTTCAGATCACTTCAGGACAGGAGGTTTTGATGCAGCACAAGGCTGCCAGCTGAAAAGGGTAATTTCCAGGCGGCATTGCTAATGTTGCAATGAGAGGGAACACAACATGCATGAGGCAAGACAAGATTCTTCAGAAAACAGATTTAAAGGTCTGGGTTGGCTTGTTTTTTTTACTTTTTTTCCCAAGGCCTGTGGTGCTCTTTTTTTCAATAGAATTTATTTTTAGCATAAACATGGAAGACTTCTATTTTAGAGAGTCATAGCCAGAAAAGCAAGATGCTTGTCCAAAGGACTGGGTACCCTGTGCCTACCTGGTTTGTGCTGAAGTGCCCAGCATCTGGATGAAGATACAACAATGGGTCACAACTGCCCATAATCTCACCGGAGACTGCTCTGAGCACATCAGTGTTCTGGAGTTTTTGGAATGACAGTAGTTGGTGGAAAAGGTGACCTAGTCAATATTTTAGCATTATTCAAAAATAAACAAAGGACAGAATCTCCTTTGCTGTCAGCGTGGCCCCGCAGAGGGGCAAGGAAATGCAGAGATTGCCGCAGTGACCCTGCTGTGCAGGACCTCCTGCACAACTTGGCTTAAACCGAGGTTCTCCTGAAGCCCACTCACTTGGGTGTCACTAACCAGGTCTGTTGGGTTAATGTGCCCAAAACTCCAAGTGTTCCCTTTCAATATCCAGTGGTTAAATTTTGCTTTCTCTTGAATTTCCTATGTTTTATCCAGCAAAAGACAGTGCTGGAGGAATAATCTTAAATACTGTTCTTCTAATTTCAGTGGAAGGAAAAGTAGAAAAAAATCAGGTGTAGAAGCTCTTTGTCAAGATACTTATAGCTTAATTTTGCAAACTAAAGACCTTTAGAAGAGACAGATAAGTCTCTGAAGCATTTATACCTTATCTGAAACAAAAGCACACTCTGAAACTATCTGAGATATGCCTGAAATTAGCTTTTAGAGAGGAATTTACAGCCTGGAACAGTTTACAGAGACAGCTTTCCAAGAAATAAATGTAGGAATAAATATTTACCTCCTTCCTCCAAATCTCCATACTAAGACTTGTGCTGAAATAATTATCTTCCCTTTTAAGTTGTATTTATTCAGAGATCTATGGGGCATGAAAGAAAGAGCCCAGACTTACATAATAGACACCTTGTGTTCTTGTGTACAGAGGAACACAATAAATGTTAGTCACCCCTGGTGTGTTAGATCTGTCACTTCAGGGTGATTCCAGGGAGTATTTTTAGGAATAGAATAGATGTGGTAAAGTTTCTTGCTTATGATACTAGATCAGAGTGGTTTGCTGGAATGGTTGCTAGTGACACAGATGGAAATAGCATGCATACCACAAGTTAAAGACCTGCTCAGTGGTTTTCATATACTTAGGCATACTTGCCAGGCATTCTTTTTTCCCCAGCAATTTCAGATTTTCAAACAGTTGATTTTAATAAAACAAAAATCACAATTTTGACCTGAAAAGAAAGCTATGCCTCCCAATATTTTCAAAGGCAACCAACTTCCTGAGAAGTTTTGCTTATAGACCTCATTCGAACATTTTTTCCTAAGAATTCTTCTTTGAAAATAAAAGAAAAAAAAAAGAAAAAAGCAAAGCAAAGCAAAGCAAAGCAAAGCAAAGCAAAGCAAAGAAGCCTTTCACGCCAGTGATCAGCTTGAGCTGACTGGTATTTAATCTCTCCATATTTTAACATAGAGCCTGATATCTGTGGCTGAGGTGATGTTATTTCCAGTAACTTCTGGTGTGGTTCATGGCACTCTGCTCTTATTTACTGGGGGTGTAACAGCAGTGCTCCATCACCAAAGTCTGAATTGTGCCAGCTGGTGCTTGTGCACCTCTAGAAAAATTATTCCAGTTACAAAGATAAAAACCAAGAAGGTGGCAGAAAGAGGACAGTGTGATGGTGGCTACAAAATAGAGAAAAGAGTGGAAAATGATAAAGATGATGAGAAGGACTGAAAATAGAGCTTCTGTGGAAAAGATTGACAGAAGTTGGATTGTTTAGTCTAGGAAAAAGACAACTGTGAGACAGTCATGATAACAGTCTTCAAATATGTTAAAGACTGCTGCAAAGAGGGAGGTAATGAACTCTTCTCCATATCCACTGGGGATAAGGCAAGAAGTAATGGGCTTAAATTGCAGTAGTGGTGGTTTTGGGTTAGACAGGAGGAAAACCTTTTTAAGGGGATGGAAAAAAAACACCACAGGGATAGATTGCCTGGGTTTAGAGCCTCTGCCTCTGTAAGTCTTTAAAAGCAGGATGGAGGAATATTTGACTGGTAACATCTCTCAAGGTCTCTAACTCTACAGCTGTAGGATTTTCCTGGTGGAGAATGTAAGCATAGAACGTTGAAGTGACTTTCTGACAGCACAATGGGTAACCTAGAGCAGGAGTAGGAATCACATTTATTAGCTTACTGAAAAAAAAAAAATAACAATGTTAGGAAATAATATTAAAAATAAATAATTACCCAACTGTGTGATATCAAATAAAAGAGAAACTAAAACTGAGATGTTTAGATTTTTAAGATTTCGGTAGTTTACTCATATGTGCTTTTAATAAAAACTGACCAAAACACCAAAATTTCCAGTCTGCAAAGGATTCCAATATTTTGATATGTCTTTATTCAGAATTGGCTTCAGGATAATATGTTCCATTCAATGCTGAAACATAATGTTAAGTATGGAAGGATGCACACATTAATGCACTGCAGTGACTGATGTATATTCGTGTTCAAATAGCAAATCAGAACACTATCACTGACACATACATTTTAGCATTCAAAGAACAAAAGGAAAGAAATAAAAATGATTAATTGCTATTCCTCTCATGTCAAAAATGTAGTTGTTGTAATCAGAATGTTTTGCTGAACCAAGCTGGATCAAAATTTGCCTATTTCAAATGTTTTTTGAGCAGCTTTGTCAATATATTTTTCATTATTACAGTTTCTCTCTCTGCTAGAACAAACTCAGAATGGTCAGGAAAAAACGTACAAGGCTTCTCTAGCTGGAAGCTGCGTTACCTGATATAACCCCAAAAGGCCTGCTCCTTTCACATTTCCAATCAGTGAAATTACTGGGTTTTCATCTGTTTATTTTTGTATCACCATGTTCAATGCAATGAAATCAGCTGCCTCACTGAAAAGGCAAAGGACTGTGCTGGGATCCACTTAAGATTCTCTTTTTAAAACATATGCAGGGAGCACGATAACCTGAGCAGAAATGTCTGTGTGTGGATGGCTCTCTTGCGTCTGTCTGGGTGGGTGTCGTGCTGCCCATCCTGTGGTGTCTCATCCTCCACTGGCAATCACAGAAAAGCCAATGCGCTGTAGGAGTAGCATTTTAACTTTATATCTTTGGTCTGTCCACATCTTCCAACTGGATGTGACAGTCGGTCATTAAAAGCCTGATTTAAGTGAGGTGCTTTGAGTAAAGAAGACCCAGACCTCCCCAGTGTGTGTGAGGCCGAGCACTCCAGTGGAGAGGGTAAGAGTGGGGGACCCTGAGGATCAAAACTGCAGGTGTCCTGCTTGGATTGACCCTCAAAAAATCCTTCGCTGACCTTGCTCGTGCAGTAGCTATTTTGCAAAATAATTGCATTGCTCATCCGACACCTTCCCCAGCCGTTAAATTCCGCTTCGGAATGGCTCCGCTGAAGAATGTACCACACATGTGGCACAAAATGTACAACACACGCGAATCTGATGTTGCTGTTATCACTTCGAGGTTCTGACTGGCATATTGTCAAACATTTTACAATCTAACAAGTTGCCAAATATCTTCTAATTAAACAAACCGTTCCTTGCATAATGCCAAACAATTAAACAGGTTTATAGCTTTTAGTCTAATGCTGCATCTGGTTTAAAGGTCTGTTTTAAATATCAAAGTCTTCTGATCATCCAATGACAGCTGTCAGCTGATGATGGGGCATTACATCCTCCCATCTGGAAGTGTCTGGAGAATTCATGTTTCTTCTATTTTTTTCCTCCCTCAGTGTATTCATGACAAGTTGTACATAAAACCTTTTATTGACATGGCTACTTTTGGGGAAGTACTTTTGCTACCCAAGATAGATTAAGGTTCCTCATTATTTTCTTTAGAGTTTCCCCCCAGGATTTGGTGAGTCATTCCTTTGAACAAGACCCTGCACCCATGGCCTTTAAGGACCAGATCAGAAAGTCTGGTAGCAACCACGCAAGGTTTGAAAGAACCCTCAGTGTCCAAGGTGATCCATCTGAATGTCCAAGGTGGTCTGTCTCACTCCCAGACTCCACCACATTGCCATTTGCAACAGTTGGGCCAGACCTCATCAGAGAGGAAAAGAAGAATTGCTGAAGCTCTCTGGAGAGCTGATGTGAGGAAGGAGAATGCATCAAAAGTGATCACGGGTGAAAGCTGTGTATTATGGCTTGCACCTGAACTATAAAGAGAAATGTTCAACCAGATCTCAGACACACAGTGGCCATTAAAATCTGAAGTCTATTGAGACTAGAACCCTGATTTATAGCAAATTTCACAGTGGATGAACTGAAACAAGTTGCTTTTTGCTTCTGTGGCAACCAGAGGGTCGGGTTCAGCATCATGTTCATTCAGTGAAACTTCGCTGTACTGCATAGCTCCAGCAAGGTCTTTACAACATATTTACTTTACATAGTTACTTTCTACTGTTACTTGCCTTTTCACGAAGGTAACCGCTCAGGTAGAGGCTGAATTCCCTGCAGAAGGCAGACCAGCTCACCAAGCCGTAAAGAAAACAATGGCTGGTACAACAGCAGGGCATGTAGCTGGAAGAGACAACGCCTGTACGACCAGCCTGGCCCAGCTCTATTTATGCAGGTGTAAAAGGGCTCTTGCCATTGGAAATAGTGTGGAGTCATTGTATTACACATTCTTTCCTCTGTCGGCATCCTGTTTAAACAGGCTGAGTGCAAGGGGTGTCTGCTATTCATTTGCGGATGCCTTGTGATGATATGAAACATAATTGTATAATTTATGCCGAATAAACCAAGAAATGGCTGCTGTTCAAGGGAACTAGCAAGCCCCTAAAGCACTTGAGATATTGGAGCAGGCAGAAAAGATAACAAAGCCTGATCTATTTGCTGCTCCCTGTGTTAGGGCTGCTTTTGTGCAGGGGGAGAGGAAATGGTTAGCAGAAGAATGTGATTCAGATGTGCTTGGAGACTGCTGGAAGTGCGAGAAGCACAATGGCTCTGCAAGCCTATTGAGTAACTCCACCAACGCCAATGTACTTGCCTGGGAATGAATATTGGCCCCTGGACTCTTCTCTCTGCGCAGTGCAGCTCTTCAGATGTTTGTGAAAATGAATGTGCAATTGTTTGTTTGTTTAGAGCCAACAATGTCAGGCTGCATGTTATGGCCCTGTTGTGTTTGGCTTGTTCGTGACTTCTCTGCCTGACATAATTTTATTTTTATATAGCTGGAGCGGGGTGGGGGACTCTGGGGACTTTGTTTTATCTTGTAATGCAAGATTCAAGCATTGAACGTTAAATTTGGGGCTTGGCTCAGAGGCAGGTCAAAAGAGAATAATTTGGAATAAACTGCTGATGTAGAGCCTTGCTTTCTGCGTAATGGCAGGATGTTTTCATGCTATGAAGATATGAAAAAATCCTCTAGAATTACTACAATCTTACCCTCCAAAGAGATTTTCTGTCTTAAAACTATTACCTCCTGATTTTGACATCCTGAGCAGGAATGCTAGTGCTACATCAAGGTGATAAACGCCCAGGCTTTTCATGTCAGTATTTTGATTTGGTTTACAAGAAGTTTTAGGCTGTGAGAAAATAGTGAGAAATTAAAATGTGATGAGCAAAGTGTTTCAAACTGCAGTTGATATGCTGCAGTTGTCTCACTCTGGCCCAGTTCTTGTGAGACAAAACTTTGTTTTCCTTACTGTTCAGCAGCTTCCTTTAGAAAGTCTGTCTCATGCAAGTGTTTTCCTGTTAACTGATTTCAACATAATCAGTGTTCAATTCTTGTAACAAAACAATGTTTGTTTGAGATGCAACCCTGAGCAGAGCAGGACATTAGACGTTTGAGAAAGGTGCACCCAGCATCCCCATTAGACACAGGCAAAAAATAGATGTGAGAAAGTGTCCCCAAAATTCCAGTTCACTCAGCCGTTTCACTACAGTTCCAGTCTGATCCTATCTTCTGCTTGAAGTGGGATTTGTTCAGTGTGTGTGAAGGAGACTCTGAGGATATTCACTGCGTCAAAGCGAACCTCTAACTTGGTGTCCTGAAATTTGTGAGGGTTTTTTTTTCAGGTGAAGATAAATGGCTGCTTTTTAAAGAGCTCCTTTGGTACTTTCCAGGAAATCTAAACCTCATGCCCTTGGCCCAGGCAGTCTCCCTTTTCCTGAATGTGCAGCTGTGTAGGTGTGCACTATAGGGTTTGTTCTGATTTATGAACAAAAAAAAAAACTTTTTTTTTTTGGTAAGTGTTTACATCCTCTAAGACTTTAAGGTTTTCTTTTTTCCCCCTCTCTTTGACCCTGGTGGAGGCTGAAATCCAAATGTCAAAATAATGGTATTTACTGCAGGGACAGAGATGACCTTTTCCCATCAGCTATATTAATGAACCTCATCAGAATGTGGTGTTACTTGGCAAAATACACCCCCATGTCCTTGCTCTGAGAAATATATATATGTTGAGGCATAATTGAAAGCTGACATTTTCAGAAGACCATAGAAAGGGCATTTGGGCTGTTTTGCAATAGTGAGAAATATTGACCCTAAAAATGCTCAAGTTTTAATTATGAAAATATGGTTACCCTAAATAATAATTTTCTTCTTTCTGCTGTTTTAGAAGGACTTCTAAAGAGCCATTGCTAAACCTCTCAACATCTCAGAGGTGGAAAAATACCTTGCTGGGGTGCAATCTATTGCATTAGCAGCATTCCCAAACATGCCTTCAGTCACACAGCATATTGAGGATGCAGTCACAGACCAGAGTGGCCAGTATGGATCTCTGTCCTGACTGGTGGCTTTCTGATCTGAACATTGTTTCTGTCTCTAAACTGGACAGTGCAGCTAAACCTAGGCTGAGGGACTGATCTTTGCCTGTTTGGTCAAATCCTCAAATCCTTTCTGTGGGCTACAAGGTTGTGCTTACAAGTAAGCAAGAGCATTTAACTTCTAGTGATTGTTTCATATATTTAAAATTTCCTGTTTAAAAGCCAGTGCAGTGCAGTAGCTTGTAGGATCAGGTTCCCTGCAGATCAAATTGCCCTGACATCTGCAAAGTGATTTGCCTCTCAGTGTCTGTTTCGAATTCAATACAATTTACAGTAGCCATATCTGACCACAAAGTGCTCCTATCAACTACTGTTCACTCCTGAAGCAAAAACCATGTTCCATGTTTTTATTTTCACAGAAAAGCATTCAGCATATTACACAGTGTTATAGAATGGTATTATAGGATGCCAGAAAACAAAAGTAACAGAAAGGGAGAAAATTAATGGCATGTCTTTTCTGCTACCAATTTCATTCTGCTGGTGAGATAAGGATTGGAAAGAGGGCTTCATTATAGCATTTCTGTAGATATTCTGGAGGGAGGTTGCTTGGTGCAACACTACACTGTGCTTGAAAAACTGAAACATGAGTCCTGCAAGGTGTCTGCCTGTTCAATGGATTGAACAGCAGCAGTGAACTTCCCTAATTAGCTAAGCCCTCTCCTCTCCTCTCCTCTCCTCTCCTCTCCTCTCCTCTCCTCTCCTCTCCTCTCCTCTCCTCTCCTCTCCTCTCCTCTCCTCTCCTCTCCTCTCCTCTCCTCTCCTCTCCTCTCCTCTCCTCTCCTCTCCTCTCCTCTCCTCTCCTCTCCTCTCCTCTCCTCTCCTCTCCTCTCCTCTCCTCTCCTCTCCTCTCCTCTCCTCTCCTCTCCTCCACAGAAAGGCTGTGTATTTGTGTAGTAAATTCCAGAGCATTGCAGCCTGATTTTTGCAAAGTCAGTTTGGTTTCCAGCATGTTAATCTTCACAAACTTTTTGTCATGAAACTCTTAGGAAAACTCTTCAGATTTGGAGTTTGACTTTTGGCATTCACTGGTGAGATAAGATCACAGAGGTGGCAGGAAGGACAGCAAGAGGGAGGTGGTTACAAGGACGACTTGCCCAATCATGTTGTCTATTTGACAGTGAAAGATGGGGCTGCTTCTGGAAAACCTTTTGTCACGTACCAATTTGCAGCACTCTTACCAAATATTATGTACATTTTTTACCTTGTCACCCATGTATATGTGCATGCATGCATGCTTAAGAAACATTTACTGTCAGGTAGCATTTCTTCTGGGCTCTGTTGCTAAATCAGGCCTCAAGAGATCTGGCTGAATGCCACTGGTTTACTGGGTGATGCTGGGAAAACCTTGCCTTTCCCTGTCCTTTGCTTTTCCCACTCTGTAAAAAAAGTTTCTGATTTTCTTTGCAACATGCAGAGAGGAATTACTGCTGAGCAGGCTGGTGGTTGTTATTAGCAACTAGAAATAAGAAATGATAGCTGCAAGTGAAACAGGGAAAGTGCAAATATCCCAAATAATTTCCATTGACTGCTCCCACTAAGCCTGGGGAAAGGCTGCTGCTCTGCCACATTTCTCCATTACAGCAGTACCAGCAGGTGCTTTCTGTGGAACCAGCCCTGGAATTGAAGGAGGAAAGTTACTGTTGTTACCTCCATAATGACGTGTATCACACTGAGAGTAACAACTCCTGCCAAGAGCAGGAAAGGTTTGATCAAAGGTGTCAACCTTTGTGGCTTCACCTCCAAACCTCCTGGTATTCATCTAGGAAACTGGAGAACATGTTATTGCAGTTGAATTTCTGCCTGATCACCAAAAAGCCCAGCAATTTTGTGAAAATTGCCCAGCCCTCCCACATGAAAAATATATCCTCTCTCAGCATTAACGATTGTAAAGGGTCAGCAATTTTTAATATCCGGTAGTTCCCCTTCTCTCTGCACTCTTCCCTCTCTACTGTGCATCTCCTGCACATTGCAGCACTGGACTAGAGCAGGGATGGCTGCTGTGGACACTTGACACCATATAATTCATCCAGAACAAAAGGGAGGGACAGCAAGGGAAGGCCAGGAGCTGGAGAAAAGCCCTTTGTAAGAAAATGCTCAAATACTTACAAGTGTCTTCTCTTGAAGGAGGGGAAGTGGGGAAGGGAAAAGGAAAATCCTTCTCAGTTCTAGGCACTCACACATGAATTTTGTGACAGAGATAAACAAAAAGCAGGTGAAGGAATAGATGTAGTGAGAACAGAAAGCACATGGGTAAGGAAAGCTCAGCACCTTTTTCACAAATCTTTTCCCAGGGGAATGAGCCGCTCCTGATTTTGGCTGTCGGCAGTGCTGGGATTTACAGGGTACTGCTGGGCTTTCTCGTCCTAAGTCAAAGTGCGGGAGGCAGCAGCGTGCCATCATCCTTGTCATGGCCTAAGAAGAGGGCTGGCTAACTGCCTGATGAGAGCAGTCCTGCAAAAGTGTTTGTCTGCTTTATGGTTTGTATTCTTTCAAAGTGCAAAATGCTCACCTGGCTTTGGTGGTGGTGGAGAATGGAGAAATTTGCATGAAATCTTTTTTATTTTAGAAAAAAAAAAACGCTGGACAGCAATTGGGCCAGACTTGTTTTACTGGGGCTTCCCTCCACTTCTTTCTCAGCTTAATCCAGCAGTGATATTTCTGTTCCTCTCAGACATGGCTAGTTAGCAAAATGACTGCAGTGTTATTTTGCCTGGCAAAGCAGTGGATGCTATGAGTGTTTATTTATGAAGAATGACCCTTGCTGTGTTTTCCCAAGCACGGCTGAAAACAAACAGCTGAAAACCAGCGGCAGGAGATGGTTTCTTTGCACATGGTTCTCCTTCTGCCTGCAAAGCCTCCACTTTTTCTCCCGCAGGATGATGCCACTAACTCTTGCCTGGCAGTCTCTGGTGCTTCTCTCATGCCTCCTCTGAGAGCTCCTGGGGCTGTTTTGCCACTTCACTCTCAGATCAGCCTCCTGCGCCTGTACAACCTCACCTTCCTTTGGAAATGCCTCCTGTCCCTTGATGCCCCAGCCTCTGTGCAGTTGACTTGTTTGGAGGTGGTTTTTTAGTGTCTTGGTGATCACTAAGCATATATAATTTAATGATTACTTCTAGCCAGAAGGGAAGGTGGCCTTCATGTCCTGCAGCCTCACTCAGGTGATAGGCAGCCTGCAGCAAACTGATGAGGTGCCTCTCTGTTGAGAGATTTTCACAGCCAAAAATGGGAAGCGGTCTGCTGCTCTACATGGCAAAGAATTTCATCTGCCTCCTGCATTATCATGGCCAGTGTAATTCCCTAGCTAATAGTAACCTGAACTGAATGGCCTGCAAGTACCCTGCTCACTCACAAGCCCGATTCCACAGCAAGAACTTCACTCCAAGAAGCCATGTGGACAGTGATGCAGACATAAGCTGAGCAGGTCAGTACTGTAAGTGGGATCAGGAGCTGGAGATCAATGCCCAGCCTCAGTCTACATTCCTGGACATCTTGGTACAGCAATACTCAAGGTCCCTCCTGACATGTGACCCCTTTTCCAGTTCCTTGATTCAGTCCATTGGACCAGATTTCTCAGGGGTGAAGGGCCCAGGCATGCATTTCATGCCAGCTCTCTGTTGTACCTTGTCTCATGTGTCAGTACTTTCTGTTATGGCACCCAGGCAGCTTTCCATGAACCCAATCCAGTCTGCTTAAATCTCCTGGAAAGGAACAAACACAAATGAAAAAGGTCAGAGGAGACGTCAGTGAAAGAAGACATCAGAGAGGGGGGGCTGCAAGGAAAGACAAAGGAGTTCAAAGTGCTCTGAGATGGTGAGGTGCCAAGGAAAGGAGAGAGTAGGAGGTGACACACCAGACTCAGGCAGCAGAAAGGCAGTAAAGTGTTTTGGGTGCACTGGAGCAGAAATGATATGCCAGCTGTTTTCAGTTCCCCAGATGCGAGAGGCTTCATGAATTGATTCAGAGAATATACAAGCAAAAGACCTGAGTGTATCCTGTGCCCCTTCTCTCTTTCTGCCTTTGTTCAGATAAATCCTGAGCATGTTGCGCTGAGGCTGCTTTTCAGTATGTGCATACCCTCCACCTCACAACCCATTATCCTCCACAAAGTGCTGGTGAGAGAAATAACAGCTTGTGTGAAAGGGGAAATGGTCTGGGAATGGCTGAGGCACAGCTACAGCGGTAGCTCTGATGTCCAGAGAGGGTGCAACAATATGCACCAACTCTTTCACTGCCTTCCTTTTGAAAAGGAGAGGAAAAAAGCCCCCCCCCAAACCCATGATGCACAAACATGTTATTTTTCCCCTCTTGGAAACAAACGGTCTTTTCAATTAGACTGATTTGTCTCTGAAACAATCAATCGGAGGTTTATAAAAGCAAACACTCGAGTAATTAGTTCTATCCAGGAAGAATATTAACTCTGTTTGTCTTTGTGTAATTAATCACTGACCCTGCCAGCTCTACAAAGCCTCCTTTGCACAGAT
This sequence comes from Corvus hawaiiensis, assembly GCF_020740725.1. Taxonomy (NCBI): domain Eukaryota; kingdom Metazoa; phylum Chordata; class Aves; order Passeriformes; family Corvidae; genus Corvus; species Corvus hawaiiensis. Next base: position 25,587,449 of record NC_063221.1, read on the forward strand.
GGGGCAGTGAAGGAGGCGAGCAGAGGGCAGGAGCGAGGTGAGTAACAAGTGATGTACAAGGAGAGGGTGTCAGGATGCTGTAACACAAAACTTCCCCTCCCACACCTCAGCAAGTGCCCATGTAAATTCTGTGAAACCATATCCCAGCCATAGAGCCGTGGGGCTGTGAAGGCCTGCTACTTGAAGAAACAATAAATAACATTTTTAAATATAGTTATTTATATTAACATTTGAGCTGTGGGGACATTCAGGTCTCTGTGGTTCCCATGCCTAATTGATAAAGAATTTGCAGTGCTTTTTGTGCAGCACTGCTGTAACCAGGGTCCCAGCCGCTGGCAGGTGAATTGGCACTCAAATGCCTTCAGCCAGAGGAATATTGCCAATATTGCACTGAATATTGCCAAGTGCCACCCCAGAGCTGGCTCTGTGTCAGTGCCTGGTGTTACAAGCAAGCTGTGGTTTATTCTGATCTCAAGCCTACAGGGAATGAAGCAACTTCAAGTCTCTTCCTCTATCCCTGACCTCCGGTTTAACTTTGAGGAAATGTTTGGATTTATTCAAGTGTTTTTCAACAGCATGAAATAAGGTCGAGATTTGTTTCCTTCTCTTACGCCTGGTGTGATTGTACAGACCATCTCTCCTGTGCTGCATCAGTAAGAGTCTGTTTTATTGATTTCACAGTAGCAGCTGAAAACACGAGAATGAAATAAAAGGTACCAAATATGAAACACTCTGTAAACATATAACTAAGGAATGTCAGCAGCAGCAGGAGTGTGCAGCAGGCAGATGGGAAGAGTAGCAGGAAGGTGAAGAGGACAGATGGGCATTTTGTGCGGACTGAGGTTAGAGAAGAGCAGACTCCCCATTGTGAGAAACTGTCTTAATTTCTGCCCACAGTCCTGTAGCACTTCTGTGTGTCTTTGAGATAAAATGAGATGAGAAGAGGAGATGCAACTCTCTGAACTCTTGACAGAGCCCAAGGGGATGGGGCACTTAGTTTGTCTGCCAAGGCCTTGGTGATGCTTCTAATGGCCACTGCCATGGCTGACCACATATGTGTAAAATGGGCATGCAAGGCTGGCTGAGGGGGGGGGGGGGGGCGGATTTTGCTCCTCCATACCTCCAAAATGCTTCCACCTGTGAAAACAGGACACATTTTTGCACTCATCCTGGTGCTTATCCTGGTAAGGTTTTGCTGTGAGATGCAGAACACAGTGGTCTGCATGCAGCTTGTGAACAGCCCCAGGCCAAGCTTTTCCATTAAGGAAGAAAAAAAAAGGGTCTCCCCCTTTTCTCACTCCCTTTTTTTCTGAGCTACCTTGCTATCTCAGCCACTCTTGGTTGCATCCAGAGAAGTTGAACTCCAGGTCAGAGGAAATCTGATCGTCCTCTCCCACCTCCTACCCCGAGTGGTTGTTCATTAAGGTGAGGTATAGCTTTACCTTCACAGGACACTCCTTTTGCTCTTTATCAGCCCTGCTGAACACTGAGCAGGTCACATATGGCCTCTGTCAGCTGCACTGCAAATCTTTTGTACCTTTTAATGAAAACATTGCCAGTGTTTTCCTTCTGTCGCTGTTGGAACCCAGCCGCATCTTGGTGATAAATGGTGCCTATTGATGAAGGAATGCTCCAGCCAGACCCACGACTCTGCAAGGACACTGTGCTGATCCCAAACTGCAGCCAGGGGTTGTCTCCACCAGCCCTGGGGTTTCAGCCCCTCCCTGCAGGTGGGGCAGTAAAAATCTCTGCCACTTCTTTTTCCACCGAGCATCAGGAAGGCTGAATTGCTGTATTAAATCCCATTGTTCTCATAGCTACTAAATTATGAGATTGTCCACCATCAACTTTAAAACACAAGCTGAAAAGTTGTTTTGGGGTTTTCTTTTACAAAAATCTCTCAATTTTCAAATGCCAGAGAGCTTGTTTCAGTTTGATAATGGGCTGTACTTGAAAGACTCAGTGGAATAGTGAGGGTTTATGGCAATCCAGTGAATGGCTCTGCATCTGTGTTACATAAAAACATAAGATGTGAAAGCAAGGGATGAGAAAGACTTTTCAGTCTGGGGGCCAGGTTGTGTGTCCTCTTCCACATGAATCTACTGCTGGTTTGAGGAGAGAAACCTGAGCTCCTTCTGCTGCTCCTTCTGAGCCCCTACCTGGGTCAAGGGGTGATGAGTGCCTTGGTTTGGGAGTTCTGACCTGATTTGAGGCCCATAGCTCTCCAGTGCTTTCCTGTGGTCCATTCCTGGGGGAATTTCCATTTCCAGGAGGAAATACTGGTTCTCCCAGTGTTCACCAGGACCTTGCTGATGCCAGAGCAGGCATTTGCTCCTGTGACCTTTTTGTGGTGACAATCACAGTTATGGAAGATTTGGTCCTTATCTTTGATTCCGCTTAAAACCACCCTAACAAGAAGAAATTTGCAATGTTTTAATTTTTTTTAGACAGATCACCAAGCAGATTAAACTCCCCATGTAGCTCTGTGATTGTTGATGTTGAGACAAAAGGAGAAGCTGGTCCATATGGCCAGGAGCTGGAGAAAGGTGAGTGCTTGTGGCTTTCTTCAATGATCTTAAATCACTTTAGAGCAGACATTAATCTGTTCCCTTTTAGTCATGATTTCGGTGTTGGATAATCTCAGGTCAAGCCCAAGCTGGGTGTTGAGATGGGTGGTCATCTCAATAAAATATAAGATAGCAGGATGCAGCTCAATTCAGCAAGTAATCTGCCAAAGTCAGTGACCCTGTAATTAATGTCTTAAGAAAAGGAAAAGAAAATCTTTTCTTACAGGAAGGGAAAGACATTTTAATGTCTTCAGGGAGTTACACGACTGAACAGTGCTGTCTAAGAATGGTAGCTGGGGAAAGGAATCACTCTCAATTTCCGGTTTCAGTACTTCACTCACAGATGCAGGAGACTGGAGAAGTCAAGCCAGCCTAACGATCATGGGTTCAAGCATATTTTTTTCTATTCAGTCTGAATGGGCTTCTCTGACCTTTATTGAGAATTTATCACAAAAGATCTTATAAAGATACATTACCACCCCCTTGATATTTTTCTCTTCTGTTTCTTTTGTTTCAAAAATATGATGACTTTTCCAAAGCCACTGTGGCTGTAAATCGAAATTCCACTCGAACACTGCCTTGGACACCCAACACTTCAGCACTTGTGTCTGCAGCCTTCGCTATAAAGGGTTTTCTAGAAATTCAGGAAAAATGGGGAAATAATGCACTGGTGTTTCTCTTGAAAGCAAGGCAGCTGGATGCAGGGCAGATTAACCTGATAGTCACATTTCTGCCTGTGGTTCAAGACAGCTTTTGCACTACTTGAGGCAAACTCAGCAGCTTTTCTGCCTGGGACGCCCTCCAGATAGCTTGAAAGCATTCCTGAATGTGTCGTCCACAACTGGTTACACTTTTGCATGGAATAGGCACAGCTGCATGGCGGTGGTCTGTGGATGAGTACCAGGCCCAGGGGGAGGAGAGGAGGTGGCAGGAGAAGGGTGAGAGGGCAAGGGGGACAGAGATTTCTGTGGAAGAATCTGGCTATCCCCTGCTCAACTACAATTAGAGTTTCCTTGTGCCTCTGATAGGGCAGAGCACTCACAAGGAGTTGGTACAACCTGCTTATTTCTGCATTCAGTCTGTTAGATGCAAAACACCGCTTTCAGAGACTTCTACTTCTTAAAGGTTCTTCACAAGTTTTGGAGGGAACTTCTGTGGTTCTTTGACCTCTTCTGTACGCAACTGACACAGGGCTACCCACATCACCTGTCCAGCGTGTAATCTCTCCAAATTATGGGAAGACTTACCCGGAACTTTGGCAGTCCTAGCAAGACACAACTGCAACAGCAGAAAACATCCGTGAACAGAGCTGGGTGTTTATTCAGTGCTGGCATTTTAGGCCACAATGACATTGTGCAAAGAGATGAGCTGTTTCTCTTTGCTAGTGGATTTTGGAAGGTGGATGAAAAGGGGATTTATCCAGTGGTTTAAAGAAACTGGGGTGGGGGAGGGAGAGTACATTTATGTGAGAAGTCATGGCTGTTCCCACAGAACAGAGATGAGAAAATCTCTGCTTCCCCCAGCCTGCTGTCCCATTACCCATCTGCCTGAGCATGAGCTGCTGTGAGACTGAAATGAATCTGACCTTCAGAGAGAAGCAGCAAAATGTTACTTTTTATTCTACACACATTCTAGCCTTTGGGTAAGTGCCTTGGTGGTCTGATACAAGCTGGCACAAAGGAGCCATTAATGGCACCGCAAGTCTCAAGGAAGCAGCCGTGCCACCTAGGAAGGCACTGCAGTCATAATTCTCCCAGAGGCTTTTTGCTTTCTTTCCCACCTGCCCCAGATCAAAGGCATCAAGGAAAATGGATTTCAGGAGGTGGGGGGGGCTTTGCTGTTGTGAGCGTTTGCTTGTGTGTTTTACTGCCGTATCCCAGTGGTTGTGCGGCTCGGGGAAAACCGGAGCTCTATTATTAATTCTCTTGTATCAGTAGAAAGGACCAGGGCAGCGGGGTCAAGGGAACTGAAAGAGGCCTTGCAAGGCAAGCAAAAGAAAGCATTGAGGGGAAAGTAGCGCTATCAACTCTTGTGATGTGATAGCAACTTTCACCATCCTTGACCTCTTTCTGAAAAACTGTGCCTAGCAGAGGTAAATGGCTGTGCTGAGAAAGCTTAGAAATTGGACAGGACAGCAATTTCAAAAGGTTTTTTAAAAGCACTTGGGGAAAAAAAGTAACTTCATGTTTTATATAATAAGTGAATGTTGATGATAATGTCAGTTATGTTTTTGAAATGAGAAATTAAAGCTATGGTCATTAATGATATTAAAATGCAATGATGCAAACTAATCACAGACTGAAATTCAACAGTCTAAGGATTCACAAATACGTTCAAAGATGTTTGTGTACATATGCTATCATGAAAATTTCTTTATATATTCTTTATGTCTAACTACTGTCTGTACAATTATTTAGGCTTTGTCTTAGATATAACAATATGCTTTATACAAGCTAAAGTATAGTTTTTTTGTAAAACACATGGTTTAAGGCCATTTCCCTGACTGTGGGATAGGCAAGAGAGTTCTGATGGGGACTGAAGAACACAGGTAGTGCCCAGCATGAAGCTCCTGAACCAATAGAGATTCTAGGACACACCACTTTTAAATGCTAAAGAAAGACTATAATGACTCAAAGTCATGATTGCAGTGGAGAAGAAGAAACAAGTGCACCATGGCATCAAACATGCCCAGAGCAGCCTTTCCTGGGCCCTCCACCCCTTGCAGTGTAAGGGACATGACTGTGGAAAGCAGCAAGGTATTATTTTTTCTTTTCTTCTTTCCTACTGAAAAATAACCCAAACGCAGAGCTAGCGCAGTTTGGATGCTGGTTTACATCTGATGAGATTCCCATCTCCTGATCTTCCTTGTGCAGTCACTTGAGCAAATACTGAAATCTTCATTACAGAAGGTCACCTCTGTAAGTATTTTCCAACTGTGAGATGCTTCATTCCCTGCACAGGTTTTTAGGATTACTGTTAGACTCAGGGCTTTCTCTGGGGGAGGAAGGGAGAGAGGAAGCGATCTGTTTATCCAGGTTTCTGTGAAATTGCCATTAACCTGTGACACGATGCAAGGCTTGCTGGCTCTACCTGCTGGCTAGAGGGGAAAGCACACTCGCCTGGCTAGAATGTCCTTAAAGCATTAACGTGCCATTTCATGAGACAGTGGATTAGAGATAAGAGAAGAAATCAGAAAGCAGCTGCTACCTAATCATTTTCGAGCTGTCAGGTATGCCAGCAGAGAAAGACGGATGGCCCGGAGCAGAGGGAATTGATAACATTTCTCTGCTTCCTCTCAGGCTCTCAGTAAATGAGAGATGAAAAACATCAGCCTGGAAACCAGTCCCACTGCAGCAGTTTCATCTGTGTGGAGATTGAAGCTCAGACCATCATCTGCCCCACTGCAGTTTGGAAAATTGGGGATCAACTCCATTTGACTTCAATCTCAGCCTGGTCTAAGGCACTGCAAAACCATGGGCTGCAAGGAAGGTTTTCATTACTCGATTTTAGCTCTATGGTCTGAGCTCTGATGGAAAAAATGAACAGTTGCAAAAGCAAAAAGGGGTTTGTCTGTGGTTTAGCTGATCCCTTTTTATTTGGTGTATCTGAAGGAATGAAGTGAATGGCCTCTTCTCTCAGCTTTTTCTCCAAAAACGACTTCTCCGAACAGCGATTCTTACGCAACCAGCATTACAATCCTGACATTATAATCCTTTCCTGAACACATTTTCAAAGTCAACAGTAAAGAATAGAGTGTTTTTTCCTCCCTAACTGCTATCCCAGCCTGGCCCTTCGTGTCAGCTGGAGCTCTCCTGTTCATATCTTGTCACAGGCGATCCAAGGTATGCCTCTGCAGGAGCCTTAGGGAGCTTGCATGCCAAACCCGGAGATGAAAATCAGTGGGTTTCCTGTGGAAAAAATGCTCAGAAATCTTATCAGCCCAATAATGTTCATTTCCAGACATGTCTAATCCTGAGGGACTTGCCACTGGATTTACATCTGGATTGTATAAGTTTCACTGAAACACCTGCATTAGGCTCCCTCTCCAGTCAGTGGAAGAGATCAGCAGGGTTGACAGAGTACTGCTGGAGGTACTTGCTGGGCCGTAGGATACGGCAGGAGAGGAGGGAGATGAGTGTCCTCGCTTGGGCACTACAACAAAGGGCAGACAGCAACAAGAATACACTGGAGCCATAGCTAATAACTTTGTTTGAGGTATCAGACTGGAACCCACCTCCAGTCTTTCCAGAGCAAACCCTGCATAATCCGGTTTTATCCCTCAGAGGAGTAGCTGAGCATCATCACACAAAAGGCCTGTGTCTCTGGAGAAAGAAGAGGTCCTTTTTAAAGTAGAACCACTCTACAAGGGAAGAATATTCCCCAACCTCTGCCACATATTTGCTAAACTTTGCTCTCCATGGGGTCAGGACTCTGCAGTTAGACCACCCTAGGCGGCCTTTGAAAACCTCTGCTATTCAGGAGATGTACCTATGGGATTTGCCTAGCACAGATCACAAAGATTTTTTTTGTCTCTCACTTAATCCTTCAAACTATTGTACCACGCACACTGACAGTGACTTAAGGAGCTGGTGTCCTCCCTGAGAGACGTGCTCTTCTCCCATAAGCAAGAACCTCAGATGGGAGTGCTCAGCTGGGTGTTTATGGCCCCCTCTGGGTAAAAAATGGAGAGAGACATTGCAGCTGGGCTGTCCAGCTACAAACAGTTTGGATCCCAAATTCTTTGCCCAAAATTTACTACCACCACCAAGCACAACAAACAAATACATCAAAACCTCATGGATTGAGAAGGATCTGTCCAGTGTTCTGGTTCTGTTGCTCTGTAGTGAATTCTGAGCATTTTTCTGCAGGGAGTTGAAATCTTTCTGTGAGACTTTTAAAAGGTACTCTGCAGATTGGCTTTTCAACTTGTGAAAGAGCAACAGAGATGATCAGGAATAGTTGTTGCCTCTTCAATACATGCCTGCCATACTGACGGCACACTCTGTGGCCAGAAAATCAGCAAAAGTCTCCTAAAAAACACCCCTCTGAAAAGTCTGATTATATGCATTATTTACAATTCGTTCCAAAAGATGATTTGGACACAGTGATGCCAAAATGCCCTAAATAAATACTACCTTCTCAATAGTTCTTTTAAGAGGAGAATCCCATTGTGCCCAGCACTGTCATAGCACTAGCTAAGATTAACTTACCCCAAAGTATTTATGTTCTTAAACTGAGAAAATAGGAAAATTCATTTTGGTCACTTTACAGGTGGAAAAGAATAAATTACTCACACAAGGTCACACTGGCAGTCTATAAAAGAGGCAGAAACACAACCCAGTTTTGCTGAACCATATTCTGGAGCTGTAACCACAAGGCCATTCCTCCTCTACCAAAGCAGAAACTGGTTCTGGCTGCACCAGTTTCTCAGCGAGGGGATTTAACCATCATTTGGGTCTCCATCATGGGTGAGAGGAGCTGACACAAACCTCACTATCAGGCCCATGATGATATTCACAGAATTGACCATGTCCCTGATGCCCAGAAGAAATTTATTATGCAAATGACCCTCAAAATCAGTCCATCACTTCTGGTTGCTAATGGAAAACAATGCTCCCTAAACTGCATATCCCAAACATTTCCTCCAAGGAGCAGACTTTAAAACACATCCTGCAAATATACCTTTCTTATTTAATTGGTGGTGTACTTCTCTGACAGACTGGTCCAGAATGCAGAGGGAAGGGAGAAGCCACTGGAATGTGGTCTAAATTAATAGTGAATTGTGACACAATCCAGAGCACTCATAATAATCAAGTTAGTATGTTTTACATTTTCTCTCAATGTGTTTTGCATTTTTGCTGCATTGGGAAGGAGGCTTTAGATATTGAAACAACATAATGTTAAACTTGAGAAATGACAATTCAAACACTGGCTGCTTTAAATAGTTTATACCTTGATAGCCTAATGCTCTGTGCAATGTACACATGGCTTTGTTAGGGACCCCTCGGATAAATATAGATTATTTATGGTTAGTGGATGAGTGCTATTATACATTGAAAAATTTGTGAATGCTGCTTGGCTGGCCACTCAGGGATGTTTTTTTCACACATGGGCAGTAACAAAACTGTGGTAAGGAAACGAAGGAGCATTGGCTCCTATTATTCCTGACCTTTATGTGGGACTTCTCCCAGGGCATGGAGGATGTATCCCCATGGTCCCTGCAATCCAGTTTAGCAGTACCAGAGAGATACTGTGTATGCCTTTCCCAGCACCACATCCCACTTCCTTCTGTTTTCTCTTCCCAGCTATGTTAAACATTACCCTACATTCATCTTACGACCTTGAGGAAAGGCTGTCACAGGGGCTTGGGCAGCACGGTTATTCAGTGGGTCTGTTTTAGGAGTCAGGTAGTTTGACCTTTAATTCTGCAGTGAAAGGGTGACATTTGTTTCCTTAACTTTGGTCTTTTAAACAACAGGTATCTTGTTTAAGGTCACTGCACAACAACTCTTCCATTCACCTCAGCTGTCTTGGATGTGATAGATGAATCACAACTGAGGATACCAATCACTCTAAGGGAGTTCCATTTTCTGTTCCACTCTATTATTTTCCTTTCTAGGACAGATAAGTGACAAGTGATTCCCATTGGCCTGATGGATAATTGTATATTTTATTGGTAATAGCAAAAGGCAGTTTTTAGCATTCTTCTTTATATGTGTGTTGCTGGCTGGACAATCAGGTTAGACCTGTCTAATCATTGGCAAATAGGTGTATTAATTATGTCTCATATTATTTTGATTTCTAAGTCAGAATTAAAGATCACAGTGTTTGTCCAAATGACAAATGGCTTAAGTCAATAAATGATTATTGGAGAAAGGAATAAAATTGAAATAAGTTGTCACAGAAAAAAGCCACAATATGTGCATGACTTGGAGTAAAAGAATTAAAAATCAGCTCATGTGTGTCATCTTTACTTAATTTTTGAAAGACTATTTACATCCTGTGGTGTTGGCTTTGATGCCTAAATGAGATTCTCAGAATGAGAATGACACAGTTAAGCTGATCCATTATGTGCAATAAACAGTCTTACTGTAAATTTGGTTTTTTGTACCAGAATTGTGTTGTTTGAGGCCCCCCATCCCCATGCTGAGTGGAAGCCATGCCTACGGCCAGACATAAACTTCAGTGCCAAGGAACTTCAAGCTCAGCAGAGCAGGCTGGAAGGGCAGGAAGACTTGCCCAACATCACGCAGCAAATCTCTGGAGGAAAATAGTGCACTTGGCATCAATGATGGCCAAACAGCCAAACCAACACCCAGCCAAGTTCACACCCGAATTAATGCGCGGCTCAAAAAGACTTGAGAAGAATATTTGAGACAATTTTCAATGACCCTTGACACATTACCTTAATTACTTTAACAGAAATGAAATAAAGCATGAAAAATACAAGGTGATGCAAGTTCTGACTGTGATTCCCACCATCTTCTCTAGAGTGCCCAAAATAAATAAACAAAACCAAGGAGAACTGATGCCACTACTTTCTTGTAAAAGGAAGAAGTCACTGTCTAAACATGTTTTAGTCAATTACTGGAACATTTGGAAGTCCCTGTTCCTCGGAACATCCTGAAATCAGTTTTCCCAATAAAGAAAGGACATCTCATTTATGCACCTAACATACAGACCTGGATTTTTCCAGACTCACCATGCCCCTGCTCTTCACAAACCATCTTTCTTAGCAGCTGAGAAGCACCTCTGCTGCTGCCACAAATTAACTAGAAGGGACATAATACAGGAATTGTCACAAGCATGCAGTGTTTTGTAACTCGAGCTACCTCACACCTTGTAGATGCAGCTTTGTTTATCTATGTCTGGGCATAGAGCGGCGATAGGGGATGCACATCATAAGGTCACCCCAGGACAGATGCACATCAAACAAACTCAACCTTCTTGAGCCCCTGTGAGCTGTTCTACAGTCTGGATTGATTTAATCCTTTTTATTTGCTTTTGTAAGAGATGCAGCTCACACAAAAAACTTGGCAGTCCTTAGCTTAGTACAGGGTACTACCAAAAACAAAAAGTGAGTTGTTGTGATGGGGAGAGAAATTAGAAAGAAAACCCAAACAATACCACAGAGGGCAACTTCATTAGCTTTGCCACTCACAAAAAAACCTTCTTTATTATTGAATGCTCCCACAAAGTCTTTCCTTACTTACATTTAGTCACCAAACACTAAGTTTTAACATTATTTGTTAACTGCAATCTGCTCACACCAAATATTCACTGATCTTTGCCCATGACTGGTTATTTATTTTGCTCAGTATCCCTCCTGTTTTGTTATTCAATTCCTAATACTTTCTGACTTCATAATGGTATAATATGACTCATAAGAAGCAAATAATGAAGAGCAATTAACAATTGAAGTCCAAGCACAGTCATTACCTACAGTTTGGACTTCATGGTCCATCAGTCAGTCTCCAGACACTTTGAGCAAATAAGTAACATGATGCTACTCCTCAGAAAAAATATGTTTGCCTCTTGTATTCATAAAACATTGTTCCCAAATCAAAGTATTATGGTACAATATTCTGAAACCTTCTTTTCAGCACTAACAGTGCTAGTGAAATTGCTGGCTGAAGGATTTGTTAGTAAAAGAGGGAGCTGCAGCCTTGTAAGTAGGAGATGTGTGCTACTCAAGGATATGTGCCATTGTAAGACTGATCCAAACTGGTTTACGTGACAAATGGTTTCTCTTGTTTGTGGGAACCACTGAAGGCTGAGAGAAGATACTATTGACTGATGTGAACTAAATTAAGACTTTTGTCTGAAGAAAGTGGAACATTTTATGGGGGTTATATGTTCTGTGGTCTAAGACCTCATGAAGACCCAAGGTAGAAACCTATCCAGTGGTAAATACATGTGGGAGAGAAAAGCTATTTAAATTAAAGGACACTGTTGGCATAGGAAAGAGAACATAAAGAATAGGATAAAATCTGGCTACTAATATAAAATGGCCATGAATAAGCTCGAGCTGAAAACTGGGAAGAAGGGAAGTGCAGTTTTGTAACACTCTACAACAAGAAGAGGGAGGACAGAGAAGTAAAGAGCAGACAAAAATGATCTGTGGCAACTTTCAAGATGGAACTTAATGGTGTTTTGGATGTAGGTCCAGAAGGTCCTTCAAGACTGATGTCATCTCTCAAAGGAGTCCTCCACCACTATGAAAAAGAGTTCATTAATGTGAAACTAACCTTTAACCAGAGAAATTTGGGGAACATAGAAAGCCAATCCCGGTTTACAGTGTTGTGCTTCTGGTATCTGTCATCGTTACCTTAAAATCACAGTCTACTTTCTGTTAGAGAATGTGTATGGAAGTTATCCTGACGCAAAACCAGTCCCAGCAGCAGATCGCAACAGTGGCAAGTTACTCCTGTGTGTGTAAAATATGGCTGGAAAACTGTACATACACTTTGTTACTTGTCATGGCAGTTTATTTCTTTTCTTTCTTCTTTAAATCAATCATTTGACTCCCCTCAAATATCAACCTTTAGACGCAGAAGGCATTTATGCAGGCAGGCTATTACTGTATCCACCCAGACCTCCACGCCGATTGTGCAGATTATATAAACCTTTTGGTTACATTAGCACCTGAATATGATTTATGAGGGCAGACGGGAGATGGTGATTGACCCGCTTTCATGAAAGCAGCCTGTTTGCTGTGAAACAGCTTCCAGCATAAATCATTTTAGACATGCTTTTACACCAGGACTAAATAAACACTCACTTACCCCTGGTACCTGCTAATATGTTAACAAGTAATGTCCTCAAACAGCCTCATTATTTGATTACATCCGAGATTGGGGACTTTGTGCTGTTGCTTTCTCCGCCTGCTGGGATCTCACGAGCCCAGACACATTAACTCACTTGAATACAGAGAGAAAGTGGGAGTTTTATCAGCCTCCATTATCAACCCAGGATAACAAAATACAGCATAAGGGCACTTATGATCTCATGGCTGAAGTATTATAACGCAAATGTCTTAATCCCTGCAGTTCTCAACGCTGCTGTTGCCATGTCTTTGGGTCAGTAACATGGTGCAGGGTTAATTAAAAAAGACAAATACAGTAGAAACAAGGGAAGCTGGCGGGGTGCCTGCATCCCATTCCTGCCTGCTCTTATGACCAGTGTGCTCTTGGCCTGCGGAAGTTGTGCCCAGCTGCTGCAATCTGAGCTACACACCCTTCTTCAATGCAGATACCGAAGTGGACCATGGCTGAGGGTGATCCTGGGTCCCTTGTGACAGAGGAAAGTAATCACCTAACAGGGAGGAGAAGCAAAGACACACACACACACAAGACAGTTTTTATAACCAGTGCAGATTTCAGTTCCTGGCTTTGCTGCTGAGGTAATGCTGACCACCAGCTCCAGACGAACTCACCTAAACCACTCCATCTCTGCAGGTAACCATCCCTGTGTGCAGGCAAACACAAAGCCAGACAACGAAGCTGGGCCAGCACAAACCACGGTTACCCAAGGTTATATTACTTTTCTCCTTTCATGGCTCAACATTGTCAACATCGACAGCTGGACTCACTTATTCTATATAACATCATTATTTTGATTTTACTCTGAGGTGTTAACAGGCCTCACAAGCCACTTGGAGATCAGACCTTTTGTTAGCAGGAGGCTCTTTCCAGCATCACTGGTTTTAGGTGTTTTGGGCGCTGAAGGATGTTGCAGAAAATGCAGGAACTCAGCTTATATAGAGAAGAAGGAGAGAAAAAGAGATCCATGAAATAAGAGAGGGAAACAGCATTTTGGGAGTTAGATAGCTTTTATACTCAAAATACGGTGGCAACGGCTTGTTGGTAGCATCAGCTGCCAGAAGCACCTTCAGTGATTTCAACAACAGATGAGGGCCCCCCCAAGATACTTTATCAGCTCAGCACCACAACAGCTGGAAACTTACACGGACTTATTCACTGACCTTTCAGGAAAATCAACGCGCTTCTTGTAGTCCATTGAACTGCACTTTTGCTTTCTTGGGTGAAGGAGAGTGTGGGCCTCTGTATGGCACATTTGGGAGCCCTTGGTGGAGGGGAGAGGAGGATGGAATGGACGCCTCCATCCCATTCAGGAGTTCAAATGAGGGGCCAGGCCTCACCTGCAAGCTGAAATTCCTATTAATGTGAGCCTGAAGCTAAACCCATGTAGACATGTCCCGCCTCTGGGCTTTGAGGACATCCTGGTACCACTAAACTATCCTTTTTAACACACAGCAGAATCCATCTTTATGTTAATATCTGGGCAGACATCAAGGAAGGTTAACTCAAACTGATAGACACACAAGGGTGCTTCTTGCTACAAGAAGAAAATCAGGCCTGTATTGCCAGGAAATTGTCCCCATTTTCAAGATAGTTATCTGAACTCAGAAGTTTAAGCCTTTGAAGTTATCAGTAACCAAAAGATTTCAAATTTTGTTTTCCCAACTCTGATGGAGCTGTGCCATATTTTACAACAACATGAGGTAGATTCAGACCCTGACTCAGGAAATCTTCCTACTGCAGGAAAATGTCAGAAGTACATATGAGCCCCGTTGTAGTGAAAAGGACAAAAACCCATCCTTGAAGTCAAACACAGATTTGGATGTTTTTCTGAATCAGGCCCTAAAAGCAAACTTCACCAACACATTGAACTCCAGACACTCCTTTACCTAGGACTACATTTCCCCCATCTCTGATAAGAAAGGTTAGCAAAACTGATAAAGTTGAACACTGAACAGAGACTATTTTTATTTTATTAGATTTACTTTGCACCTCACATTTATCGTGGCTGTCCTAGCAGTGATGCTGTCCTAGCCATGATGTAATCTGCAATTAACTAGTCTCCTTTTGTCAGCCTACATCATCAAAGCCTGTTTTTATGGAGTGCTAAGTCTAATATTTACAGTGTTAAATACTTGGACAATATTTAAATTGGTTTCATCACATACTATATTTAGATGGAGTGATATTGTCTGGTTAACAGCAATGAAAACAATTCCGTTCTTTTGGGGTTTATATTTTGAGTGGGTATTAGGTAACTGGAAAATATGGTCATTATATTTGTCTAACATTTCTACAAGTTGTAACATGGCATTTCAATTTGGGCTTTAACTCATGAATTATCCGTAGGCAAAACTTTTGAGAAGTTTCCAGGTTCAACATGCAAACAAGAGCAGAGTTCAGTGGCATGTCTGAAAGGAAGGCAGTTTAATATTTATACACATACACAGAAAACTATGAAGACATTTTTCAGGACCTTTTCTTTCCAGCAATGCTGCTGTTACACAAAGCCTGCTCCAAAGGAATTTTTAATGTCAAACAAAAATCACAATTAATGTGTGATCTAATCCCAGTCTCACAGAGACAGACAGCACTAAGTTTCTGGATATTGCTCCTTGGAGTTTTTATTTGTCCGTGTGATTCATGTTTATCTCCACTTGTAGCTTATGTGGGCAATCTTGCCCATAGTCTCTGAGCAATTTTGTTCTTCAAATCAAAAGCCTTGCAGCTGTGCTGACTTCTCATCCCCAGCAGCAAAAACCCCCTTCAAACAATGAAGATGTCTCCATTCTTCGAAGTAGAGATATTTTCAGATTTTTTCCAATGTTTATGCATTAGAGAAACTGCTATAATACTTTTTTTTCTTCCCAAATGCAGGCAATACCTTTTGCCTTCTTTCCTGTCTTTAGGTTTTCTTTCTTTTCCTGGTGTTGGTGTTAAGACATCTTCCCATCTCAGTTGTGTGATTTCCAGCTATCCCACAGAGTCAGTCATTCCTCTCCTGGATGATCAGAGTCACAGGCTCTGCACCAGAGATTCTGCACAAAACTGCAGTCAGACTACAGAAAAGTAATTTTGTTAGTTATCATCTGAAATGCTTCTTCTTTTGGGAAGTCATAGGCTTCTGAGGTTTGAAATCTGCCTGTGCCATATGTTGGCTCTTGTCTGCCAGAAACTTCTGCTCATAATTGTCTCTAGTTCTATGAGAGAAGCAAAACCACGAAGGGGGGTGGCACAGGAAAGGATTTTCTCCTGACTCTTCAAAAGGACTCTGCTCACAAATCCATGACTCTGACTCAGCTTTGTTGAGCCAGGTCTCTATGCAGAGGATCTCATCAACAAGAGGGAGCTGTAATCCCTTCAGACAGCCCTTTGAACAGTCCAGGAGCTCTTTGACAGAGCCTGACGTAACTTCTGGAACACTGGAAGATGTTAATCACCCATTTTATTTGGTTTTAGCAGGTAGAAGTAAGAGATTCTGCACAAAACTACAGTCAGGCTACAGAAAAGTAATTTTGTTAGTTATCATCTGAAATGTTTCTTCTCTTGGGAAGTCATAGGCTTCTGAGGTTTGAAATCTGCCTGTTACTTAAAAATAACTTGGGTGTCTCCATCTTCCAGAGTGTCTAACTGAAAGGAAAACTTACTCATCCCATAAATAACTGAGCAAAAATCATCAGTAACCAAGTACAGTATGTTTGAATTCACCATCCCTGGTAGATCACTTGCAGTCCATGTGGCTCCCCCCAGTCCCCTCACTAGCTCAGTATTCCCGAAGGAAGTGTGTCAAACAGGCAGCCTTTTCTTGGGTTTGAATGCCAGCGCCAAATTGTCGAGGGCTAATAGAGCCCCTGCACAGCCACTTGCAATGTGTGCAGAGCCTCAGCAGCATTTGTCTGTTCTCTAGATGCTTATGAACTATCCACTGCTACAGAAGTGGACACCCCTGTAAGACATTTCGTTTCCTACAAAGGAAATGTTGTGCTTAATGCTCCTTCCACAAACACTGATATTTGTGAGCAGAACGATCCCCGATCCCTAAGCGACTGATTTGTGTGAGTAAACCCTGGAAACTTTGGATTCCTCTTCTTGGTTTTGCTTTGCTATTCCATATCTAAACTATGGAGGAACCGTGGGAAGACTCTTGGCTCTCAGAGCCGCATATGGACATTTATCTTAAACTAAAAATGATTCTTGAACAACGATTTGTGAATTTTAGCTTGATTCAAGCTCAAAAAGAACTGAAACACTTCCTGGCATGGTTGTTTAAGAACTTTTTCTATGTTTCTTGGGATTTAATTCTTACCAAGGGCTTTTGGAAAACCGTTTGGACACAGTTAATACTAGAGTCAAAATATATGCCGATGGAAGAATATTTTCGTGAATATTATTTAGTTACCGAGACTGTTGAGCAATGTCAGCTGTGTCCTGGTGAAGGGAAGCGTGGCGCAGGGACCGTGCGGCCCAGGCCACGTGCACCGAGCGCTCTGCGAGCAGCAGCGAGGCAGTTCCCGCGCGCGGGCGGAGCCACGCGAGCCGCAGTGTCGGTGGCGGAGCGAGGCGCGGCGGGACCCGGCGGTGCCTGCCCGGCCCTGTGCAGCGCGTGGTGGAGCGAGCCCCGGGAACGCCCGGCCGAGAGGGGCGGCACGCGGGCGGCGGCTGGCGGCGATGGCGGTGGAACGGAGCCGCGCCCAGCCGAGACGCGCGCTGGAGCGGGGCGCGGGGGGGGTCGTCGCTCGGGGGCCCGGCCGAGACGTGGGTGCAGCGCCCGGCAGCGGCAGCGAAGCTGCGACCAGAGGAGGCGACGCACGGAGAACGGAGCGGCGGGGCCCGGCCCGGCCCGCGCAGCCCCGAACGCGACCCCGGGAAGAGCGCACAGGCACGAGCAGCCCCGACAATTCCAACACGGGAGCGACCGAAAGAGAGAACAAAGACGCAGCGAGACAGAAAACAGCAGCCACTCGGAAAAAGGAAAAGATCATAGTAACTAAGACCTTAGGGATAGTAAAATGGTATAATGTTAAGCAAAATTATGGTTTTATAACAAGGTGTGACAACCAGCAAGACATATTCGTGCATAGAACTGCTATTAAAAAGAATAACCCTGAAAAATGCATCCCAAGCTTGGGAGATGGAGAGGTGGTGGAATTTAATATTGTACTAGGGAGAAAAGGGTTACAAGCGTCGCAGGTCACTGGGCCTGATGGTGTTCCTGTAAAAGGCAGTATATATGCAAAAAATCGTAGTCATGTTAGACAGTATCTCCATTGTAAGCCCCCCCTACAGTTTCCCTTTCCTAATCCCACCTTTCCCTTTTACCCTATGTCCTATTACCCCCAGTGTATTCCCAATCCGTTTTTTCACCCATGGTTTCCCTCACAAAACCATGCTTTTGCCAATTGTTTCCCCAAAAATCCCTTTCCAATGCCGAGTGGGGGATGAAAAGGGGGAGGGAAGAAGTTAAACCCTCTCCTGCCTCAGTTTCCCCACAAAGCATGCTCAGAGTTCTGTCTCCCTTCTGTCAGCCCTAAGATGTTCCAGAGAATCTGTTTGGACATTTAAAGACTCAGGAGGGTGGCTTGTTTTGTTTTGAAACTGTTCTTGTTATGTTTATCCAGTTGTTTTCATTCTCCTTTTATTAAAATAAAACGGGTGAGGTGTTGGGGTCCCTCCCCCGCCGTGTAGCCCTGGGAGAGGGGCCCTGAGGGCACAGACACGGGGTTTCCCTGCCCCTGCTCAGCCTCGTTCCCATTGGTTGGTTTGTGTTCCCTGCGCGGGCAGAAGGACCCTTGGTCCCGTGACTGGAACAGTTCCTGGGCAGAGCTCCGGCCATGCGGCTGGAGAAATAAACATCTCTCTGAAACAGCTATCAAGAATCTGTCTGTCCGTATATATTTCCTTTCCACGGGACTCCTGGTTTGATATATGCGTGTTGCAGGATCCCCACTGCAACAACTGATCTCGTTGCCTAAAACATGCTTGAGACGCTTAGAAAAGGTTTGAGTGGCCAAAGTTGGAGTTTTTTCTTGTTTTGCATTCTGTCCTTGATTTTGCATCTTGGATCTCAGTATTCAGTGCCTGGCAAATGCACTCTTAAATTGAAGTCTGGAAATCCCTGATGAAAAAGTCACAGAATGTTGTAGCTGTGGGAAGGATAAAGATCTGGGAACCAGTGCCTTTGTATCTTATTTCCTATTTTCCACGTGGTACCATGTCATTTTTGTATAAATTACTTTTTGTAAATTATAGAAAATGTATTTTGCAGCTTTCACTAAGTAAGACAGTCTTTTGCATCTTCTCTTGAAGAAAATCTCCTTTCCCCAGCAATCTTCAGGACGATTAGTGAAACCTTCAAGATATTGTTGTTTGTACAAAACAAAAAAATCTTGAGTTTATTTCAGGGTTTTCTAAAGCATTGGGCTGCTTTGGTAAAATGAAAGGAAAAGGCTTATTCATATTCCTTAATGTAATTGTGTTTTAATTTAAAGATGTCCAAATTTTATGGCAGTCTTTATTTACTTTCACTTAGCTCTTAAAGAACAAGTATGACTTCCAGATTTGCTACAAAGCAAGTAAAAAGGCAGTAAATGTAAACCAAACTGTGATTAAGAGCCTGATTCTGCTGATTAAAATCACTGGTCAAACATACTCTGACTCCAGAGATCAGATCTGAACCTTTACTGCACTGGATCCTCTCCAAAACTCACTAATGTCAATAGGAGTTTTTCTTTTGAGCTCAGTCACTGGGTGTCTGTCTGCCTTTTTCTCTCTTAAATTATAAATCACCAGGAGGAGTTTAATCTTGCAGTTTCCAGTGCCGGTGTGACTTTTATTTTAACTCTGGCTGTTGACAAAGCACCCCGCATCCTGCATTTCCCTTCTGGCAATCACATGTCTATTCTAACTCACATGCTGCATTCTGTTGGGGATTTTATTTTACTTGTCCTCTGCTTATTGCCATTCACTTCTCCAACCCTTCCTTTTCATCTGTCCATCACATTTGGCAGGAAGAAAAATGGATCTATTTTGCCATACCAATTTCAGTGCCACTTGCCAGTCCAAATATGAATTGTGTATCTAACACACCGTACAGGGGCTCAGTTTCTGGATTTTGTCACAAGAGCTGTATTTTCTCAGCAGCTTATTAACAGCGTGTGTTTGGGGTGAAAATTAAGCAAATGGAAAAAGGATGTCACAGCAAGGAGCTGTGTTGCAACACTTGGGTTATTATATTGCATTAAGTTAAACAAAGACTGTTTAGCCATGTTATGACTATGATTCTCATTCATTCCAGTCTCTCAAGAAAATATATTTGAAAAGAGGCAACTTTGCTCAGTCAATTTCCCCTTGGTCAAAATGCTCCCAGGTGCCACTCCTGTGAATTTGGCAGGAAAAAAAAAAAGGGTTAATGGAGTAGAGCTTGGGAAGGGGGGCAGGGGGAGATTGCCATAACTCTGCTGATGCCAAGAATAAGAAGAATAATGGGAACCGCTGCAGATCGGAAACTTCCTTTCGGTCATTTATCAAGCCCATATTATTTTCTCATCTTTCACTGTCTTTGGAGCACATGTGTCAGGTGAACAAAAAAAGTTACAAGAAATCTTGAATTGCACTCTGCTTTCCTAGAAAAATATGCTGACCATCCAGCGTGTGCCTGAGGTCAACCATGAAGCTTTTAAACAGTCTCTGGATCCATAAATAGCCCTTGGATAAGGCTGCCAGTCAGCTGAGGAGGCTTTGAATTTGTCATTTGAGGAAGAAGCCACACAAGATTGCTCAGCACCATCTCTTTGACTGTCTCTTTCCCACATCTGGCCAATGACTTTGTTGCCTAAAGGGGAGCTGAGCAATTCTGGAAATTGGACTCTAAGTAGAAAACATTCCCACTTCTGCTTCATCACTTGTGTTCATAGGGAAATAAAGCACTATGATGCTTTTACCACATGTGGATTTGAGAACAATTTCCAAATCCGCCATGGCTGAGCCATAGCTTGCTGAACAATTCCCATCAACTACTATTCCTGATAAGGGTAGAAATGATGCAAGTGGCTTCGATAAGTTGAACTTCTTGAGTCCCCTAATTTAAACACAGCTATTCTACCTTGCCAGGGCCCAGACACTTGGTGGGCTTTAGCCCGAAAGCTGTCACTGCTCAGAGGAAAGGGACAACTGTGTCTGACAGGTTGGTCTTACTAACCTCTGTAGAGAAATCAGCCCCCTCGTGTTGTAACACGAGGTGCTGTGTCCTGTGTCCCTGTAGGATTCCCCACTTTAAGGTCTTGCTTCCAAGTCTTTGCATACAAATCATAGCCTGCAACTCTCTTTTCCTTATCTCCTGACAGGGGATGCTGCCTGCAGTCTCACAATCTTCTACTGATCTGACAAACACATCTGGTTCCATGCTGCCCTTCATTTCCTACCCAGATTGTGCCCATCTTCTCCTGTTCCTGTTCACTCTCAAAAACTCCCTTTGTCTGTAATGCAGGCAGCACCATGCAACCTGTTAACAACCAGGCAGGTGAGGAGCTGTGTCTTGGCTCCTAAAACACACCCTGCTTGTGGCCTGCTGATAATTGCACATCCGACCCCAACAGCCACGTTTTTTCAGATTCCAGCCACCCATTTCTCCTGTGCGAGCTGGATCCGGGGCAGGTCTTGAGTGGCATCCAACAGAGGACACTGACCCAGCTTCAGGGTATGAAAAAATGGGCAACACTAAACAATACGTGTTGTTAAGATGTGAAACTGCTTGCCACAGGAAACTGTGGGTACAAAGGGATTTAGAATTAGCTAGGTAAATTCCGGAAAGCAAAATTCACCAGGGGCTATTAAATACAAAGACACTATGTCTGACTCCGGAAATCCCAGCACCACAAATCACTGGCCCTGAGGCACAATCTGTGTGCCCTGATATTGGGCAATAAGAACCAACTACAGCTGACTGCCATGGACAGGGTACTGGGATGGATGGGCCTCTGGTCCCGACCAGCTCAGCCACTCCTGTGTTCTTTACAAATAGATGAACTGGGACTAAGTATCACATTTGGCACTAATGTTTCTGCATTCACCCAGCAGCATTTCTATCACCAGCACTCTCCAAGTGGCTTCTACCATGACATCTGGACATCACGTAGCACTTGAAGCACATTAAGCTTTTTCAGCAGGTAATAAACCCCTGGACAGTGTATGGCAGGCGAGCCCTGGTCTCTAAATACCCATCATGGACATTGCTTTCCCCAGCAATTGCCAAAGCCTGCTTTAGATTAAACTGCTTCAGACCAGCAACTGCAGAAGTGCAAGGCTGGAAAAGGAAGTCCCTCTTGTTTTGTCTGGGCTCTTGTTTTCCTGCTGATTGGTTGTTTTGTGCTTGTCTGTTTTTTGACAAATTATTTAAAGGACAAGTATAAGGCTAGACAGCTGAATGCATCAAAAAGGTCAGCCAATTTCTCAGGCTACTGTCTTTCCAGCTGTTCCATAAGAGAAAAAGGATCAGGCGGGGCTGGATCTCCCTGGTTGCTTCCCACAATGTAAAGTAGACTTCTTTGATATAAAGCAAGGGGCTAGGGAGGATGCTGGGGTGGTGATGCCACACAGGATGCCAGCAAGACCATTCTCCTTGTTGGGCAACTGCTCTTCTCAGAGCCATTCCCAGCATCCTATATCCAGGACCCCTGTCCATCAGCTGTTCAGCTCTGGGTCTGGGAACTGGATACAAACCTGGAGCCTTCCTTCAACATCTGACTTCACAAACTCCACACATTATGGGGAAGTCTGGGCCGCAGCAATGGAAAACTCCTTGTGAGACAGAGGTCTTTCCCCTGCAGCCCTCACTCTGGAGGTGCTATGCACGGCTTGCCCAGTTCCACCAGTGTGTCACCAGGCACATGAGAACAAATAGACCACTTCAGCTGGGTCTCCCTGAGATTACCCTGGGAGTTCTTCCCCTTTCGTTCTGTTTTCTGGAAATGGGGCAGCTTAGCCTGGAAAGGGTTGCATCAAGCAAATTGATATAGGAAAGAAGAGAGGAAGGAAGGAAGGAAGGAAGGAAGGAAGGAAGGAAGGAAGGAAGGAAGGAAGGAAGGAAGGAAAAGAATGAAGAAAAGAAAAGAAAAGAAAAGAAAAGAAAAGAAAAGAAAAGAAAAGAAAAGAAAAGAAAAGAAAAGAAAAGAAAAGAAAAGAAAAGAAAAGAAAAGAAAAGAGAAAAAGAAAGAAAGAAAGAAAGAGAAAGAAGAAAATGAAAAGGAAATGGAAAAGAAAAAAAAAACATTAAAAGAAGGAGAAAAAAGCAAGCATGCATTTCTGATGACAGCTGCACAAACGTGCCTTATTCTGGCAGATCTCTCAATTAAAATCAAGCCACCCTAATTTAAGGGGAAAATAAACACAGGCCTTATGTTATGTGCTTTGCTTTCAAAAGGAATCAGCCTGAGGAGAGGCAGCAGGGCCCTGAGCTGGGGATGGCTGGTTCTGAGGGGGAGGCAGGTCCTGCTGGCCCAGCTGCTGCCCCGGTGCTGAGGGGTCTGGGGCAGAGGAGCCCCCACCCTGCAGTGGTTCTGAGGGTGAGGGGAGGTGGCTGTCCCAGGTAGGTCTGGGGCACACACTTCAGTGCAGTGACCTCGGCTCCTTTTCAACTTAGTCCATATCAGCCAGAGGCCACGAGGGACAGACTGAACAGTCTGCCCTGACACTGTCCCGTAGGGTGAAGAATTAGGAAGTTCAAGGCACAACCATGTATTCTCATGTTTTTGTTCTCCCACACTTCTGAGTAAAAATGAGGACACTTCCTTTGCACACAGCTATTCTAAAACTGCTGGAGAACAGCATGAGGGGCTGCTTTCTGAGCGAGCGGGCTGGGTGCCACTCACAGGGAATCCACACCGTCACTGCCATGCTCTGCTCTGCTGCAGTGCTCCTGTACTCTCCACGATGGGAAAGATGAGCCCTCCCATAACTGCACAATGCCTACATCCCTACCTGGGAATAGCAAAACCTGCTGAAAAACCTGTGTGTCCTTCTGCTGTTGCCTTTTTTTCCTCTTCTCACTGTATTCATGATGAAATAAAGAATCACCATCCACCTCTGGATAAGAAATAGCTGAAATCAAATGGGTTAGCAGAGTTCCCACTGTGTCTCCCATGTTTTTCTTATAAATTTATTTATGGAACAGTAGACATGGTCTGTGCCACATAGCAACCAGATAACATGGTGTAGACAAACCTCTACAATTAATTCTGGGGCTCTTGTAGACCTGTCCCAGCCAGGTATGGCTTCAGGCTGCACAGGGGAACTGCTACTGGGTTGGGATGGAAGAAACAAAAAACCACCAGCACAGGGATGGGGAATTGTCAAAGGGTCACTTGCTCAGGCTGGACATCTAAAATGCTCATTTGCTGCACAGAAGGGATCTGCCAGAAGTTTCAGGGGAGAAACAAAGGAAGAATTTAAAGACAACAGGAAAAAATTGGAAACTCTTCAGCATAAGCTCTCATGGATTTGGGTCTGGATTGCAGAGGTTCAAGAGATCAAAGAAGCAGCAACCAGAAGGGGCAAACCAGAGACAGCACGCAGATAAAAGAAGAGATGAAAGCCAAAGAAAGCTTGGACAGGAGGCTGACATTGGTAAATGAGGAACTGGGGCTGGATTAAACGGGTAGTGCCTGATGCATTGTCTAGTCCCTTTTTTGGCTCCATTGGCTTCTGCAGAGCTGAAACTTTGGGGGTTGGGGGCAGGGGGAATGGGAAAAAAAATGCTATTTTCATTTTCTGTCCTTGCCAAGAAAAACTTCTGTGTGTGAATAATCTCTGTGCTGCCTGTGGAAGGAGCCCGTGCAAAGAGCTAGGACAGCAAGGATCCTCCTGGGGGTAAAAGCTGCTCAGGGGGTCAGTGCAACCCAAACTAAGCACAGGCTGCCCAGAAGTCACCCTGGTGGGACACACCTTTGTCCTACATGTTTGACCAGGGATCCAGAGGATGCACAGGACTTTCTTACACCTCGGGATCAGATGTGGATCCGGCCCTCAGACCACAAGGGACTTTTTTAAGCTGGGGGGTATTTTTTGAAGTTTGGTATATTTTAATACAAAGCATTCCTGTTGCCTGGCCTGAAAGGGTAACGCAAGCAGGTGCATTAACAGAGCCCATCTTGGCCTCTTGTGGAAGAAGCAATTATTTAATCAGTGCATGAGGGATTGGGTGGATCCTCTCACTTTTGCAGCTCCACAAAACCAGCTCCTCTGGGTGAGCAGGTGGAGATGATTCCTTCTCACAGTTGCCTTCTTTGAGAAACCCCATCTGGGCCATCAGCTGAGGGGAGGAGGAAGGAGGATAGAGCAGAGAAGAAGGATATCCCAGAAGAAGATGTGAAGTTGGAGCAGGGGTTGTGCCACGGCATAGTGAGTGAGTCCTGTTGCAGGACTGACTGTGGTAGAGGGAGGGACATTTATGAGCAGTGGGAGCTGAAGAGGAAAGGAGCAAGAAAGGATAACAGGGTACTGCTCATTTCTGGGGAACTGCTGCAGTGACGGGTTGTGGGTGAGGCTTTGGTGTGGAGGGAGAACAGGGATTGCTTCTGTCCTCTGAGTTACTCTGCCTAAAATGCATTTGAGGGCTGGCTGGGACCTGCATGAGCAAGTCTGTGGTGGGATTGGGTTAGAAAATGACATCTAAATGATTCTGTGGCTTGAGAGGTTGAGCCTGGGGTGAAGGGAGGAGAGTTGTGGCCTGTGAATTGGTAGATCTTTTCATTCTGTTTCCAGTGCCTGGAAGGATAAGCGCCGTGTCTTTTCCCCCATCTCCTCTCTGTCCTTGCTGGGGCTTCTTGTGCATCCCCCCCAGCTCGGGGTGAAAAGCGGGAAGGTCCCATCCCTGCTAGGTGGTGAGTCCGTGTCTGTGCCAAGGTCGCCCAGGATTTACTGGCTGTGCCTGCAAGAGCTGAGAACGCCCAAATTCCCCTCCGCGATCTCCAGCTGCCATCTGCTGGTAACTGCGCCCGCGGAGCCGGGAGCCTGCCGGGCACCGTCCCGGGCTGCTGCCAGCGCTGGGCGGGCATCCCTGGGGCCCAGGACCGGCTTCCAGCGTCAGCCGGGGAGAAGCAGGGCTCAGGAGATGGCAAAGAGCTCAGCTAGAGGGACCCCGCTTCAAGGTGCGCGGGGGGAGTCAATCCCCTTCTAGCAGAACGCTGAAGGACGAGCAGGGTTTAAGTGCTGCAGTAAGCTTGATGATTTATTGGAGACTAATTTTTTTCTCTAGAGAGATATTAAACCTGCCTTGGGGAGGCGGGGAAGAGGTGGGAAACAATCTGTTAAAGTATATTTCTGCTGCTTTCTGCTCAGTTAGGCACAGAAAAGCAAGTTAACAAAAAGTGAAAGAGGTTATTGAGAGCTTGTCTTTGACTAGTGGGCTTTGGGAGTTGTTTTGGTTTGTTTTAATTGAATTGTGCAACTTCAGAACTGTTCTGCTGCATATTTACCAATAAAAATATGAGTCAGGTCTTAGGTCTATCACAAGAATACTGGCTGAGCACATGGCCCAGGCAGTGCCAGGCCCTGTGATACCATTCCTGCCTTCCCTGCATGTAGGAATCTTGTAGGTGGGAGGAGAAAAGCCACAGATACTGCCGGGAGTGATCTGAGGAATTTGTTTCCCCGGATTTGGAAGGGGCATTTCCTGGGGTGATCACACAGAGGAGTTTGCAAGGGTCTGTTGGTCCGTGTGAGCATCGCAACCCAGTGGGTGCCTTGGTTAACACCGACTACATGTGGTAGAGAACTGATAGTTTTAAATATATGAAGTCCTTACAAGATTTTTGAAAATAAATTATGGATCAGAAGAGAAAGATTCTAAAAGTCCCACCACAAAGGAAAAATTAAAATGAGAGCTTAAGCCTCATTAGCCAGGAGAGAATCCACAGCAGCAGTGTGCTCTGACCATCACAGTGGACGGGTGAGACCTCACACCTTTCTCTGACACCAGAGCCTCCTACACCACCATGTGCATCCAAAACAAAAGCTGTTTTCATCAGTTTAATTGCTCATTGAAGACCTTGTTTCTTGGGGCCCTCTTGGAAAGCCACCCTCGGAGCTGCAGCTTGGAAGGCTGCACATTTCAGAGCAGAGGCTTTGCCAGGAGAGCGGGGGTGTGTAAGAGTGGAGAGGGGCCTCAGCTGAGCGCCAGCATTGGCAATTCTCCTGTGAAACTGGTGAGGTTTATTGTTTTCCCTGAAGTCCTAGTTTCTGCAGTCATGGGAGTGCAGTAAACTTCCCAAATTTCGTGCATATATGAGACTTGCTGCTCGAACTCATGATGGAGAAAAGTATAAAAATGCACCCTCTGGGAACAGAAACCAGAAAGAACAAAAACCTCTACTGCTGGAAAAAAAAAAAGTCCTCATCATATCTAAGGAAATATCATTCAATTTTGGCCCCCATCTCAAGAATTTTTAAGGCTTGGAGTTGGCAGTTATGAAGATTCACTGATGCTTCGGCCAAGAACAAGGGCATTATTTCCTGTGTCCTGGCCAATGTCCCAAACTGTATGATTCCCATTCCATGTACTCCAAATCCTCCCTGGAAATTGAGGTCTGCAGGGGGGAATCTTTATCACATTTTGTCCTTAGCTTCTCTAGGGCATCACGAAACATCAGCATCCTCCCACGCTAAGTTTCATCACACTGTGTGAGTTGATGGCAGTAGTTTATCAAGTCTGATGTATTCCTCAGGATATGAGCTGCTCAACTATGGTATAGGAATAAAAAAAGTCATTGTTGTTATTATTATCATCATGGTGAAGATTAGCATTGGGGATGTTGCTGGAGAATGTCACAGTCTTTCTGTCTCTTAACAATTATTTTTCTTTTTGGTAGTGCAGCTAGGTTTGAAGCAGGACCAAAGAGGCCTTTTACTTTTATTTTGGTTTTGTTTTAAGAAATCTCAGCCCTGGAGGGAGCTGTCATTTTGGGCTGCTGATTACTTGTGCAAGTTGACAGGGAGCAAGGCAGCTTTGTCTGTAGTGATCCCAAGCCCTTTCGCCTAATCAAGCCAACACTGCAGGCTCTGTGTGGAGGATGTGTAACCCTATCTCACTGCCTGACAACTCCTTCAGTTCCAGAATTTGTTTCCTCAGTCCCCACAAACTGCGGCAAGCCATTAAGTCTGATTTTACTACTTTTTCCTTTTCCCCCCCACCCCCTGGTTTCCTCCTCCTCTGTTCTCTCAGCAACCCTTTTGTCTCAGCCTTCCTTTCTGGTTCTTTTCCTTAGGGATAGTAACTCTGAAGACTGTACTCACTTCCTATATATCCTTGACCCTCAGAGCTTTTCAACTTCTATTTTATCGACTAGTCAAAGGAAATTCAGCATCAATTCAAAAGTACTCTTTTCTACAAAAAAAAGTATCTTATCTGGCCAGTTTTCTTTGAAATGTGATTCAGCTAGAAATGGATTGACAGACTTTGTAAAAAGCTCCTGCTGAAGCTTAAAACGGGGTCTGACTCAAAGGCATGGATTTCCTTTCCAATTCCATGAGTCTGTAACACAGTGACTGGAGGGAAATGACAGTGAATTACAGCTGTCTTTTGTTGAGCCTGGATGTGAAAAGAAATTAGATGTGTTAATGGACCCCTCACTGGAGCAAGAGGAGCTGCTGTCCCTGATGCTCAAGGCTGCCTCCAAGGGAGCGTCAGCAGCTGGACTGTGCTGGCAGAGGAGCTTTCCCTGGGGCCCCATGCAGATGTGGGGAACAGACACCGAGTGAGGGAGCTGTGTATGAAGGAGGGAAAGAAGGAGCACAGGGCATCGTGGGGGAAACCTTGTAACTTTAATAAAAGCTCTGCAGAGATCTGGGACAAGGTCCCAGCTGGGAAGAAACCATTCCTTCATGCCTTCTGTTGGACTTCAGTATTTCTAGACAAGCAGGTTTGTACCAGACTTCACCTCCCGGTGAGACCAACCACCAAACCCCCAAACACTGACTAGTCTGTCACAAGGGAGCGTGCATTTATCCTGCCTCCCAACTTTAAAAAGAGGGATCTGATTCTTCTTTGCCATTTT
Organism: Corvus hawaiiensis; assembly: GCF_020740725.1. NCBI lineage: Eukaryota > Metazoa > Chordata > Aves > Passeriformes > Corvidae > Corvus > Corvus hawaiiensis. Next base: position 25,615,883 of record NC_063221.1, read on the forward strand.
TCTCCTGACATGAAGGAGAAGGATTTTTTAAATAGTCACCAAGCAGAGATGGATCAAGCTGCTGGTACCTGTCTGAATTCACAGTTCCAAAACAGATGTTCACATCTGTGGTTTTGCCATGGGGCATTTTCTTTTGAAATCAGCCACAGAGTGAAAATTTAAATGCCTTGGATTGCTTTCTAGTTGTGTTTAGGGAGTGCTTTTTGCACAAATCAGAATCATTCAGCAAGGACTGTTTTCTTCCCCACTGTGTGAGCTGTAAAAGGATTGTGTGAGGTCATACTGGGAAACAGAGAGAGGTATCCTATTCCCTGCTCCACAGGAGCTTACCAGGTGATCATGCACCACCTTCAGTTTTACCACTCTTGTACTAAGTTCCCTGTGATTCTCAGACAATGGATTTCAGAACATCAAAGGAATCTGGTTGTTTCTGCAGTACCAAACACGCCTCTTGCAGGGCCTGGGAAGTGTTACCTCGCTTGCTTTGTGGAGCATTACTGTCCCAGCCACCATGAGTTGCTCCCCCATGGCTGTTGTCATCTTCAGAGGGACCCGGAGAGGATCAAATGAACAAGCTCTTACTGCAACTCCTCCATCTCTTCTGCCTGTTGATCCATTATTACTGAGTCTGCATCTTGCTGGTGGTGCCAATGGCCACAGCCCATACCACCTTTACTGTGGAGCATCACCATGAACCTGCTAATTCACTGCTTGATCATAGGGCTGATGTGATGTTCACTTCTTTGGTGTTTTTCAGACCATAATTTCATTTGTGCGTCAAACCTGAGACATCTTTCCAGAAAAGCAATACCCAGAGTCCTAATACGAACTACAAAGACATCTCTTCATGTCTTAAATTCATTAAAAAATGCTCTCATAGAAAGATTTATTTCCAGGGTTTTTACCCAGAGTTCTGCATAGAGTTGGCAAAGACATTATGTAACAGCTAAATCTTCATTAGTTATATCTGTTTGCTTTGTGCCTTCATGACAATGATGAAAGCTGTAAATAAGTATATTGTCCCATCCTAACAAGGATAGCGTATCCATCAATAAGGACACTTACTCTGCTGAGATCTTTGCAAGGCTGTAGAGGGGAGTAAATTAAAGGGAGAACAACATCCTTCATCTGAAGTGTCCTTGTTCTGTCACTTAATGTTTTACCCTTGCTAATATTTTTCAAAGTCTGGCTGTTAGTCAAAACAGTCATTCAGTAAATGTGACATATTTTTTCCAGCCTAAGTCTGCTTGGTCTTAGAATGATTCTTCTAGGCATCCATTGCTGGAAGTGTGACCTGAAACTCCTGTGTCTTCTCACCTTAATTTCCCAGCAGTCACAGAAGTTTTGCAGTGGGATGCGTGGGGATGGAAGGGGCAATCAGAGGAGGTCGTTCAGCTGAACAGGGAGGTGCAAACCCTTGTTTGGGGCAGCACATGAGTTGTCTGGGTAAAAGCAGCCAGGATGAGACTCCACTCTCAGTAGTGTCCACCTCAGCCTGGACTGACTGGTTGGTAACACCATGCTTAGGCTAAGGTGTCTCCTTTCACTAAACTGCCTTAACTTAAGTCCCACTTAGGTGCAGCAAAAGCTGTGTGGTAACTTGAAACTGCCCTGTGTGTCAGGCTGTCCTTGGTCCACAGGCAGATGCCAGGGTTATGGGTCCACAGTGCTCAGGCAGGAGCTCCAGGTGATCTCTGGGAGAGAGTGAGGAGGCGGTAAGAGATGGTCAGTGCCACTTGCTGGGAGAGATCCACGCTCCCAGCTCCCTGCCAAGGGAGCCCAAACGTGGGAAGCACATCCTATGAGCCCACCTGCGCTGCGTGGCTGGAACCGAGTCCACACACCCTGCACAGGGAGCTCTGCCCATCCCCAGGATCAGAGAGGAGCAGTTCGCAGCACTCAGAGCTGGGAGCTTTCCCCTGATGTGACAGTGCTCCAAGCAGCCTGACAAGGTACCAAGGTTCCCACTGAAACCAGCACCTTCCCTGGCTCCTCTACGTGGCATTTTATCTATGCCTGAGCCCAGGTATCCCTGACTCACCTGGGTTAAACAAACAAACAAAAATAATGCAAGGAGTCTTGAAGTGATGGACTGGCTCCAGGTTTATAGGACAATCCAGGAGTGAAAATCAGAGTGTGGCCTGCAGAGGGAAGAAAAGAGCTGTGGTAGCACCACTGCACTTCCCGGGGGTCTGCTCTGCTTCCCGCTGCTCCTCTGGAGCAGCCTCCGAGCTGAATAGCTGCCTTTAAACATTAAATACGTTCAGAGCCCATTCATATCAAACCAAAATTAAACTGCTGGATTTCATTCAAGAGTCATTCCCCTGAGAAAGGGCTGAGAAGAAAATAATGGTTAGCTGAATGCCTCACCCATTCAGCACACAGGAAAATTCCCTAGGAGGAAAGGTAAGGAGCGAGGCTGGGCTATTGCCTCACCTCATTGCATCGGTATCTGTGTATAAGCCGATTTCTCAACCCATTTAGAAATTCACTAATTGTCATTGGAACTATTTGCTGATGACAGTGAAGTAGCTTGGTAATGAAGAGGAAGTCCATTTATTCGTTAGCATTTGCGGAAATAATTGCCTGTCACTCCACCGAACATCCTTTGCCCCAGAAACACTTACTCTTCGGCACCTTTTTGTTCTTTTCTGAGCTGCACTCTTTGAAACGCCACTTACAATTTCCAGTCCCTGAAGGGCTCGTTCTCAGCCACTGTGACAGGAGTGAGGGTGAACACCCCACAAGGAGATGCTAAACGTCCTGTCACTTCTGCTGCAAGGAGAGGAGAGCATATTAACTGTGCTGCAGGGTCTGGCTGCCTGGTTGCAGCTCCCATTCTGCTGAAACCATGGGTTTTACAGGGCTGCTGCAACTCTGCAGCCTGCCCCACACCTCTGCTGGGCATCACAGCAGGGCTGGGAGAAGCCATGGGTGCAGGGCTCGTGACCATGGGTCTGTCTCTGACCAAGGAGACAAGGTGGCCCCAGCAACACCATGTGAGCTTCAGGGGCTGTCTTCTGTCCCCTGTTTGCTAGCCCTGCTCTCAGCCTTCACCAAGACAACAAAAAGACTGCATAAAGCCAGGAATGCACCAGGAAGCGAGCCCTGGGGGGAGGAGGAACGGTTTTTTGGAAGGCAGAGGAGTGATGTCTCAGGAGGGGAGGAATGGGGAGAAGATGGAGATCTGTATTCCTCAACTCTCTGTGCCAGTTACCCCCCAAGAGCTGGCACCTGATCTTGCTGTGGGTGGCACCCCACAACAGCTTTGTCCCCTTGCCCATGAGCTCACCTCTCTCCATCATGCCCGGCACTTCCTCTGCCACTTCCACTGCTCCCACCAACACAGGTAACATAAACCAACTCATTCCTTCACTTTGGGCAAGCAGAATTCTGCATTGCCCTCATGGCCAAGAGGCTCTGAGCCCTCTGCCAGCTGGGGAGGGCGAGTTTGCTGCAGCAGGGAACCAGCCACGTTTGAGGTGCCTTGCCAGGTCCCTGGAGAAAAGTGGGAGACGGAGTTTGCCACCCTCTGAATCAACAGAGATCTGCCAAATCGCACCTGCTGGGCTTATGCTGCTGACATATCTTTCACTCCAAGGGCTGCATGTTTATTTGTCAGCTGTGATGAATTTTTATTGTTTCCTGGGTGTGTGAATTCCCACATCCATTCCCAGGGCAAGGAGCACCGCATCTCCAGGGGGTGAACGGCCACCAGTGTTGACTTAGCAGTGCATGGAGCAGGAGGTAAGCGCTGTCCTGCTGCTGGGACCCAGCGGGGCCCTGCACTGTGCACCTGCTTCTTGCCTGGGGCTGCTGCAGCAGGGCTGGGAGCCAGGGGAGCCACGTAGCAGTAGGATGTGTCATCCCCTGGGCTGTGGGCAGGGACAGTGGTCACGTCCCCAGGGAGGAATACACCTCTGCAGCTTGTCCCGGGAACAACGGGGAGCAGAGCAACTCCTGCCTGGACAGGATTGGGCAGCGAGAGAAGGACTGCCACAAATGCACTCAAGGTATGGCCCATGTTTGAGGTGCAGCTGCTGCAATCCTGCCCAGCAATTGGGCTGGCCACTGCAGTTTGGGGTGATCCAGGCTGGGTAATAACACCTGACAACATCCTGCTGCCATAAGCCTGTGTCATTCTAGTATGTCCAGTGGACTCGTGGTAGCTCATGGCTGTTGGGAATGGCTTACTGGTTATATTTGCAGCCCCAGGGTGAAAGCTTTCAAGTGTTTCCAAGTGTTAATTGCTGCAGATACAGCACCATGGGAAGGAGGGGTGAAGGGCTGGGTAAGGCAGGTACTTGGGGTTGGGCTTCCCATGTAGAGGAGGATTCCTGGTTTGGGAAGACTGGAGACACTGGCTGTATTTGCTTCTTAGGCTGGTATTTAATACATTTTAGGATTAGGTGACTGTCTTTTGCTTTCAGGTGCTGAGGTGTTAAGAGGGAGAAGTGTGTGGGTGAGTGTAAATCAGCTCTGTGCAGGGAGAGCTGCCTGTTTGTACCTGGGGATTTAGGCTTCCAGATATTTAATTTCTGGTAACTGTACTTCAGCTTGTTGAAACATTTCAGTCTTGAAAAGCCTCTTGTGGATAATGAGCCTGCAGGGAGGCACCGCACCCAGGGAGCCTCAGACTGGGGAGCAGAGGTGGATGGGGGCCTGGTGTTAGCAGTGCAATTAATGAGCGAGTAGGTAGCCAGCATTTGCAAGAAAGCTCTGGGAGAGAGGGGAATAAAGCAAAGTGAGAGAGAGGTTTTGTTGCCTCCCTTGAAACCAGGATCAAGCAAAGCTTACCTGAGTTTTAAATGTCCCATGTGATATGTCATGGGGTGAGGGACCACGGATGGTGGAGTTTGGGGGATGTAGGAGATGGTTCTGCTTTGAGGTCTGGAGTCTGCCTGGAGAAGGCTCTGGAGTGGCTCTGCCAGCCCCAGTAGGAACCTTTTGTGATCCTCCCAAAGCTGCCCCAACAAAGGAGCAAAGGTGTGGTGTGACCCATTCTCTGTGCCCTGGTTCAGGGGGCTGGTGCTGGAGGGTGCCCCCCTTGTCTGCAAACCAGGATGAGAAATGTCCCTGCTGCACTGAGGACCTGGGTTCAGAGTTTGATGTGTGACAGGGTCCAGCCCCCGCCTCCTTCCTGCCCACGTCCTGGGACACAAGGTTCCTACTGGGGCTGGCAGAGCCATTCCAGAGCTGGCTGTGGGGCACAAGCCTCCTCCAGGCAGACCCCAGACCTCAAAGGAGAACCATCTCCTACATCCCAGTGGGTGTCACCAGTGGATAAATGGACAGGAGAAAGGACCACTGGTAAATGGACACGAGGGGGAATGGGAGGAATCCTCACACCACAGAGCCGTGTGGTGGCCCCACTGATGAACCATGGACACCAAGCTCCTGCTGGCAAACGTTAGCCACCATCCTGCCTGGCTTCTGCTCCCCACTCACACCTTCTTCACCCTGTTAATTATTACAAGGGAAACAATGAAGGCCAATGTGCACCAAAGTCCAGCGTGAGTGAGAAAATAAGCAATTTGCTCACAGCCATGAGCCAGCCGACCACGGGCACCACGGAGCTGCCTGGGCTGCCAGGGGACACGGCAGCAGCCTTTGCAGTGGCAGACATCATCGTCGTGGTTCTGTACTTCGCCTTTGTCCTCGCTGTCGGGATATGGGTGAGTCCCTGAGGGGGCCGGGGTAGGGTCTGCCTGAGCCAGAGGGGCCTTGCTGCTTCCTGGACCCCTTCTGGGTACAAAGGGGTTTGTCTGCAAATGGCATCCTCTGCACAACTTACTCAGGGCATATTTAGCAAATCTGGGGGGTGACAGGGATCCTTCTGTGAGCCCTCATACAGGGACAGCCATATGGGGACACCATATGGGAACAACCGTGGGATCATTCCCTGGAGGTTGTCCTGGGAATGATGCTCAACTCACATCGGGGTGTGGACAGGCAGGAGGCAAAAGAAAAGCCAGGGTTGTGCTGGAGAAGACTGAAATGGACCTTAAAAACTTCAGAAAGATTGTTGCTAATTATTTGTTCGTGTTGCTTGGCGAAGGCCTCTGTCACAGACACCTACTGCGTTCTGCTTGGCTGAACTGCTTCTTCTTTCCCAGTTGGTACATTCGTGGAGAAGTCATCAAACAGGTACAAGCAGCTTCCTTCCAAAGCACGATTACCAGAAACCTGCACAAAGAGAGGCAGAAGCAGTGGGTGAAGCCTGGCATACTTAACAGATCCATAAAATTCTTTTGGAGCTGGTGCTGAGACCAGGCATTAAGGATTCTCCTGGCTTGGTCTGACTCAAGGGTGGCTGAATGGAGGAAAACACTTTTTCCTGTTCTTTTTCCTGTGCTTCCAGTCATCGATACGAGCGAGCCGGGGGACCATTGGAGGCTATTTTCTGGCTGGACGATCTATGACTTGGTGGCCTGTGAGTGAAATGCTTCCCTGGGTTCCTCATGGTTTGAAAGCAATTCCAGATGTAAGAGCAGGTCTGGTGAGGGGACCCAGTCATGACATGTGCTGGCTGTAGTCAGAGATGAAGGGGACAGGTGAAGGATACATAAGGAACCATCCCACACATCTTTGCTGATGGGCTGCAGCTTGGAGCTGCCGGGCCAAAAGGGTAGCTCAGCATCTTCAGGGGTTTCCAACTCTCAGTTTCTCTGCTAAAGGCAGCAATAAAAATGTTCCCATTGATGAAAGTTAGGGAATGCTGGCTGCCTAGCTGGGTTTGAAACTTTTTGGCCTCAACTCACCACTGATGTTCCCAAGTTAAGAGAGCATTAGGTAATCTAGGAATGTGTCATCCAGTAAAAAGCATTTAGACACTGAATTTAAAATAATCTCAAATCTCAGGACTTTCTGAGCCCTTGCTATTTAGAGCAGAGTTGAGTTTATTGACTAACGATGTAAAGGATATAAAATTCAAACCACTGAAGTATAAATCTTCACTATGAAAGAAAAAATAATCTATTGAAGGTGCCTTTTCTTGGGAGTGAAAGGTATACATAAAGATAATTTAGAGTTTGAAAGGAATAAAAATCCACAGGAATAAAGATTCTTCTCGGCCGATGCCAGGCTCTAGAACCATATATCTCTCCAGTGAGTTGTGGGTAACAGAATGCACTTCTCTACCAAAACACAGTTTTTTCTTTTCTTCCTTTGGCTGTGAGTTGCCCATAAATTCATTAGGCTAGATTTTCAGCCTCTTCCACAGAAGACACATACACCTCTCTAAAATCTGTCATTTCTTAAATGTTCTTTATACTTCTGTCTCAGGCAAGTGACGTTTAATGGAAAAGCTTAGCTTGATGGTTTTCTCTAATTAGGAGGGGGAAAATTAAAAGATACTAAAATCGAATATTTTTTCCCTAACCTTGTTCTTTTAAACAAGATTTCTGGGTTTTTTTCTATTAAAAAAGCCCCCAAACAAACTCCAAAAATTTCTCACTGCTTTTGGCTCCAGCCACAGGTGGCTACAGAGGCTGTTGGATACAGGTCAGCTCTTGGCTCTTCTGAACCGTTTTAGGTTCAGAGCAACCTCTGATGCTGTTCACTTCCCAGATTTGTTTGTCAGAGCTGATTCCACCTCTGCAGCTCCCCTGCAGGCTCTGCTCCTTGTGGCCTTTGCCTTGAGTATGACCAACATTTTATTATTGTTTTTATGGGAGTGACAGGTTTCAACCTCAACTATGCCCTGATATTAAATTGCTGCACCTCTGCAATGTATCTTCTGTATTTCTGTGTCTGATCTACATATCAGGAAAACTGCTCACATTTCTTGAGAGCACGGGTTGCAAAGTCCTGTTGCAGCAGCTTCTTTAATCAAGAGTTTTCTCCAACAGGCAAGAAGGCAGAGGCAGTGTGGGTGTTGATGTCATCCTAATGTTTTTCCTTGCCCAAAGGTGAGAAGCAGAGCAGCTTCCACCATTCTTTGTTTCACATGAGGCAGCAATAAGGAGAGAAAAGCTGCTCGTAGGTGGTGTACCTAAAAGCAAACTGTAGGATGAAAGGGCTTGACTTGTCCCTTGGGTGGTTTTGTATTTGACCCTGAGACAGGTTTGATGTTGGCATGCAGAAAGGAGGTGAGGCTTTGTGCCAGTAAAAGCAGTTATTAAGTCAGATAGCCTTTGCCCTGTTTAAAGAGCCTTGGAGCTCTTCCAATTAGGGTGTCAATGAGCCATGGCAGAGATGGCCTACCCTGCCCACAGCCTGCAGTTAAAGCTAACCTGAAGCAAGAGCATTTTCCAGCCTGCTGCAGAGCTCCATAGCTTTGAACCTACCTTAGACACTAAGCACAAAGACCTGCGTGCTCCTAGCACGCCCATGCTGCGGTTCAGGAATCTCCTCCCTCAGCAGGAGCTCCAGGAGAGCACTCCTGTCACCATGGCTGTGTGAACCCACAGCACACATGTTCAGAGCAAGACTCAAAAGAGGCTGTCAGCAAGACACGGGGAGGTAGAGCAAGGGTCAGCAGGGTCAGAGATGGCACCTTGCTGACTGATTAACAAGGGAATGGAGAAATCTGTCGCGTTTCATGGACACTGAGAAATCTGTGGTGTCACCAGGCTCCCCTCCCTCTGCTGTGCCTCTGTAACAGGTGTGCTTCTCAGGAGAACCGCTGGCAAAGTGAGCCCTGATTCTGAGATTAAGCCTTGCACTGGAGTGGGGGCAGTGGAAGGCAGCAGGAACATGCTTTAAGATATAAAAATGTAGGGGTTTTGAGAGGTGAAGGAAAACTCAACTCCCCATTAGCACCCAGCTGCCTAATTACAAGGAGATGAGATCCTGGGGAAAGAGAGCTCCTGAGGAAAACACTTGGACTGATACAGAAGTTGCTCAAAGTGACTTTCTCAGTTTTATCCCTGTGCCCTGTGTTTCAGATTGGAGCATCCCTGATGTCGAGCAACGTGGGCAGTGGTTTATTCATCGGCCTGGCGGGCACTGGAGCAGCTGGGGGCCTTGCTGTTGGGGGCTTTGAGTGGAATGTAAGAGTCAGTTCTGCTGTCAACTAAGCATGTCACTGTTTACAAAGGGACTGGGGTTTCTCTCCCAAATCAGGTATTTAACAGTATCAGCAGCAACAAGTGCTCAACTCTCAAGAGAGAAGCCTCCAGACATTCTGACATCCTTGGAAACATGAGATCTTTATTTTAGTTTAAGTGGAATTCACTAGAATTATTAGCTCTTTGACCTTCTCAGTGGTACATGGCCTTATTTTTAAGCTTTAGTCTGCACTCATGAAGATTAAAATAAAAGATAATGCTGGAAATGTGCTTGGATAATCACAGGATTCTGGGTACAGGGAGTTAAAAAAAAGGCAAAAAGAAGCAGCGTGTGCTCCTCTATTCAGTGTAAATCCATGAGAATCAGCAACACTCTCTTCAGCTGGCAGCTGCCAAAATGTGTCATCTCTGGGGTGAACATCTGTGTGTGAAGGCAGGTCTCATTCTGCCCTGTTGAAGTGGCCTGGAAAATTGCCACTGACACCACACAGAGCATGAAAAGCAGGCCCTTGGTGTGTGATGCTAATGAAATTTCTCAGCTGATGAGGAGTGGGATTAGTGCCAGCCTCAGAAGAAGCATCATGCACCTAACTCTGAGTCTCTTGCCTACCTCAGCAGAGTGTTAATAGTGCCGGGTACTTGCCAAGCACAGGCAGGGCCCACCAAAAGCTCTTTCCTGGGGTATGTATTCACTGCACTGTTTTTTTCTAGACCATTAAGGTCACCTTTAAATCCTTGGAGAAGAAAACAGAGAGTGTGTTCAGCCTAGTGCATGTAGGACATAACAATATTGCTGTAGCTAAAGGAAATCTATTCAAGTCACTTTAGAAGCTCATGAAGACAAGATGGTGTTTCAGGGCAAATCCAGCTTCATGAGTTCAGATTAATTTATTTCAGATTGGAAAGAGAACTTAGATATGCCATTACTCTCTCCCTTTGCCATGGGACATCGCTCAGCTGGAGGGATCATATGAGCATCTTTCACCACAGCCAGTCTCTGCCACTGCAGGAGCCACGGCTGTTCTCCTCAATCAGTCACAATCTCTGCTCACAGGAATCAGTTTCTTTTCTGAAAACTTGAATAACTGATCAAAATAAATGTAATGATGAAAGATAATGGCCTGAGACAACCAGGAGGTGAGGTTTGATAATCCAATGGCTTTCATTTACCTTTAAGTTCTCCTGTTTGGGCTTTTTCTGGGAATTGGAGAAAAAATACACGATGGGAAATGCCTTTGCACTTTCCAGAAGACTCTTCACCTGTGGCAAAGCAACTAAAGTGCCTCTTTATCTACCAGTGACAGGAGCACATCTGTGCCAGCCTGCAAGGAGAACATCCCAGCAGAGTCTTGCTGTTGCTTATTTTTATGCTCTGCAGGGACAGTCTGCTGCCTCAGCCTCATCACTTGCTAATCAAGCAACAAACAGATGCTCCCATCCTACTCTGAATCCCTTAACTCTTCACTGCCACAGCATCAGTGGTTTCAGAGGCCAACAAACACCCTACCATCTTTCAGAGAACTAGAGCAACAGAATACATCACCTTGCTCAAAAGACCAGGGAATGGAATAGGATGTGACACCCATGACAGAGAAACGCAGGGCTCAGGAGGAGAACTTCAAAATATTCTAATTGAATTGTAATAATTCCGCCAGCTGCTGGCTCATCTTTTGAGCAGGGAGAAAAAGTCAGTCTGCTTCTCAAACACATTGCATGGCACTGTACCTTTCTGCTTTCTTAAGATGGCCACTGAGAGAACAGGAGAAAAAGCAGTTCCCTTGTGTTGAATCCTGTGCCTTTATTCTCTTTAACAGGCCACCTGGGCACTGCTGGCTCTCGGCTGGATCTTTGTGCCTGTTTACATCGCAGCAGGAGTAGTCACCATGCCTGAGTACCTGCAGAAGAGGTTTGGAGGGCAGAGGATACAAATCTACATGTCCGTGCTGTCCCTGATTCTCTATATATTCACCAAGATATCCGTATGTATCCAACTGAACACAACCCTGTGTCTAGGGCCGGGATGGGGCATCCTTGTACAAGGCAGGGCTGCTCAGAGAGAACTCAGATGTCCTTGAAAGGACCAGCTCAGCTCCCAGGAACAGTAGCAGTGTGTTAGTGTGCTGCTCCTGCCTCTGTATTGATCATGGAGACCTTTCCTAAGAGAGAGACAGAGCCCTCATTAAACAGCAACGCACAGTGAGAACTTTACAGGGATGTGCAGCTAATTACTAAACAGTGTAAGTACCACAGGCTGTCTGCCTACTTCTCCTCTTCTATCACATCAAACTTTAGGCAACAGAGACAGAGGAAGGGCAGCACTACCCCATCTGAATGTTTGGCTGGCTGCATCTTGTAGGGATGAAATTCTCTTAAATGATTGTAAACCTGCTGTTGTTCTTGCAGCTGAGTTTTCAGCATTAGGTATTTTATGGTTGTTCCTCTCTCTTTCTCTCACTTGTCTTACATAAAAAGGGTACAGTGAAAGGGAGGTAAGTTCTGGCTTAAGACAAAACTCAGTATCTTTTCTGAATTGCTTGTAGCATTGTACCCTGCTGGTAACCAAAAACCAGTGTAGCCTGCTGGGTATTTCCCTCTTTTAAATGCCATTCAGAAAGAAACAGAAGTTATGCTCAGATATTTACTACCTATGCCCTTGGAGGGAGAGGAGTGCATTTGAGAGTCCATTACAGGGACTGAAGATGTCAGTCCTTTGTCTCCAGCTGGTTATCCCAAGGTCAGTAGAAGCCAGTTTTCACTAGACACTGCTGAAGTATTCAGATGTCAAATTGCCTTGGGAGACACTGACTGGAGATAAGACACTCAAGTGGCTTCAAGGTCCTTCTCCTAGGCTTATTATGTCTCAGGTCCTGGGAGGGACATTAAGAGGAATTCCAGGCTGGGAGTGTGGGATAGATTTCCTCCTCTAATGGGCAGCTCTTGGTCATGTCACCCACTTCTGACACCTACTGCCTCCAGCTTGGCTCTGCGGGATCAAAGCATTGCCCCTGGTGGCAGAGTGAGTGAGGTCTTGCAAAGAGGCGCTTGAAACTTCTTTACCTGTGAGGGATAAATGGCAACTGTCTCCTGCAGCAGCCCACAGTGAGCACAGCCACACAGCCAAGGTGTGAAGCAGAGCTGTCTTTCAGAGTGACCTTCAGCAGAGCAGTATTTGCCAGTGCTTTTCAGAGCAGGACCCTGGCCCTCGTCACTGCTGTTTCATCTCAGTGGTTTCTCCTCTGTGCAGCCAATTCACGCGTGGCTGACGGATGTGGCTGGGGGAGTTTATGGCCATGACAGGTGCTTTCTATTAAGCAGAGCTATTGTTTGTGGAGAGCTCATTTAGCGGCTGGCTGGACAGCAGGCACTTGGTAACAAGAAGGATTTTTCTCCCTGTGCTTTCTGCCCAAACATAGGTTAACAACCAGGGCACTGCAGAGTCTTCTTGGCTTGCAAAGAAAACAGAGATCTCAATAAACAGTGTTGTCAGAGGACTGATCCGGCATGGCTACAGAGGTGGTTGTGTTTCCTGCTGGGAAGCCAAGCCCCAGAAAGGGCAGTGACTCCCGTGGTGGTCTGGCTGTGCCTGTTGTGTCTCAGGCTTGCAGAGGTCAGGGGTTGCACTGGCTCCTTGCTTTCAAGGTGCTCATTTCAGACACTGCAAACAGAATTCTTGTCCCATCCCTTCTGTCTCCCTTGATAAAGGTCCTCACCTGTATCTCACCCCACACCAGATTTGCAGGTGTCCTTCTACCTGCTTTCCCAACCTAAACATCTCCCATATCACTGCCTGCAATTTTGAATGATGTTATCTGTGTAATTCCAGGTTTCACCAGGTTCTGGTGTCACTCTCTCTGCAAGAAGGTCCAAACAAAACAGAGCTGATGGGGGTTTCTGTATTTCTAGTGAGGTCCTCAGCAGGTATAACCTGTTTTTCTGGAGCCACTCTAATATGCTGAACTGCACAAACAGAAAAGCCACCTGTTGACCTTCTCAGATAAACAAATCATGATACACGACATCAGTGACTCTTTAGGAGTCTTTCAAGAGGGAGTGTCTCTGGACCATGAGGCCATGAAGATGCAGCCCTGGGAAGAATAAGGTCTCTGCTATCTCCCCCTCTTTCTCTCCTGTGTCTGCCTGTGGATGCATGGGCTCTGGTATCCAGGGATGTCTTCACAGTCACCAAAAGGAGCGACAGTTTCCACCAGTGCTTCTCTGTACCAGGGAGGATTCTATGACATGAAGATGGACATTATTTTGATGACTTTTTGGTCCCTTGGTGTAGCACCTTCATTTTCTCCCTCCCTCTCTCCCAGACCCTGAAAGCTCTGACCTGGAGGAAAGTTTTTCCTTACAGCAGAACAAGGTTCAGAGCCAACAGCCCCAACAGCTCTTCTCCTCCCCTTCCAGTTCACCTTCGTGGTGTCCTCCCCTGTCAATGCTTTCAGCCGCAGAGGGCTGCAGGCTGCTTTATTAGATTTCACTTGCACGAAGCACAACTAATGCCAGACTGCCCTTGGGTTTTTTTTATTCCAGACAGACATCTTTTCCGGAGCATTGTTCATCCAAATCTCTTTGGGCTGGAACCTCTACTTGTCCACTGTGGTCTTGCTAGCAGTGACTGCTGTCTACACCATAGCTGGTAAATAGCTGATTTTAAAGGACACATTATAAGCTGGAGCCTAGGATGTAAGTTTCCCATTTCCTACAGAGCAGAAAGAGTATTCAGGTCCTGGTCTGAGGGAGAGATTGCCCCAGTTGCTGGTAGTACCTGCCCTGTCACTCCCAGCTGTTGGAGACCTTTAAGTCTCCCTCTCTCCCCTCTTGGCCCAAGGGAAAGTGGTATGGGGGTAACACCACAGCTTTAGAGGATTTTTTAACACTGCACAAGGCTCGTGGCTCCCTCTGTGCAGGGTGTTACCACTGCCCATATTTGCTATTTTGTTGCCTTTCTGCAAAATTAGCAACTTTAGCTGTTAAGTTACTGAACTGCCTCCAAGTCCTCTCATGAACATGGAAAACCCTTCATGCCATTCGTCATGGGAGGGCTTGTCACAGCTGCGGGCTCCAGGGGACCAGCTCAGTGCCAGCTTCTCCCAGTGGGTCTGTCCTGAAATCCCAGGGCTGGGGCTAGAGAAAGCTTTTTTCCAGGTGAAGTGCCTGTTTCCCTGTGCTTGGTGATGCACTGACTGCTGTCTCTGGTTCTCCTGGCAGGGGGTTTGACTGCTGTGATTTACACAGACGCGCTGCAGACCCTGATCATGGTGCTGGGAGCTTTGGTCCTCATGTTCATAGGTAAGGGGAACCTGCAGTGGCACCACGCAGCAGTTTAGTGGTCCCAAGGCCACTAGTCCTTAGCAGGGTGCCTCACTCTTTCATGTGTGGTGCAGAAATGAGTTTTAACCACTCACAGAAGTGGTGCCAGCACAAGTCTCATTCTCCAGCCATCATACTTGCTTCTTCCTTTGCACTAACAGTACGGAGGTGAGGCTCTGGGTAATTTCACCTCGCTGGAGTTGCCAAAGAGCTTTGGAACACTGCATTCTCAGAGCCAAATTCAGCTCTCATTAAGCCCATGTCAATTCAGAGTAATACTGCTGACTTCCGCTGTCGACTTTTGGAGTTACTGTGGGTTCATGTGGGCATAACCGAGCGTTATAAAAAAATTAAGACCAATTAGGAAATGAAGTCATCAGTCTTTGTTTTAAGCCTTGTTGGCAAACAGAAATATCTAAACCATGTATCTCTTTTTTCATGTTGTACCTTTCTGCTCTAGCTCTTGGAGGGTGTAAGTATACTTTACTATAAGTAAAGACTAGATGCTGATGACATTGCAGGGATTAGGATCATGGAGATTTTCCTGCATTGAACATCTTCCAGAATGTGTTGTTTAAACCACAAGGACTCTGGGCAAAATCCAGCTGCCTTCTGTAGAAACCTTGACTGCAAAAAGCAAGGGTGGAATGAAAAGTAAAGGAGATAAGAGGAAGATAAAAGAAAAGTAGTCACGAGACTCAGATAAGATCATAACTTTGCAAGATGCACCAGCCCTTAAATCACTGGCATTTTCTTTACAGGATTTGAAAAAGTTGGTTGGTATGAAGGACTTCAGGAGAAATACAGCACAGCAATACCAAAGATCACAGTCCCAAACACGACCTGCCACCTCCCACGTGCAGATGCCTTCCATTTGTTCAGGGATCCCATCACAGGAGACATTCCCTGGCCTGGCCTTATATTTGGTCTCTCTGTGCTGGCTCTTTGGTGCTGGTGCACTGACCAGGTAAATAAAATCTTTCCCTCAGCAGACAGACCACCACAGTGTTATTTTTAGTCCACTCTTCAGTCTGTGGTTCTGTGAGCTGAAAAATCCCTGTGCCTCAATATGCAGGAGTTGCTACCTTTTTTACTGGTCTAGACCAGAATGTCTCACTCCTTCCACCTTCTCAGCAAGCTGCTAATTTTATGCACTTCTTAGTGCAGTAAGAACAGGTTATTTTCATCCTTCTTTTTCCCACTGTGGGCTGGTGAGTACTGGGTGTCTTCATGCAGTTATCATGACAAGGATATAAAAATATGAATCTGGAGCTGGCTCTGCTGTGACCTTGAGTGACCTGCAGACAATATTTCTCCATTCATAGTCCCAGATGTCTCATGTCCCTTATTCCTTTCCAAGCTACAAACCAGGAAAGCTGCGTGTGTATCTCAAGACGCGGTGCTTCTGGACTTCCAGATGGGATAATTATGAAACCCCACCACTGAGCTTTTACCAAAACACCCACAGTTTGCTTCATTCTGTGTCTCTTGCTGCCATACAGCTGCTGTCTCCAGCCCACAAGGTGGCTTCATTTCAGTCAAGGGTGAAATTATTCCTGTAAAGGAAATTTCCACGCTGCCCTCTCCTGTAGCCTGTGGACTGAGCTCTGAGCAGTGGCAGCAGGCTGCAGTCAGCGAGGTGGGAAAGCTGTCCTTGGCATGCAAAACACCCTGGGATCCTGTGGGATGAAAGTCATCCATGAGAAGGAGAGACAGAGAGAGAATGGACCCCGCTCTCTCTGTTGTGCTTCTGTTTCATTCTCTGCTCCCTTTCTGCACTGATTGCAGGTGATAGTCCAGAGGTCTCTCTCTGCCAAGAACCTCTCCCATGCCAAAGGTGGATCAGTGCTGGGAGGATATCTGAAAATCTTCCCTATGTTTTTCATTGTCATGCCAGGAATGATCAGCAGAGCTCTTTACCCAGGTAAGCCTTCCCATCTTCCTTGACACGGGGCTCCATACCAGCTGTGAGCACTAATCCCACACAGGTCTGCCAGCACTTTTACACCTTAGAAACTGCTGTCCTGCAGGCATGTTCATAGAGATTCCTGTTGCACCGTGGTGTTTCCAAGCCCTCCCTCTACCTCCAGTTCTCCCACAGTGGCATAAGCCACTGAGAGTAGCCATAAGGGGCATAGTTTGCCATTGGGGTCATTTAGCTCCATGCTGTGGACATTGCATCCATCTGTCTGTGTGGAGGCAGTCAGTGAAATTAAATTCATGGAGCACTGAGGTTGTCCTTCAGATCTTATGGATTACATCCATTAGGTATTTTGGAGAGTTTTAGCAGTCTACCATACAGATTCATTCAGGTCTTGGTGGATTAGGCTAAACGAGCCTCCCTTATATCCCAAGGAGTTCTCATTGCTGGTGTCCCCAGAGCCTTCCCCTTCCCAGGAAGGATACCTTGGTTAGAAGGACCACTCCCAGAGGAAAGAGCCTCTCTCCCAGATTTCCTAAATATGAGTAAGTGAGCCTCCAGCATCCCTGGGAACCCAGCTGACAGGTTCATGGAAACAGTCCAGTTCCCACAAGTGACAAATCATCAAGGATTACAGTTACGCAACACCCAGGAGAGTTTTAGCTGTACCCTGAACAGAATTTCAAAATGTCATCCCAAAGTTTCACCTCTGTTATATGATATAAAATGTTTTTCAGCTCCACTCATTGTAGCTGTATTCCACCTCTGAATTTATATGAAATTGCACAAGGCATCAGGATTTGTTCTCTTGATCTAAACAGTCTATGGCTCAGTGGGGTTTGCACTGACTCCTTGTTGTTCCCCTGTGCTACACAGATGAAGTGGGCTGCGTGGACCCAGACATCTGCAAGAGGGTCTGTGGAGCTGCTGTGGGTTGTTCCAACATTGCCTACCCCAAACTGGTGATTGAACTCATGCCTGATGGTGAGAAACACCCTTGTGGAGCTAGGCTTGAGCCAGGCTGTGCAGGGGGGATCAAGCTGCCCTCACCCATCCTAAGCATGTGGAAATCTTACTGCGGATTCCAGACAGCAGGATGGAAAAAGCAGTGCTCAGAGGCCCAAGGTCTAGTCCTGATTCCCCTTCTGTGTTTGTCTCTCACAGGGCTCCGGGGCTTGATGATTGCAGTGATGATGGCAGCCCTGATGAGTTCCCTCACCTCCATTTTCAACAGCAGCAGCACCCTCTTCGTTGTCGACATCTGGCAGCGGGTCCGCAGGCAGGCCTCGGAGCAGGAGCTGATGGTTGTGGGCAGGTCCTTACATTTATTTATGTCTCATTCTTCTCATCATCTGTTCTGGGTGCAGCATTTACATCCTCCAGGCTGCACTCACTGAGAAAAATCTGGTGCCTGTAATAGAGAGCAGGAGCACAGCTTGGGAAAGAGCATTGCATTTTCCACCTCCTTGGGTAGATCTGGTCAAGGAGAAACTCTGTGTGTTCCACTGAGCTGAGCAGATAATTGCCTTTCTTCTCTCTAAACTTATTATAAATTCTGCTTTAAATGTAACTTTTAGGAAAGCTGAAAGTGCTCTGGAGTCGTTGTCACCAGAGGTCTATAAAAAGGTGTTATTTTTGTATCAGACAGGAGTGATATGTTGCAATTGCTTCTTTTTTTTTTTTTTTCCCACGGAAAAGTGCAGAGCTGAGCCTCCCAGGTCTCAGTCTCTGTGGTAAGTTGTAGTGTCCTTTGCAGACGAGCTTTGGTGCTGCATTATATCAGGGGCATATAAAGTTCTCCTCCAGACAGGGGAATTTAGGCTGCATTCAGTGTGTTTGTGGAGCTTTTGCTCTCCAGTCACCAGCATTAAGTTCTAAACTTCGCTGAGGGGTGGCTGAAGGCTGCAGGCAAGCTCACACTTCACCATGGCAGAGTGGTGAGAGGACAAGTACCTCTTGCTCAGCAATATGGACAAACCTCTGTGACACACAATGCAAAGGTTACTATATTCACCTGAGACCCCAAACACAATTTTAAAAAGTAGCAAACAAGTTGGAATTTGGCAAGGGCAAGAGATTGAGCACATTACCTGCTTGGAAAGGTGGCAGAAAGATTGCTTCCATGAGCTTCCAGCATCCTCTTTCTGTCACATCCAAGAGCCAAGGTCATTGAGACCATATCACACTCTAGGACACACCAGGCTCACCACGGGAGAACAATCTTCTCTTTTCCTGTGTACACAAGGAAAGGTTCTTGAGAGTGATCTGTGGAGTTTTTCTTAGGAAATTCCAAGAGCAACTGGGAGTGTGTTTTGTTTAACTCTGCCTACAGAGTTAACACAATTTTATCCTTCTCTTTCAGAGTCTTCATCCTCATCCTTGTGGTCATCAGTATTCTCTGGATCCCAATCATTCAATCAGCCAACAGTGGAAAGCTCTTTGACTACATTCAGTCCATAACCAGCTATCTGGCCCCACCAATCACAGCCCTCTTCATCTTGGCAATCTTCTGCAAGAGGATTAATGAGCCTGTAAGTGAAGTGTCAACAACCAATTGATACATGTATTTAATTTGAGAAAATAAATAAGTATCTCTGCCCTCAGTACTTAGCCTTTGTAAACACGGAGCCAGTCCAGCTAAAGTGTGACAATTAGACAGCCTTTCCCTGGTGTGCATTAGTGGATCTTAGCCCAGGGTCTAGTGGGTGTGAGTTTGCTTCTAAGAAGTCCCTGCAAGTGCCACTTCTTGGCAGCCCCATTTGAAAGCATGAAAGGGAAGTTGTTCTGCCATTTAGGGATGACGTGTCAAAGTCTCATTGGAGGAGTGTTGTTAGGAGGAGATTCTTGCATTGTTTGTGCTCTATCTGCTCCATGTTCAAGGGCAGAGAGAGAAAATGAGGATTTTTACCTGAAAAAATTCTCCTTTGATGCACATCACTGTGGATTTCCATCAGGCATAAGAAGGCTTGGGAAAGAAGGAGAGGACAGGGAGAGGAGAGGGAGAACTACAACCAGAGTTAATTTGCAGTGACCTTTTCTCTGTGCTTGCCTTTCTCAGGGTGCTTTCTGGGGCCTCATGGCTGGGCTTGCTGTGGGTCTGGTTCGGATGATCATGGAGTTTATTTATAGCCCCCCGTCTTGTGGGGAGGAGGACAGGAGACCAGCTGTGCTAAAGGACTTGCACTACCTCTACTTTGCCCTCATCCTCTGTACCCTCACTGCCATTGTCACCGTCCTCATCAGTCTCTGCACCCCACCAATCCCTGAAGAAAAGGTAAGTGACTTGCAGTGACGCCCTTTTCCCAGAGCCCCCGTTTGGGTACCAAAAATCCCTGCAATCTGCCCTTTTCTGTTCCTCCAGTGGCTAAGAAATGGTGTGTAATGCATATGCTGCCAAGAAGCCCTTGCTCCTCAGCTCTGTCTATTCCCCAGGTTGCAGAGTGTTAATGCTGCTGAGCACTGAGTGCTTCAAATTGAGTGTGAGTTCCCATGCTGTGCCCAGAGCTGGGCAGACACCACAGCCCATCATAACTGCAATAGAAAGAAAAGAAGAAGGGGAAGGAGATGGAATCACATTACAGAGCACTGCTGAGGAGGAATTAAATATATCTAATTGTAGCATCTAGCCTGTTTCAACAGAGCCAGCATCAATCTTGCAGGCAAACAAGATTAATATCTTTTGCAACACGGGCGTTTAGGAAAATAACATTTTGTCCCAATGTGATCTCAATTAAATTTAATAACTTTGAGGGAAGTACAACTTTCTTTTACTTAGCACATTAAAATGGTGCAGAGTTGGGAGGTTTTATATTATAAAACCTTAAAGCAACTTTTCCCAGTCCCAAGTTTTAAAGCAGCTGCCAATATAACAAAACTGCCACCTACCTCTCAGCAAAGGTTACTGGATAGATTAAAAAGACCTATTTTTTCTTGTCTAACTGCATGGGAGAGAAAATGCTATGATGGCATCAATCTGTTGCTTCCTCATAACTTGTAAAGCATTAACCAGCTCCATCAATGTTTGATGGAATGTTATAGGTGTCAAAGACACCCCGCTCCTAAAGATTACATGAAAGCAGGTGCTCAGATAGCAGAGAGGAGGGGGGAGAGAGGCTGTCTTTGTGTCTGCTTGGAAATAAACTCTCAGCTTTTATTAGCTATCAGAGGATCCACATGGGAGAGAGAAATACTGGCAAGGAGACACCATTAGTTCTGCTGCTTACGTTGTTCACGGCTGCTCAGGGGTGGCCAGATGGTTGCCAGCAATTAATTACTGTGGTTTAATGAGTTCCCACTCATCATCTGACCTGTGATAGCTAAACATGTGCAGTGCTCCCTGCCCACAGCAATAGCAAGATAAGATGCATTAACACAGCACTGGCGAACAGTGAGTGTCACACCAGCAGTTCAGGAGATGGAGAAACTGGCCCCAGCACCTCCAGGCTTTTTAGTCTGACCTCAGAGGTATGAAAACATTTAAAGCATCTCCTAAGAGGGGGAGTTCAGGATGGAGGCCACTATAATAGAATTAGGGAGAGAGAGGTTACAATCTTAAGAGATTCCCCAGGGGAGATTTTCAGTGGTATTTCTACTGAAATGTGTGAGTTTATAGGTGCTGGAGGTAAGTGGCCTTATTTTACACATTCTTCAAAAAGACAGGGGTATGGCCAGGGAGGACAGGATTTTGTCTGAAGCAGCTGTGTGCAGCTATCCCAGAGGAACAAAGGACGAGATGTGGTGGCTGCCCTGCCTCAGGTGCAGCTGGAGAGCCAGGGAGGGAGGAGAGCTTGCTGAAGAGCAGCACTGGCCAGGAGCTAACATCAGCTGGACTTTCTGGGGGAAATTTTCTCAATAGGGATGTTCAGGATAGCCTTTTGGTATGTCATGGACCCCACATAGTGCTGAGCTCAGCGCTTGACCTCTGTGTGAAAGACTCTGCTGTAGAAAATGAGTGAGAATTAATGATACTGCCTGTGGCAGTGAGAGGCTGAACACAATCATCTGATATTTGTGATGACCATCCCGTGAGCCCCCTGTCCCTCAGTATCTTCCCACCACAAGGAAAATGGGATGGGCTGCCAGGAAATTTGTGCCACTAAGCAGTTTTTCCCTCTCTCCATAGCTCAGTAGGAATGGGAGAGTCTGTCCCCATTTCTTTTAGTCTGATTCCATTCAGTTTCTACTATTTATTCCTGATTTCAACAGGAAAATCTGCCCTTGTTCCTCAGAGAACAGCCAAAGGGAAGGTGTGGGGTTTGACTGAGGCAGGAGACAACATTGCTGGGTTTCTGCCTGTCTGGCACAAATCTGAGTGGGCAGCACTGAGACCAACATTTTTCATTTTCCTGGGTCAGACCCACCCCAGGTTTGCCTTAGACATGAGCAGAGGTGTGGGCTTGCACCATCACTGCTGGTGACATGGTTTCTCATGGTTTGTTCCCTCATCTCCAGTGAGTCTGTGGCTGTGCTGAGGTGGGTCAGGGACAGAAGGGTTTGGGGAAGGAAGGGCAGGAGGCTGAGATCAGGGTGGACATGCCAGGCTCTAACTCTCTGGGTAGAAAGTGGCACCTGGCCTTTGTGTTTGGCCACTATTTACTTGGCATGCAAGTGGGCAAATCTGTGGTGAAGAGCCTGAGTGTCCCCATGACAGTGTCTGGGAGGGGGAGGCTGTGCTGGTTGTCCTGGATGAGGATCTCTGAAGCTTTGGTGCTTCCTGGTTAATCAATTCCCTTCCTGAGCCTTGGATATTTCTCCTCTAAGACTCGCACAGGGCTGGTTCTGCTTGTCTTTACCTGCAGTGCTTGGAGATGGAATGATGAAAGACATGGTACAGGAGCTAGGAATTGTTTTGTCAAGCAAAAAGAGTAGAAAAATAAGCGAGCAAAGACAAAGCCAAGGAAATACAGTGATAGATCATATCTCAGCAGATGTAAATCAGCACAGCTCCATTGCCTTCAAAGACCAGGAACAGCTGTTGAGCACGGATATGTCGCTTTACACCAGCTGAGGATCTACACTGGACTACTTTAAATATTGAATCTCAATGCTTTTGAGATAGTAAATGGGCAAAAGGAGAAAAGAGATTTGTATCTGATGTTAGAGTGGTACATCTAATGTTCCTGGCTTTAAATGAATTACAATCTGAGAACTGCAGGCTGCAGCATTTTCTCCTGCTGTTTTGGACACTCTCCCATCCCTGTGGTGATTGATGCTGTGCTGGAAAACAAGTATGCAAGGAATTTGTTTGGTATGCTCCAGAGTTCATATGTCTTCATTGTAGGTAGTCCATATTGTGTCACGCCGTCCTTGAAAACCCTGCAAAAGAGCTTACAATTAAATTTGAGACTGTGAAGCTGAAACACAACTGTCAGGTGCCAGATGGCATTTTGGAACAGAAGGATTTATTCTAGTTTACAAACAACAAAAGAAAAACTTTGCTGAGTTCTTGCAAACTCCCTTGCCCAAGGAGACTGTGAGGGTGGAAAGGGAGGGGAACAGCGCACAAAGCACCGAGTGCTGCACCAGCAGGTCAGCTCGCCAGGGGTCAGGGCTCACCCAGACAGGCTGATGGATTGGCAATTCCACCCGGTGTACTCTGGGGTTGGGAGGTTTTCCTTGTGTCTTGAGGTGTGGCTTCAGTGGCTCCTCTTGGTGCACAGCTTAGGAGGAGCCCCAAGCCCGCCTGGGCTGGCCTGAGCCCACCCTGAGAGCTCCGAGGTGCTGCAGCTGGAGCTCCCACAGCATCATTTGGTGCCACTGAGAGCCAGACATGCTCAGCTCTGTGGGTGCTGACAGGAGCAAACTAAGGGGGGACACAGGGCTCCCCAGGATCCAGCACAAGGCTCCCTCCTGCTTCCCTGCCCTTGGACACGGTGGCTTCAGGCAGCACTTCCCAGGTCCCAGTGAGTAAAGCTGACACAGCTCCCCTGTAGGCAATTCTTAATTGTGAATTTGCCTGCTTTCTCCAGGCACCCAAAACACGTGGGTGATGGAGATGATGCCATGAGGTTCCCTGTCTCTATGCTGCTTTCCATTGGGAATTGCTTCCCTCTGGAGTCTGAGCCCCAGGTACACCCCAGCCTTTGCAGATTTTGCTGCAATGTGAAGAGACAGTGATTCAGGGACACGTGAGGAGAGGAGAGAAAAGGAAAAAAGTTTTGGAAATCCTTTAGTACCCTGAAACTTTACTGTGTTCCAGTGACATTTCCTAAGTGATTAAAAAAAAAAAAAGAATCCCCGAGAAAGATGAGGATCATCAAATCAAAGCAATTTAGCACTTCATGACAAGAAAGATTAGCCCTGCCCAGTGCTCATCTCAGTTGAAAATGATTTAAATAAAGCTATAAATCTTCTGGAAATTATGCAACATTTTGTGTCAGCCGGAAGCTTCTGCCTGGATTTGTGTGTGCAAAATACAAAAATTAAACTCACGTTCCTTTGTCAGTGACCCACTGGAGACGTTCATTCCCACATGGGCAGAGCAGGGAGCCAGCTGCTCCTGGGGCATGTGTGACTGTGCCTGCCCTGTTGTCACCAGGGCACCTTTGCACTGCCCCCCCTGTGCCCCTCTGCCAGGCAGCGTGGGCTGGAGAGGGGGGGCAGCCCCTGGACCTGGCAGCAGCATTTGGGAGGGATGGATGAGCCTGTCCCTGCTGCCTGGCCTGGCCAGGGCAGGGGTCAGGGAGAGCCATAGAGATCCTGGGCATGCCAAGGTCAGCCCCAGCAGCAGCAGGCCTGGCTCTACCCCAAATCCCTGAGGCCCTGGGGTGTGTAACACCCCCCAGCTGCTGAAGGGCCACTGAGGTTTGCAAGATTGATGTCTCCTGTGCACTCCTGTGTTCCAGGTAGAAGACTTTCAAGCTTGCTGTACAATAAGAGTTTCAGAACTTGGGCATTTGTAAAGCAGACTGATCGTCCTTTGTGACTTTCTGCAGAGACAGGCAATGTCTTGTACTGGCCCATCAGAGAAATCTGAAATTAAAATACAATCTTTTGAGGGTGCAACAGCTGTCTGTGACTGACTGTATCCATAGAGGGTATCTTGGCTTCTTTTTTGATTTATTTTTATTTATTTGACTTTATTCCCCTTCCCTTTTGGAGGGCTGTCTGGACAGACCATCATTATTTCAGATCAGTCTCATGAGCCTTGCAAATAGGGAGCTGCTTCTCCAGTGTCTACTGAAAGGTTACTTCTTGAAGAGACAGGGATGGAACAGATTATTTTAAAAAATGGAAGGAGAGAAACCAGATTATTTTACACTTTTTCCCAGCTTTTCAGCTCCAGCTGGATGGTACCAACCTTCTTCTCCAGCGTGTGGGCACATGTGCAGAAAGGAGGGGAGGGAAAATGGGAGACCACCCCAAACAGGACTCAGCACCACCTTGGACTAAGGAAGGAGATGACTGGGAAGCCACTTTGGGACTCACAGGCAGTGACCAGTTTCTCTCTGTTCCACTTTGCAGCTGGGCAGCCTCACGTGGTGGACCAGGCACAGAAAAGCACCTGCTATAAACCTGAAAAACTGCAAGAGTGAAGCAGCACAGATCAGCCCAGAACACCCGGTAGAAGCTGCGGCTTCAGGAGATACGGAGGAGGCAGGTAGGGGTCTGTCTGTGAACAAACACACTCCCGTGCCTGGGAGTGCACAGCCAGGATCCCATGCAAGTCCCAAAATCTCATGAGGGGCCACCTGGTGCATTCACTGGAGCTGGGGCTTGTATCTACAGTTTTAAGGATGTGACAAATGAAAGTGTTGTGGCTCTTGGTCCTCCCAGCCTACCTTCATGTCACAGCCCTTGAATGGCTCAGAAGAGCTGCTATTCCTGAAAAAAAAGAGCACCAAAATAGCAGCACAGTCTGAGGGGAAAAAGAGACCCTGGGAGCAGACATGTGCACTTTGAGGGCATCCTAGAATGAACCCACAAGCCCCACTTTTCTCATTTCCATGATGCTGATAGGATTTTTCATCTTCCCTTAGGATGTAAGCCACGGTTAAAACCCAGACCTTAAATAGCTGCGTGTCCTACCAGGGGTGTTTAATAGGAAGGAGGGCAGAGCAAAGTCAACTTAAAGAGTTGTCAGGAGACAGAACAGTAGCAGGAGATGCTACATAGGCAAGTTCTTTTCAGAGTGGACAGAGCTTTATTCTGCAAATCTATTAAAAAATGCAGCTTTCTGGTTTTGAGCTTAACCTTCGAAGGTTACAGAGCACAAACCTCAGAATCAAGACACACACAAGATTTCTTCACTCCTTCCATTTGCTGGTCAGTCCAAAGGACACTGGAACCAATCACAGCTAAGCTAAAAAGAAGTGAACATCTAACCAAGTCCCTTATTTTTGTTTCCCCAATAAGTAAGTACGCTTGGGTAGTAATAATAAGTAGAGTAAGTTTGGGTTTAAGTCAAATGCAGTAATTCAGCATTATTTTTTATTTCTTACCAATTCCTAGTTCACTAGCTCAGATTTTCATAAACAAATGTCTTGTTATTTTGGTGATTAGCAGAGATGAGGAATGAGATGTGAAACACAGCAGCTGACAGTTTAATGAGGGTTTGTTCTGGGTAACGCCTTTTTTCAAGGCCCAAAACATCCTGAATTTCAAAAAAAGGTTATATTTGGAAAGAACAGGGAGTGAAATACACACAGCACAGGACTGACAATTAAAACACACACTTCACCTGGCAAGCCATGTGTAATAAACAAGCCAGGATACAAGCCAGGATATCTCTAAATGGACCATCATGCTGTCAGGAATTTATAAAAGTGGATGGAATCTGGATTGGGGAGGAGAGGGAAGAGGTTTGTTAATTAACTAATGAGTGATTGGTGTTGCAATCAACTGACTGCAATCAGGCTGTGCTGTACATGATTAAGGGAGACTTTTCCTTTTCCTTTTCCTTTTCCTTTTCCTTTTCCTTTTCCTTTTCCTTTTCCTTTTCCTTTTCCTTTTCCTTTTCCTTTTCCTTTTTTCCTTTCCCTTTCCCTTTTCCTTTTCCTTTTCCTTTTTTCCTTTCCCTTTCCCTTTCCCTTTCCCTTTTCCTTTTCCTTTCCCTTTCCCTCATCATCTTGCATCTATTAGGGTGCCTCTCAAGCCCCACTCCAGACTGGCCAATGCACCTCCAAAAGATTGGGAGAAGGGAGAGAAGAGTCCCAGTAGATTCTAACAGCCATGTTTTGTCCCCCTCTCGCAGCAGCCAAGCCTCCCTGCTGGAAAATGGTGTATTTGTGGTTCTGTGGTCTGCCCACCAGCCCCACACCCACCCTGTCCCAGGAGGAGAGAGCTGCCCTGGAGCAGACACTCACCAGCATCGAGGAAAAGCCCCTGTGGAGGATTGTGTGCAATGCTAATGCCATTCTCCTGCTGACTATCAACATCTTCCTGTGGGCGTATTTTGGCTGAGCTGGGGTCGGGAATCTCATGGCTTTGGTGGCTCTCACCTTCCTGTCTAAGCTGGCAGCAGCAGGTGACAGAGCCCCTGGTGACAGGCTGCTGGCACATGGCAGCACAGCCCTTCCCTGGAGGCACTGCTTGCTGGGAATGGCTGTGGGGCTCAGTTTCTCCATGAGGGGTGACGAAGACTCGGCACTGGCCACATCTGGGATGCAGGGGATGTGTGGGGTCAGGTTTAAGGGTGCAGAGCTGAGCGCAGCAAGGAGCAAAGGCTTCGGAAAGCCCAGCTGTGGCATGGCTGGGGCCTATCTCAGGGCTGACTTTGCACTGCTGTGCTTTGGGGAAGGAGTTCTGGTTTACACTGGCAGGGGGAAGGAGACTTAAACACTACCTGTGGTTTTTTATATGGCCAAAATTCAGATGGGATCAGAGGGATTAACTCAGCAGTGACAGCCTTGCCTCCCACAGCCTCCCCAGCCACCTTTGTGGGACCCCTCCCACCCCACCCCTTGTTGGCATCAGCAGTGGGGACAGGGGGCTTCTTCCTGCTCCCCGAGCCCCCCATCCTGCCCCCTCTGCTGCACGAGGGCTGGGCTTACACCAGCCTGAGCCTGTTTGCTCACGGGACTGATGCTGCCCCTTAACAGCATTTCCAGCAATAAAGGTGCCTCGGTAATCAAGCCAGTCCTGACTGTGGGTTGTGGTGGTGACCTGTCCTGCTCTGACACACAAAGGGCTCCCTGGGACCACAGTGACCTGGCTGTGGCAGGGAAAAGAAAAATCCTTCCTTGGGGCCTGGCTCAGGACCTTGCTTTTTTGAGCAAGTTCAAGCTCCTCGGACCCACCTCAGGGCCATCACAGAAGGTGGCACAGCCAAAATCTTTGAAACCACGAAGAGACAGCAACACCCACTGTTAACATCTGTGCCTGGAGAAGGCTGAAAATGCCCACAGGGATGTGACCCTGCATCCAAAGGGCAGGTCCAAGTGACTGTGGGCTGTGTGGGGAGGTGAGGGCACACAGAAGAAGCACAGCACCATGAAGATGAAGAAAATGAGTCATGAGTCAGCAAGGAGGGAAGAAACAAGGCTCTGTTTCCACCAGGCATGGGAAGGTTGGGCCATGATTCCTCTGCTTGCCCCCAGTTTGGATGGAGCAGGATGGGTTTGTGATGGCCTCATGCAGGTTAGTTTAAGCATTCACTCATTCTAAGAGGAAAAAGTAGATTTCTTTTGAAGAAGGGAGCTCTCAGCCCCATGAGCTGCCCCTCCATCTCCACAGGAAGAGGCACATGACACAGAGCTTGTCTTGCCTTTCCACTATTCAGTTTCAGGCAGGAGATGCCCAGATCAGAGGGTGCCTCAAAATATTTGGAGAAAATCAAGTTACCAGCAGTGATTAATAGCTGGCAAATGTCTAATAAAAACAGGTACATTTTTAGTGCATTTAGAAATACCAGGGCTCTCACCTCCTCACCCTGGGCCACAGAGACCCTCAGCAGCTCTCAGCTCAATGGGTTTATTAGCTTTTTTGGACCACACATCCATGGGGACTGCAACACAGAGCAGGATGAGGAAATTGGGGCAGTTTTTCAAATGTTTGAGATTGTTTTTTTTCCCCAAGAAAAATTCAGTGTTGCAGAAAGTAGAACTGAATTTTGCTAAGCCTTTTTTTAATGACAAAATATTTTTTATCTTTGGTTATGTGATGAGTTTTTCCCCTCCCCATCTCACCCCACGGATCCTTGAAGGTAACTTTTCCTTTCAAATGATGATGTTGATGTTGGTTAAACAAAGTAATGCACTTTGAGAGCTGTGACTGCATCTCTGAGCTTGGCCCTGAGGAATGGAGACACCCACACTGCCAGATGCAGCCAGCTGTGCACCCTCAGGAGGAACACATTTCAGTGGGAAACTTATTTGATTTCACTACTCTGCTTTGATGCACTGAAGTGAAACAAAAGAGAAAAGAATGATTGGGGAGGGGGAGTCTGACAGGTTTTATTGAAATAAAGCAAAGTTGTCTCAAAACATCTTGACCTTTGCTTGTTTCCTAGGAAAACAGTGTAATTAGCTGAAAAAAAAATTAAAACCAAATAAATCAAAAAATGAAACCCCAGCTGAACAGGAGCACTGTGCAGCCTGGCTGTGGCAGCAGGGGATGAGTTGTGGTGTCCTAACAAGAACACATCTCTCTCAGGCTGTAACCAATATCCAAGTGCATTGGCAGCAGATGTTATTAATGATGCCAATACATATTTTCTTATTAATCTTCCATACTAGGCTTGTGTCTATCTGCAAATGATTATCATTCATTTTCCTGACAAATCTATCAAGATCATTTATTACTGTTCGGCAAAGGATCTTCTTTTAAACAAAGATTAATAACATTGCATTTTATCTGGCTGGCTGAGCCAAAGGAAATGAAATTAACAATGAGCCCTACAAACATGTCATCACTTTAATTTACCGGAAAATATTTTAAAATGTTATTTAAAAGAATATACGCTATGGTGGGCACAGTTTATTACAAAGGAAAGGAATCAAACCACAGGCATTTTAGCAGGGTGGAGGGTAAGCAAACAGGGCACTGTGTGTTCTCTGGTTCCTCGCACTGGAGTTCTGGGACAAGGAGGGAGAGGCACCCACAGCCCTGCTGCCACGCACAGATGGGCACCTGCCCAGGGGAATTGCAGCTGGAGGTCCCTGCTTGTCAGTTAAGGGAGATCCTAACCAGGATCACAGCTCTCACTGCTGCGGGGAGCACTGCCCTCCCTGTGTTCCTACAGAAGGGAACTCCACCAGGGTAAAGCTTGTGGGGCTCTGAGGGAGAGGAGGGCACGTGTGTGCTGAGTGCCAGCACCCTTCTGTATTTTTGGTCCCCAGGAGGAAAAGAAACAAACTCACTAAATTTACGTGGTTTAGTTGCCTTTCTTCTGCACTCTCTTCTAACTTGAGTAAAATAACAAAATGAAAATAATAACAACAACAACAACAATAATAATAAATATACACCTATCAAAATCCTCTTCCTACTTTTACTGGTACAGGTCTAGAATCCTTCAAGGGGAGCAGGGAGGCCTGTAGACATCCCATGGCTCTTTAACTCCTGCCTTGGGATCCTGTATCACACCTGAAGCCACCTTCATGCCTTCCCCGAGCTGTCTCGAAGGCAGCTCCAACAGCTCTGTGTGTCCATCTCCACCACAGCTCACAGGGGTGATTGAAGCGCGTTCCATCTGCCACAGGCTGGCACCGAGCTGCCGCTGCTGCCATTCCAGCACAGCCCAAGATCTCAGCAGCAGGAGCTGAAATTCCAGGCAGTGCAGGATCACAGCCCTGCTGGCCAAGCAGGGCCAGATGGCACCACCATGCCAAGGACAACAAACAGTTATTAAGTTGTCAGAGCCTGAAGCAAAGTCAGCCAGAGCTGCCGAGTTGGTGCCATCTCTGATTCCCAGGAACAAGCTGTCCCCAAAGACACTGCAGAAAGGCTCCTGGAGAGGGCACTTGAGCAGATCTCTGTGAGCCACAGGGTATCCCCCGAGGAGTCCCTGTGCCACAGAAGCAGTGTGGAACAGTGCACATGTGTGTGCAAAACAGGAGCATCTGCACACGCAATGCCCAGCTCCTGCTCTGGGGTTTCTCTGCTGGACTGCGAAAGGATCGGGCGCTGGGATGGAGATCATCAGGAATGGTTCCTCTGCCACTCTGGTTTAGACTAAGCCAGCAAGCAATTCTTTATTTCTTTATTTTTTTATTTCTTTATTTTATTATTTCTTTATTTCTGTGGGAAGGACCAGGGTAACCATTTTAAGAACCCCATAATTATTGCCACACATTCCAAAAAGAAATGCTGTTCTGTTACTTGCTCCTGTGGCTTCCACAAAAGCAGCATCCAGTTAAATATGTGAGACTCACAACCAGCTCACACAGTGCAATAGTTCAGTTTGAAGAAAAAAATATTCTGCTGGAAGCAGAGAAAGTAGCAGTGTCAATTTTTCATTAACCTACAGCCACTGTCTCTGTAGACTTACAGCTATAAGTAAGATTACTGTTATAATTTTTTCTGGTCCCTAAGGGAAGGGGAAAAAAAAACTACTCAAAACTTTTAAGGTCATTAAAAATCCACCTTTAAATTGGAGGTAGTTCCAGTTTACTTTCATATTTCAAAATCAAATCTTAGCTGCAGCCTCACATCAAAGCAGAAATGTCAGTCGCTTTGTTTCTACTTCTGTGAAAGAAGTTCCAGCTTATACACGAGTTGAATGCCAAGTAAATAGATTTTCCTGGGGAACAAAGGCAGCTTTCTTTTGTTTGTTTTAAACATATGTAAATAGAGTCCCAGGGGCTGAGCTGCCTGTCATTTCAACCAGGTTCACACTCATGTCACTCCAGCTAGTGATTTCTGACTGACCTCGACCTCGGGTCAGGACTACAGAAGTTTCCCTCCCCACTCCTCCACAGCCACATCAAGCAGCTGCTCATGGTCTTCTCTTCTGGTCTCACACCTCAGCACAGGGGAAGCAGACTAATACAGATTCCTTTTTTGCCAGTTTCTTATTCTATTGGGTTCTGTTTTCTTTTTAAGCTAGTTACTAGTTAGAGAATCACAGAAATACCCTGGTCCTCTGTCAAAGCTGCTGTGGTGGTCCTGAAATCTCTGGGCAGAGCAGAGCAGTGCCTGGAATCCCTGGATACCACCAGTGACCAGTTGGGCTGTGCCCACACACCAGCCATGGATTAAAGGCTGGTGGCACCCACTGGTTCAAGCTCAAGATGATGGGAGACAGAGAAGAAACAGGAATGAGTTGGTAAGAAAAATGACCTTTTTTGATTTTTTTTTGGGTGTTTTTTTTTAGCAGAAGGTCACCATCACTCTTGAGCTTCCTCTTTTCAGCACCAGGCACTTAAGGAGTGGAGCATTATCCTCCTCAGAGCCAGAAGACACCAAAGAGGAGCAGGATCCCTGCACACGTCCACCTGCTCCCACTCCAGGGGTCAGAGCTTGGTGCAAACAACACTGAGGGCAGGGTTTGATCCCTGTAGGAGCCACACACTTCAGAGTTGGCCTCGATGGTTCTCGTGGGTCCCTTCCAGCTCAGAATATTCTGTGAAATCTACTCACTTTTTTTTTTTAATTTAAACCAGCGGATCAATGCAAAATCGAGCACTTCATGCTTGTAATTTCCAAATGACTTGGGTTATATCTCAATCTTCAGCACTTGTTTTGGGTGTAAGACTGGGTAGCACCAGGGATGCATCAATTTATAGGCTCTGCAAAAGCCGCAATTAAGGAAAATCCTCAAACACTGAGAAACCTCAATTTTGATTGGCCACGTTCCCATAACTTATTGATAATTCAACTCACTCGAGTATTATTCAGTGTTTTCCTTCTCCCTGCTTTTTTTATCTCTTGACAAGTTTACAAAGAGAAGAATGGAGCCGAGCTGAGCTGCATTCCATCCAATCTGCTGCCTCCACAAGCGGCAGAGAAGCTAAATGAAGCCCAGAACATATGGCACTGTGCTGACAGAGCTCCCAAACTGGTTCTGCATGAGCAACAAGGAACATCTTGAAACGCACAAGACATATGTGTTTTAGGAAGAAGATTGAAGTGTTTCATAATAAAACAGGACAAAGTGAAATACAAGTGCTGTATAAAATTTTAATTAAAAACTGGTTTTACCCCTCAACGTGAATATACAATATGTTTCCCAGATGGATTTCATATTTAAGTATTATCCAAACCAGAAACATAAATGAGACAAATAAAGCCTTCAAAAATGGCACAGAGGATAAAATGTATGTAAACATTAGATGACTGTGGTGAAAACAAGGCAGGCAGGGAAAGCAACCTCTTAGCAAGTGTTTACTACTGGAATACTGAATGAAACAGTTCCTACAGCTACAGTCAGGGTAATAATACAAATACAAGCATTAGAATTCACCACCACTCGGTGATGTAAATGGTGCTTTTGTTACCCAGGAGTTGCACAGGTTATTTCCTACACTGATAATTCATGGTATAGAAATGCATAATTCATGGCATGCCAGGCATCAAACACTCTCCATGTCTGCCCTGCTCCCAGCCTCCCACCCTGCTCTGTGTGAAGCTCTCTTCATTCCATGCCATCAGCTCCACAGGGTTATGCAAAGGCCTGGCCATAGAACAGAATTTTTGTGCTGTCTCCTGAGGATCAGTAAATCCTTATGAACCAGGAGGGATGCTGTTTTGCAGCACCAAACTCCTTTCCCCAAGGAGGTGAGAAGGTGGCTCAGATTCCCACAGCTCAGGCTGCAGGGAGTTCTCTGCTGGGCCAGAGGCAATCACCCAGAATTGAAGGGAAATACCCATGAAGAAAAAGCACAATCTCCACATAGATCAAGCAAAGAGAAAGATTACAGTTCCTTTATGTTGCCATCCAGACAAATTATCACCACACTTCAGAGAATTTCTCACAAAGACAAACTGGGAACAAACTCCATGCCTTTGGCAAGCCAACACTGATAAAAGGAGCTACAGCCACATCTTTCAAGGGCTTTGGTTGATGATGTTTTGAATTCTGTGGGGAAAGCAGCAGAAACCAATAGTAATCAAGGGGGCTTGTGCTTAATAGTTCCTGTGCAATGGCAACAGGAATATTGGGGGTTTCAATCACTTCCCACAACGCTGCTGCATTTGTTGGAACTGAAAGGAAATGGGCAAAGACCAATGCTCTGCTGCTCCCAGAGACATCACCTAAGGCAGACACCCCTTCTGTCAGGGAGGCAGCTCATCAAGATCAGCCCTAGAAGTGCTGTTCTCTCTTAGCTTCAAGTGTTCTCACTGGAACCAAGAGGCTCAATTTCATTGATTTGAAAGTTTCCTCAAATTCCTTGATTACTAAACAAATCTCATGAGAAATTTTCAGCATCCTGATAATGATCACTCCATGACCACTGAAGTAATTAACACCGTGGCCTTTCCTATGACCCAGAGATTCCACATTACCAGATTTATACAGCAAGAGACCGCTGCTAAAAGGCTGAGAATTTTGTTGCATAGTCCAGTGTCTCAGAAAACATTTCAAGCTTAAAAATTGGGAAGAGCAGAATTATGTACCAAGTTATTCCTTGCACATGGAGTGGGAAGGCAGAGATTCCTTTCAACTTTCTCTGACAAACCCACGGCACACCATACAAAATTTTCCACTGTCACATTGCACCCTTTGTTCCTGGGGAGAGGATGAGGACGAATGATGTGAGAGATGTGAACAGTGCTGGTTAGTACACAGATCAAGCAGCACTAAGACATCAGGATGAAAAAAAAAATTAACATTAAAAATAAGAAAAAAAGGTATCATAAGAGCAATCAGTGTCAGGATATGAACCCAGATCATGCAGGAGAGAGCAGCTGAGCAAGATACCAACTGCAAAGATTAGCTCCTAAGAGCACATGTAGTAAAGCAGCTCATTATCTTTTCTAGCCCTCTCTGATCAAGATAGAAATGTATTAAATCTGATTAAGATTTGTTTAATAATTGTCTGATTAAAACATAATAAACCTGGGAAAATTAAAATATAGCCTTTTTAGTAACCTGGAGATAAGATGGGACTTTTCAGCCAGGCTTCCATAAGATAATTTCTTTAACATTCACCTCAGGATCCCAAAGCAGTTCACAGTCATTTAATTAAGCTTCAACAGAGCACAAACTCCCCATTTTACAGCTGAGGTAACAACGAGAAGGAGTTTGAAAAAGACTATTTAATACTGAGCCGAGCTAAATGTTCTGTTATTTTATCCCAAAAATAGATTCCCAACATCTCCAGGTAGATTTCTTTCTCTCCTGACAATTTTGGCAGCCTCTGAAGTAATAGTAAAATTCAAGCATGTGATGCAGAGTCTGAAGAACAGCCCTCATCACTTCCCAAGGTGCTCAGCTTTGGAGCATAAACACTGTTCCCCATCTATCTTACAAAGCTGCTCCTACCTGTTCCCATTACTCCAGCCATCCCTATGCTTCTTATCCTCAGTGGAGCAATTTAAGCTTCTCTTCCTCTCAGTCAAAAACTTAGATAAGGCAAATCATTAGAGTTTGACATTTTTGCCTTTAATTCACATCAGGTCAGTGACTGAGTGACTGCCAAAGCAGCTACTCCCCAGCCAAGGATTTGCATTTCTACTGAACACAGGCAGGCAGTTTGTGTAAAGCCAGCCCAAGATCCTGAACTGTACCAAGTTATTCACAGGGGAGAGGGAAGGGAGCAAGTAGGAAGCAGAGTCTGACTCACTAAAATGAAAGTGATTAAAATATTGCACTGATTGCATCCTGCAAGCATCACTGGATGCTGAACAGCTTTTGGTGAGAATACTCGTGGGTTATAATAACTTGGGAAAGGCAAGGGAGAGACACAGACTACAGAAAAGCACTAATTCACTCCTATCTGGCCCATTATTGCCAGATTTGAGTAGGCAGCTTTCCTTTAAGAGCTAAAATGACGGGGGTGGAATTAAGCCATCCCACTGTCACTAGAACTTTGTGGATGGCAAAAGATAAGGAATGAGCACAGAAAATGCTATTTAAAGCTCCACTCAGGAACCAAGGAATTTGCATTTGATAGAAGGGATTTAAATTGTATCAGAAGGCAAGGTGCACTAAACAATTACAGTTTATTGCTGTGTTGGTTCAGTGCCTGAACCTCCACTTCTCCCAGGCTGCAGGGGCAGAGGAGCAGCCATGCTCAGAGCTGTGTGTGCTGGCAGAGCCACCTGAGCAAACAGGGAAGGGCAAAATGCTTCTGAAAACAAAGTGCCTTGAAGATTTTGGGGACAGATCAGAGTAATTGGGTCTGAAGTCACAATCCAGAGGAAAGTTTTCCATTTACCAAACTGGATTTCCAGCACAGTGCTTGGAGGAAAGCACTCTTTGCTGTATCATGGCATGAGCTGTGGAATGACTCTGACCCAGGAGAGGAACATCTCCTGCAGCAGCTGATTCAGAGAGACATTAAACACACATCTCCCTCCCAGCTGGAGCAGGGCCAAAGACACTCAGAGGCTGTCTGCTCCATTTGATGCTATGCTGCAGAAGAAGGCTACTCTGAGAATATTCATACTGGTCAAAATTCAGTAATGACATTTTTTTCTCACATCCAGTTTTCACCTTTGCCTAAAAATTTTTCATCTTTGATGAGAACTGAAGGTTGCCATATTATCATATGCTTTCGTTTCTTTAGCTAGGGGATTTAACAGATACATTCCAGTCATTTCTTGGACCCCTTGAAAACACCACCTTGCTTTTTTACAGTGGCCCCCAACCTTTGTTATCCCCTCATGTCTTGAATTCATGGCATCTTGAGTCCTTCATCAAACATACAGAAAAACCCCACAACAATCCCTCAGCATTCAGGCCTTCTCACACATTGAACAAACAGGGACTGAAATCTGCTGGATTGCTGGGGAAGGAAAAATCAAACAGGTTTTCTATGTCACAGAGCCAGATCAGGCCAAAGGGGAGCAGCAAATCTTCAGAACACTAACTTTTACTCAGCTGTGACACTGGGGAGAGAATGCAGAGAGAATATTGAATAAAAACTGCAGGATACCACGAGAACAAGATTGAATCTTATGGCTCAAAGACATACAGGAAACTGCAACAACCTTCAGGTTTCAGCAGACTAATTTTACACCAAAACCTTGGAAAGTATCTCTCAGAATCTGCCCTGCCTATTTAGGATCTACTCCAATATAGCTACTCCTCTGAAGAGCAAGAGAACTATTCCTTTGTGGACTAATATGGGGTCACTGGAGAGGCCAGTGAACACCAGGTCCTGGTAGCACAACCCTCCATGGCCTCCATGCCTTCAGGGACACAGCTTGGGCAAAGTTTTACTTTTCATTTCTGCAAAAAGTGTCCTGCTACCTCACAGAGTGACTTGGTACTTCTCCATCGCCTGAGACTGTGCCACTAATGCCCTGCGAAAGCACTAATGTGCTAAATGGCAGCAGGGACAGGAAGTCATCAGCATTAATCCCCTTCAACTGCTCCAACACTTACACGGAATAGAAATGTCTGTGTGTGAGACACTTCCTCTGAGAGCGCCCTTGCCCGACACAGCAGCACACGGCCCTTCCACGTGCTCTCCCACCAGCGCAGTGCTCACCAACTGCTTGCTCAAATCAATTATGTTGTCTCAGCATTACAGGAGGGAAGGCAGAATAGACCAACTTTTTGTTTATGTAGGCATGCTGGCAGGTTCCAGTCATATGTTGTGCCATCTGTACTGCTAGCTTTATCCTTTATCTAATCACAACAGGTAAAATGGCATCGGTGGAGCTAACTCTGTTCGCTCAGATAGGGAGGCAGCCAGAACAGGCGTTTGTTTTTCCCTCGTTCTGAGGGGAAGCAGGAGATGGACACTCTTGCCCTTTTAAAACATTCAGCTTTTCAATGGATGGGCAAATTGCCCTGGTCTGCTAATGTGGGATCTGTTCAGTGCAAGGCTGAAAAGGTTCCATCCCTGGGGAAAGCATCGAACTGCTGATGAACATTTGGTGGCCTTTAGCAAAAACGGAGTGATTTCTGCCAGCAGGATCCCAGCAGACTGAGAAGGACAGGCTCCAAATTAGGTGGGATTGTGATGAAGGAATTTCAGAAGGCCTGTACAGAGCACAAGGAGCTTGCTGACTAGCTCTGGTCTTTCCCACTCCTTTCTTATTCATATTTTTTAAAAAGACAAGTGTATTGGCAAATGTCATGGCTGCATTCAGGAGAACGTGGAAGCTTTCAAATGCAAAGGCTGTGTGAAGATGACCTTTCATCTGACACAAAGGCTGCTGGGCTGGGTGGTTTTCTTCGAAAATTTCACAGTATTAGAACACTTGTGACTACAGGTGCTCAAAACCACTTCAAATACATACCTATAGGTCCTACTGTACCAGAGTTTGTGCCCTTCTCAAAAAAACCCCAGAAACAATTTAAAGGCAACTGTCTAGAAAACAATTCTCCTTGCCCCAGATGGGTCACTTTTAAACCAACACTCACATTCACCTTCCCCTTTAGGTCCCCTCTCTGGCCACCAGGACATATTGCTTCTTCAACCAATTCTGTTTATGTTGCTAAATAGATTTAATTATTTAATAAGAACTGGCTGCAGCTGAAATCTGAGTTGATGTCAGATAGGAGTGTCCAGCAGACCTATTAGTCTTCAATTGACTCTATGTTCAGAGTCTCAAAGGAGCAACACCATATTGCTTAACTGTGGAGGGGATGTTTTGTTAGGGAGTTTTAATCATTTCCTTTTGTCAAACCCCCATTTCTCCAAAACCCTGCCCAACCATAATGACACCTTAAAAAATAGAGTACAAATATTGTTATATAAAAATAGGTTTAGTTACAAATACTGTACACTGTGTGTTTTCAGGTGAGTTGCTTTCTTGTGAGTTGTATATCTTGGTCTGAAACAGCACCAGCAGCTTTTTCGTACATGTTTCTGTATATTTTTCCAAGACTCTCCTCCAAGATTGCTCTGTGAGGCTTCTCTTTGTACACAGCTGCAGGAGCAGACCAACATTCACCATTACCCAAGTGAACAGGAGTGTTCTGCTGCGCTGGAGAACTGTCAGAGGAAAGAAGATAAGAAACAAAGATCAAATCTAGATGTGGAAGAGGAATCAGCAGCACAAAACCAGCAGAAATACCAATGTAGAGCTGCTAAGCACAGATTACCTTCCACAAACCAAAATAAAAACTGCACTGCAGCTACTTTTAAGAAATGGGAACCCCCCCCATGTTATCATTCACACAAATCCTCCCCCACTTATCTGAGTACACTTTGTAATGCCCCCCAAACAGAATTAATTTTCAGAGAACCTGCAGTAATTCTGCTGTATTTTTGCAGGCTATGTCACCAGCCAAGAGCAACACAGTAGGATTTTTGTGTCCTTTGAAGGTGAAATTGTAACCACAGGCAGCTATTTCAATATGAAGACAATCTATCAGGGGGATATTAAATTACTGTGGTTGCAGCTGTAAAGTGCTCTATCAGAAACATCTTGGATTAAGTTTTCGACCAAATACATTTTGATATAGTGGCAATCCAGGGTTCCTTCCCCACCCCATCTTCTGTGTCACTGTTTTAATACTAAACACAAATACAGGCTCATCTTTCAGTTGCTTTGAGAAATTATTTCCTAGATCTATGAAGTGAAATTTATACTCTGAAAATCATTACAAAACACTGCCAAGTCTGAATAGTTTATATCTAAACATCATGACTATTTGCTTCTTCTTGATGCTTTCAAAACAAAGGTTTGTGTCATATAATTAAATGAGCAATTTCCCTGTAATAAAGCATGAAATAAGAAGCTCAAAAATCATCAGAAAAAAATTACAGCCAAGGTGACATTTTTCACATCTGCTCAGAGATTTAGGCACTTAAGACACTTAAAAATTAGGACTGAGTTATCTCCAGCCTTTTGCAAATGTTCTCAGTCTGGGAAATGAAACTGGAAATATGAAGCTTTACAGTTTCTTATATACATGTCATTTATTAATGATAGTGTCTTCTGCGATCAAACCAGTACTTAAAACTTCATCCTCTAGTTAATATCTGGCAACATGTGACAAAATTGAAAGAAACCTTATGTCAAATCCATGAATACATGTACCCAGCTGCATCAAAACACAAGGTTTTCACTTAGAGAGCAGAAAAGGGGAAGAAGAGGAAGATTAGGATCTGTTTTCTAAATTGACACCCCCAGCTTCCACTGTCCCATGGAAAACAAAGGAGGAACAACTTTTGCTTTTAGATTTCTTACATTCAAATATTAAGGTGATGCCAACCTACACCAAATAAAACAAGACCTCTTGTGTGGCTCCAGTATTAAAAAGAGAGGAAGGCCACTTTCACACTTATTCAAAAGGCTCCATCATTTAAAGCCAGTCAATGGCATGGAGCAAATTTAAACCTGTTTATCATCCTGAGTTAACTGTGCTTCAAAGTTTGGACACAAAGAAACCAGCCTACCAAACAAAATCAATGAGAAGTTATACAGGTTTGTGTCAAATGCAGACAAGTCAATACCCTGGGGACTCATCAACAACTGCAGTTCCACCTTCTCCTTCCTGCAGTTCATGGTACCTCACTTCTGATGGAGAATTCTCAGCCCAACAAGCAGGCACAGCACTTGTAACTATACAACAAACAGCTCTGACACTCTTTTCCTTGGAATCCATTTCCAGCAGCAGCCTTGTGCATGCCTTTTCTTCTCCTAAAAGCTGAGTTTACCTAGAGACACTCAAAGTCCAACCACTTTAATTGCAATAAAGACTCAAAACCCAATAGTAACAAGTTCCTTATTCTGGTACTGACAAGGACTTATAAAAGGACATAAGCTTAATTTTCCCTTCTCTTTCTGGAGGGGTGTGTGTTTGTATTTCCATTAGCCAGCCCTTGTGCATGAGATACCTGGACAAAGCTACAGCAAGTTAGGGAAGAGTCCCTCTCCTGTCTCAACTGGAAACCAGCTGACAACTTGAGCTAAGCAATCTGGGAATTACACTCACAAATCACATTAACAGCAGGATTTCTGCACGCAACTCCCTGCTCTGAAATACCTGTCATATGCTTTTGTTCCCTCATACATCTCCTTTAAGAGTCCCAGAAGTTCTTCTCTGAGTGAATCATATACTAAATATTTCACAAAACACAGACCTTTTCCTTGCTCCCAGTGGTTTTCAATCATCCATCTACTTTACTGCCAGCATTTGGTCGACAGTACCCTGTCCTTCCATGAACTCTGTCTCTGTCCTTGTATCCTGTTTATAGCACTGTGGCAAACACTCAGCAATCTGACTGTCCTCAAGTCCTTTATGGCTCACCCCCAGTGCTGCCAGCCTCTAAACCCAAGGAGCAGTCCTTTCCCAACCTGAGTGCCACATTTCATATCCCATCACTTCAGGATTCTTGAGTATTAGGGTTTGTTTTTCATTTTTTTTCATGGTCTGCAGTTTCAGCATAAACCTCAAAGTCCCAAAGCTGCCTCAAAACAAAAACTTGCACTTCTCTCTCACGAACACATCCTACACAATTTAATTGCCCCAGCTGTGAGGACAAAGGATAAGGGAGCAGAAAGGCTACACAGAATACAGGAGAGAGCACAGGTACCAGAGACACAACTCCAGCAGCAACTTCACAACCATATGGAAATCAGAGTAATCCCTTGCACAGAAGTGATTACAAATCACAGGAATTAAAAAAAAAAAAAAAGCCAGCAAATCATAAATGAAATTTTTAGAGCTGACAAATTTCAAGTAGAAGTTAGTTATGGTACCCATATTAAAATACCCTCCTTTCAGGACAGTGGTGATTTGGGATGCCTTTGTTGGAAAACAGTGTGCCACATTTAATTATCAAAATAAACCCTTTTCTTTTCTAATGGCAACACCTCTCAAATATAGCACCACAACTTCTCCCTTAATATAAAGAAAACCAGAAAAGCCATAGAAGCCCAAAAAATAGTTAGTATCTTTCCTCCAATAGGTACCCAAAACATTGTACAAAATACTGTGTGCATACACAAAGAACATCAATATTGCTAACTTCTACTACAGAAGTCATCAAAATCAATCCAATCAGTATTTTATAAGTAAATTATTCAAATTAAACCCTGGTCATGTATGTGAGGAGTACACAGAGTAATTAATCTACATAAACCAGGCTTTTAAGATCTCAGGTTTCCAAGACAGCTTCTGAAATATGGCATGCTGAATCACTAAACTATACCATAGAAATTTGCTGTAGTTTTTGGAAAATGTTTCTCTTTTCTAAATATCTATTTCTCAAAAAAAAAAAAAAAAAAAAAAAAAAAGGAACAAACAAAAAATCCAGCCTCAAACCATATTGCTGAATAAATTTATTTCTGCACTCCTATAGTTTTAAGAAAAAAAATAACAAATTGATTATTTTAAAAGTGACATTTGCTCTCTGGTTGACAAATTCCAAAAACTTCTGCCCAAGAATAATTTTTATAGCCAGTCCAGTTCCAAACCCAGTGTTTTATGAAGACTATACTGGCACAGTGCCAAACAACATCAAAGGCATAATTATATTTAACTGTATTTTGCTTTTAGGTGAGAAAGCTTGGTATGAGTAACACCTCCAGAAACCTTTTCCCTGTGCAATATAGGACAAAGCTCAAAATGGGAGGAGAAATTTTTAGCTAAATGTAAAGGGCAATATTGAGTATGGCTGTTTTGTCTTGGTCAGAGAAAAACTCCATACCTGCTCTGCAGCTCACTCAAGGTTAAGGGCGCGTTATCTGAAGGTTCTCTTGTCTGAGGCACATCATCCTAAAAAACCCCAGAAATCAAATTCTCATTACCTTGGTTTCTGATTACAATGATCTCATTTCAAAAATACTTTCTTTCCATTTAGATGACTATTAAAGTGGTTACATTTCTTGGGGGAGAAAGGGACAAAGTGTAATGAGCCAAATGCCATTTATGAACACTTTTAATTAAGTTCAGTACAATTCAGCTAATAATTTTCAGGTAATAAACTGGAAAGAATTTCTAGACAGTGTAGATCTAGAGAACTAGGCAGATAGCAGAAGCTTCAATAATCCCCAACAAACACACTGGCAAAATGCTATGAAACCTACTGCTTACTGCTTTTGTGTTTC
This sequence comes from Corvus hawaiiensis, assembly GCF_020740725.1. Taxonomy (NCBI): domain Eukaryota; kingdom Metazoa; phylum Chordata; class Aves; order Passeriformes; family Corvidae; genus Corvus; species Corvus hawaiiensis. The sequence goes on from NC_063221.1 coordinate 25,658,189, forward strand.
TTGCAGAAAAGGGGAAAAAGAACCCAAAACTTAGGATGTTATTAATTTCGTGTTTTACCAGGTAGAAGCATTTCACATATCTGAATCCTTCAATTTCATATCCAAGGTTACAGTACATGCTCACTGAACTTTAAAAAAATCTGATCCATTTAATGACCCTTCAGTCAGGTACTCTCAGATGCAGTTTTGCCTTCCAAATGCTATCTAGACATTAATTAACCCAAATTTGCCCTCTTAAGGAAGAAAGGAACAAAACACCCGTGTGGAGGGAGCCAGTTGCTCACCTGAGATGGGATGGTAGAAATTTCAGCACACACAATCATGTTCACTCTACTCTGAAGAGCAAAGACCCTACTTAAGGGCTGATATTAAGTGATGCTTTCAGCACAAGTCAATTGCTGTAAGGATTAGTAAACAAATCCATCTTTCATGCTATAGGAGAAATAATTGGAAAAAAGACTGCAGTAAAAATAATCACACTTGCTGGTAACACAGAACTGGGAGAAAAGACAATAAATATAGTGGTAGATGGCAATAAGATGCAGAGCAAGCTGAACAGCAGCATATGGATGAGGAAAAACCTGAGAGGATTTATACTGGTGAAATGCAAGGTAATAAGTGTGTTTGTAAACAGGAAAGCTCTCTTCCTTCAGCAGTCACAGACTACAAAGCACTGAAGAGGAAATGGGGTACAGTGGTAAATAGAACTCTGCAGCATTTGCCAGAGGCACATTATGTTCTGGAAAGCAAAAAAAAAGGATGGAAACATTATGATACTGTCAGAATGTCACAGTAGAATGGTACAGTGGACACCCCAAGGAATCTGCAGCAGAGCTCCAGCCACACTATTTTTGCAGAGCATTATGAAAATGAAATTTTGGGAGACACAGTTGGATGCTTCTGGGGATGGTTATTTAGCATTAGGCTCTCTGGAATGAAACACAGTAAGAGATACTTCTTAACCTTTCAAAGTTTGAAGAGGATCTAGATTGGAGCCAGAATCTGCTCACCACATTGCCAGTGCACTTGTTTTACTATTCCCTCACTTTCAAGCTGACCTATTTACCTCAGCCATCCACTGTGCAACACCACAGCCTAGATATTGGGCCATGTAGGGAAGCACAACCGATCCTGGTGTATTTTACAGCACTCACTGCACAGAGAACAGGTATTTTTTCCCTTTTTTAAATCAGGTCAGCTGCTGTGAGCACAGCTTTCACAAGCCAGCTCTACACAACTAGACAATACCACAAGACTTCTCAGTAGCATCCTTCCCTTCCTTTTGCTCACTGGAAGGAAATGGAGTGAGAAAAATGGTCCTTTGCCAGCATTGCTCTGACCAGATTGATAATTAAAGGTCCAATACCCTAATAGCTGGATTTTTTAGGGCAGAAACACAAGGTTTTCCAACAGAAGAGGGAGAAGTATCACCTCTGCTTATTAATCCCTGTGAGGATTCAGCAAGTGTTTGATCCTGGAAGTGACAAGGTGCAATGACAGAAAACCAACAGAAAGTCCCACAATTCAAGAATTCCATCACAATGTTTGCGGAGTCTTTTTGACTGCATGGAGAGACCATGTAACCAATCACCCAACTCTCCTTATCATAAATTCATGGTCTACTGTTCAAGGAAAGCAGTCAAGAACCACTGGAGATAGTTCAGGCTGTGCAAGCTTTCATTAAATGTAGGTGCTGGACTGACAGGAAACCCAGTTTGTTATCTTAAGTTCATTGAAACATCAGGGAAGCATTTGATGTGATTTGTACCTATTCTGAGTGGCTGAAACACAGAAAAATGTCATGGGCATCTTCTATTTGAGAGGCAGCAGCTCACAAAATCATAACATTCACATACAAACTCAGGGAGGTACAGCATGAACTAGATCAAACAGTCAGTATGCAAGAGAAAAGCTTTTTTTGAGTTTAAAGAAATAACCACAACTAAGCTAAAAATGAAGATGGAACAGAAACAAGAAATTAACCAAATTAAGTGAGAATGAGGTGAGACAATGAGCTGCCCAACTTGGCTAAATCTGGGGACATAAATAAAGAGATAAATAAATAAATGAATGAATAAATAAGGACTTCAGAGTGAACACAGATGCTCTGCAACCCATCTTGCAGGAGCGGATCAAGACAACAAGCATCACTTCTGCCATGGGTTTCCTGTAGCCAGCGGAGTCCCCCCATCCCAGCCAGCACAGCAGTGCTGCCCCTGCTCTTGCTGTGGGGAATGTGATGGGGGGACATCAGGGCTTCCCACTTCCCACTGATACAGGGAACTACAGCCAAGAGGAAAGCTGGACAGCTGGGGACAGCAGCAACTTAAAATTGCACTAACATTCAAAAGCAGATTTCTGTCCACATTCCATTTTCTAAGAGAGAAACTGAAGCAAAAAAAGCTGCCTTTCTCTACTTTGGGAGACTTATGTCTCTTCTAACCCATCCATAACATTTCTGAGTTAGACGGCCAGAGCTCCTAATCATTTTATATCATAATCATCATTATGATCATTATATCATAATCATCTCTCATCCTTACATCCTTTTTATCCTACCTTTCTTTTGCTTCACCTCACACTCAAGATTGTAAAGTCTCTGCAGATGAACAATCTTCTTTTTCAGTTGGTACAATGCTCTGGCATTTTTTGAGGAACTGTTTCTCAAAATTACAATAGGAAAAGTTTTTGTCTGTCTAAAACCACACCTCAAAATTTCATCAGGGGTAAAATATTCTGTTCCTGGGTGTAATCTCATTAGACAAAGAGCTCTGTTCACTGAAAGCCAGGTAATTAAGGAGAAAAAACCACACATCTGAAGAATAATATTAGCTCTAGAAACAGCTGGATACATGCAGCTGCTGATGTGCAGCTGCACAACATGTTAAGCCTTGGTGTTCCACACATCTGTAACATTTTTTGCTTAAACTGGAAGTGGAGAATCAGGATATAAAAAAACCCAAACCCCAGCATAATTGTCCTCAATGAGAGGGTGCCTGTACCACTTGCCCATAAAGGCTAAAGATAAGGAAGCTTCTGAAATCAGTGTGAAACAACTGAGCTCACACACCAAATCCATATTTCTACAATCAAGGCTGTCTCAAAGGACAACATTATAATAAATCCAAGACTGTAGGCACGGTTCTCTTTTTCAGCCATTTTGGAGAAGAGAAAGGATTTAGTTTGCAGTCAAACTTACAAATATCAGGCGCTGTCTAGCACTGTGTGTCCTTAAAATATTTTTCACTCTTTTATGGATCTCGTCTCCATTTGCTGGTGAAGGCCACCCAGTGCTAAATCTGCAAGAGGGAGAGGAAAAACAAAGTGAAGAAATATTTTCTTCTTGAAAAGCTCTTTGGTTCAGATTTCTTTTTTCTTTTCATTATGAAGCATGCATCACTTCCTTCTATTTGGAACACACACAATGTTTAGATTTGATTCTTTTTCTCCTCTGGGGTGCAAATAAAGAAGCATTTCAAACCAGGGCATAAATAGTGTGCAGCCACAACACCAAGAGAAGATGCAAAACAGAAAATGTTGATGATTTTGTAACTTGAATACTGTTTTTGTAACGTTTGTGTGGCCCCTAAAAAATAGAAAAGCTGTACTATTCCCAGTGACCAGGTTTCAGCTGCCTCTCTTTAAAGGAAGTATTGCACACATCAAGTTCTTCTCCCTGGAATAAATCAAAAGGAAGGTAACCCCAATGCATCCAAATTGGAAAACATATGGAGTTAAAAACCTGCAAATTCAGTCTTTATTTCATAAGAGGAACTGCATTTTACTTTGGGTTTTTTTTTTTGGTATTAAAAACTAGGTAGCTTTCTTGGTATGAGTAACTTAAAACAAACAGCTACTTTTGGATTTTACCCTTTTACGTTTTGGCCCACATTTTTTTCCACTTTGCTAAAAAAAGCCCTCATCCTTCTCAGCAAGTTCAGAAGCTGGCAGAAATTTCATATCAATAGTTCTTCTCGGTCTCTTAAGGGAGGCAACTAAGATTTAAGAATGGGATTGTTTACATGCCAACCACATGTTATAATATTAAAAAAAACGTATTTTATTTTAAAGAGACATCAATAGAAGGAAAGAATAATTAAGGGAAAAATATGAAATGCTTCCTTATATAAGCTCATCACACTGGAAAGAAACAGAGCACCGAATCAAGACTGTGCATCTTCATTTCAATGTTTCCTAAGCTCTGAGAGCCTGACTTTGCACCAAGAAAATCAAAACTCATGATGTGGTATCATGCTAATGTGACCACGGGTCACTGGGCGAGCTGCAAGCTGGCAAACCAGGCACTGCCATCTGAGCTGCTGAACAGCAGCCAGCAGCAGCACGGAGCTGCCATTCCCTGGCTGGATTAGGAGCACCAGGAACACCGACATGCTTTGGTAGCTTCCCAAATTTGATGCAGTGGAGAAACAGCTCTGAGATTCCCCAGTTTGCTCTGTACAGCGACTGGGACTGCCAGCTCTTCTGCCCTCCTGTCTCCAGTTTATCACATTCCCTGCATTTTTATCCAGTCTAACACTCTTAAATCCCCAGTCTGATCGTGCCTGGCTCAGTTCACCTTCACCAAACCTCCAGAAATCTCAACACAGCTGAAGAACTGCCCAGCTCCTTCCAAAAAGAACAAACCGAGTACACAGAGAAAGCTTCAGTACAAAACAAGCAGCCTGTCAATGTTAAAATTAATGGAAGCAGGATCCTGAAAATGGGAAGTGCCACATTACCTTGAAGGTTGCAGGCAGGGCATGGAGTTCTTTGCAATTTTTTGGATCCTTCCTTTTATTACCAGAGACAGAGACTGAAACATAACTAGAAAGTGGCCAGTTCTCTGCTTTTGAGTAATCTTCTATTTTCTTTTATCTAAGCAACTTATTGGAACTCACTTATTGTTGCTTATATTTCCAAAATATCTCTCTTGGTTCTAAAAAGCTCCAGTATTTTCAGCCTATTTATGAGTTTCTTTAAATCAATTCATCTACTTGAGAATGCTTCTATTTTTCTTCAAGAAAGGGTGCCAAGAAATGACACAATATTGGAAGTATATAACATACAATCTGTAGGGGGATGTATTTCCATATTTCTAAAATGATTTTATCGTTGTTTATCCTTGCATCATTACAAGCAGGAATTTTCACCAAGTTGGCTCTAACACTCATATTGCTATCCTGAGAATTTGACAATTAATTCCAAACCCAAGAGCATGTATGGCAAATTCACATTGCACAATACTAGAACCCAGCAATCTGCTGCACTAAAAGATCTCACATAACTTCTAATAGAAAGTGAAACAGTTTGTGAATTTTGTTAGGGGAGAAAAGCATTGCCTTTAAAGAAACAGAAGTCTGAGTCCCTTAAGCAGGAAAGAACGTTCATTTCCCTAATGCAGTCAAACCCCATTTGATGTCCTGCATTACAATGCACGTCCTCTATCACCACCTGTGTTTTGAAAAAAACACTTTCTTTTTTAAAAAGAAGAGAGGTAAGGGAAAGGGGCTACAATGGTACTATCATCTTATGGCTTTGCATCAGAATTTACAACATTTACTGATATGAAAGGACCTCTGAAATGCACGTTTAAAAATCTGCATCCTAGATGCAGTGAGTCATTTCCCATTTGACAAATAAAAGATAGAGCCATGAAGTCATGGCATTTTCTCTTATTTTTACAGCAGCTGCTGTTCTTCCAACACTCAGGTTGCTTGCTCGGAGAAGCTGGAATAGATTGCCTTTGGGAAATAAATTTTATGAAATTCATATGTAAGATTTCAGATCATTGTTATTAATCGTAAATTTACAAATATCCTTGGAGATAAATGTATTTACTTTTGGGAAAAAAAAGAAAACCCAGCTTGCTATTGTACTCAGTTAGAAAATACATGGCTATGTCTGCAAGAAGAAGATTTAAGTACTTAATTCGAGAACTATTAAATTCTTTCTCCAGGTGATTTTATGGATCAATCCACTAGTGTGCGCTGTGGTATAACAAATGTTAGCCACTCACACAGGCCCCAAACTTTATTTACCAGAAAAAAAAACCAAAAAAAAACCTTAAGTGTGATTAAAAATGGTATCAGCTTCTTTTTAATTAGCTCTTCTAGTATTTTTATTGTCTAATTTTAGCAACAACTATAGAGTCTAACCAACGTTTAAAGAATAATGTTAATATTTACCAACTGAAACGCAAACTAAAATAAAATCATGCCTGAAATGTAACAACTATAATCTGAAATGAAACCTTTTTATGATATCCTAACTCTCCAATTGGAAACACTTTATAAAACAGGCTTTATAGCACAGCTTCTTGGAGTATAAATAAAGGGATTCCATTTGCCCGAAATCACCAATAACAACTCTTTAAAATGACCAGCTACTTATTTATGTGATTAAGGTGTCACTATCATATTGCAGTGTTCAAAGGAAAGTCATTTCATTTCAATGACTGTTTGTCCTGATAAACGAAATAAACTCCTACAGCTGTATTCTTTGTCATACTTTCAATTTTCCCTGTGACTTGCAAACATGCTGCAGTTACATCAGTTTAAATTGTTTATTGATTCCAATAGATTGTATAAACACTTTGGAAATATAGCTCAGTGACCTAGAAAAAGCCAGATCAATCAGAGAACTTTTCAAGATTAATTTCAAAGATGTTGTGTTGAGTCTGATCAAGGAAACAGAACCATTTTCCCTTGTAATGTGACTAAAAGGCATTTATTTTCTTTTATGAGATAAGGACTTTTTTTAAGGTCATACAGACAACATCTACCTTGGTGAAAAAAAAAAAAGAAGCCAAACAGACAGTGTAGATTTTGTGCTAAAGATTATTTTCATGTATAATTTTATCCACTAGGATGAAATACTCCATTAGAAATGCAAACAGGATACATCTACCCATGTACTCTACTCAAACAGCAGCTTGCAAACTTGAGAGCTGTAATAAATAGGAATTTTTAAATGTCAGACAATCCAATCATCCACTTGCACATAGCAAAAACATTAATATCACATTGGAGCAGGAGATATTAATACAGTTCAAATCAGCAGCATTAATGCCAGAGCCTTGTGCACAATAGTTGCAGTGGCTCTCGTGACCCCTTCCCCCAGAATGGCACCTCCCTGCCTTGGGAACAATTCCATGCATGTGGCCTCCACCAGAATTCATCAGCTTCAAAGACACAGACCTCATGCTGAGCAAAACCACATACAAGGACATCAGAGGAGAGAAATCAATGAAGCCCTGTAGTACCAGATTCACAACTGCAGAGAACGCTGCTATAATAATTGGGGGGAAGAGGGAGTAAGAACACTTAAAGCTGAGTATAACCTGAAAAAACCACAGCCTGCAAGAACTCACACGTGGAAGAGGAGAGAGTCTCAACAAAACCAAAAATATTTAACTCTGAAATAAAAAAACCCACCTCACATATTTTATATCTAGGCAGGTATTTATTCAGCATTCATGGCAGGGAAGGAAGCTGCTTTATTCTCATTTAAAAGGACATGAAGTGGTAATTCAGTAGGACAGACTGAGCTTGCAGTGCATACTGGTCTGTAAGGAGGCACAATAGAAAAGCTGGGCTACACTTCAGGGTTTTCCTGGTCTATTTAATCAAGGACACAGTTTTGGTTTGCTTTTTCTTAGAGTGACCGATGGCTGTGATGCAGCTCTGAAGTGTTTTAGAGGCTCTGTTTGTACATAGCAGCCTGAATTGTAATGAAGTTATACCAACACAAACCCCCTACATTCTCACAATGCTGGAAGTGGAGGAGGGTGGCTGCTTTCACAGTGGCACGATACTACTACGAAGCAGAAACAACTACACACAGACAGGGCCTTAAATCAACGCACAGAAGCCTAAATATTTGGAAGCAGAAGCTGACAGCTTAGCTGTGTACCAACTTGCTCTCCCTCTTCAGCAGGAAATGAAAAAAAGGTAAAATTTCTCATGTTTTCTATGTAGCTTCTCTTACTTCCAAAAGCCCTGTTTACAGTGGGGCCTTGAAGCACTTGTGACACATTCAATGCTGAGTTCTTAAATTAGTAAATGCTTTTTTCTCCCCTCCTTTTCATAACCAGCCCTTAAAACTGTGGCAATATACATCATGTGAAAAGTGAAACTTAATGGCAGACAGCTTCCGAAATTTCAATGAAAGTCAATACTCCAGCTGAGCAGTTGCTCCCAAAAGGTCGAAGTCATTGTGGTACTAAATCATTAGCATGTCACAAATTGGCTGCACCTCCTTATGCTCTTTGGAAGCTTTTCCATTACCTTCTATCTTCTTTGAATTTATTAATTTATACACAAAATGGCTCTGACAGCAATCAATTTCAAATTTACTTACTGCTGCAGCAAAATCAACCAATGAAGATGACAAATGGTACAGATGTTGGTCAAAAATATGAAACAAGGCTTAGGTATTGCTCACTTTTGCAGAATGTAGTATGAAATAACTGATTTTCAAGTGCTGATTCCAGAAGTTAATATTTAAAGGATACAAAATAAGTAAAGTTTCCCAAGAGGTGAGAGTGGTAAACCCAAAACCTTCCTACCAAAGTAAATTCCAAAACTCAGAAATAATGACTTTTAAATGGTTAGAAATAGACAAGAAACCTAGGTGCAGCCTCTCCTGAGAGCAAGCTTTTTTCCTAAGAAGTCTGCAGTATTTTTCAGTGTACTACTTTGTAATAGAAGTTCTCAAAATATAAAACATACCCTCTCACAGAAGCAAACCCTGTCTCAGGATGCAAGCCAGTCTCTAAAGCACCAGGTGAACCACCTACTTCTGTGTTCTGCTGTGCAATAAAAATAACCCCCAAGATCCTGGGATGACAGTTTTCAAGATCAGTGAAACCAAAAATTCTGGGTAACTGGTGTTTTCAAGGACTTCACATAGGCTCCAGTATTTCATTAATATATATTAGTAACTATCATTATATCTATCATTACCAATATCTAACTTCATGCTGTTATTTCCCTAGCACTTGGAAAAAGAGAATATAAAAAGATGGTAGTAAAACAACAGAGGAGTATTACAGAAGGGCATCTGATCCAGACTCTTAACCTCTGCCTCACTTCAAAGAGAACTTAGGTTTTTGTTAAATTTTATGGCAGGTAAGATCATGTATCAGCAGCATAACCAGGAGAACATGAAAAAAGGCATCGAACTGCACTTCAATCTGGAAACAAAAGCAGAAGCATGCTATTTCCAGAGTAGGAAAAAGAATCCTTTGATCACAAATGCACGAGAAGTAGCTCTGCCTCTCACATAACAGAAACAGTCAAATACTCCCATGATTGTTGTAGTCTCTTGAGGAAAGGATTTTTCTTGTGCCAGCACACAGCTCTGTTCAAAGGACTTCTTGACCTTATGGAATCCATATCACTATTTCTCTTTTTCTTTCTGACAAGTACTTTGCTGCAGGTTTCAGTGCTGCAAGGAAGGCTTAGCTTGTAAGTCCCCAAGAAAAACACCATCTTCTAGGAGTGCATGAGGATGTCTATGCACCATGAAAGCAAGGTCTGGACTCCAATTTTGCTTTCCTGAAGCAGCACTGAAAGAACAGAGTGCGAATGCTCTTTCCCAAAGCATCCAGGATGCTCCTCTCTGCACTAAAGGCCACTGATCTCTGCACAACCAACCAAACAACTGCCTTGGCACACTGTGGGACACACACCATGGGCAGGAACTCAAGGGTCTGTATGTGCCACTGGTCTGCACAGGAGCTCCAGTCAAACCTCACAGAATCACGAATAGTGAGGGATGAGAGGGACCTCTGGAGGGTTGTATGGCCACATCACTCCGTTGAGTGTCAGCCTCCAGCATCAGCAAATGCTTTCCTTACACGATGTGCATAATGAAAATGTAAAAAGAAAGTATGAAAAATCAATATTCAAAACTTGGCTGTCTTGTTCAATAGTAAATCTATTTACAGTTCTGCTTCTGACTGAAATCCCAGAGGAAAGGGGAAGAGGATTGATTTGTGGTGTCTCTATCAGGCTCAAAGAAAGGGACTGAAAACTGCCAGGAAGGATACAAAAGGGCTCAGAGGACCTTGCACAAGACCCCAATTTCTGTCTCACTGAAAAGCATTGCAGTGGCTTAACAAGTACACAGCAGGGCTCTGGGAAGTACTCCCAAGAAGGCAGACAGTCACTTCACACTACTTTAAAAAAAAAGAAAGGGAAAAGAGGGAACTAAAGGTCGAGGTGGGGAGTCAAGTTTCGTATTGACTGTGAGTTGACTAGCATTAAAAATAGTAGCCTGGATATGCTAAGCAATTTGTCTTTGTACTTCAAAATAAAATTGAGGAAATAAACACCAAATGCTGTGAGATAAGACTCCATATTCTTGCAATTACACTAACACTGCTATACTTTCAGTGCACTGATTTCCTCTGTATTTCTATGATCTGAACAGCAGCGTTTGCATGCATTTCCAAACATTGACCTCTAAACCATGTTTGTCATTCCAAGTATAACTCTGAGTACACAATCAGCTAAAACCATTGTTATCTCAGCAGCATGAAACAGAGATCAATTTTTTTTAGACTATGCCCTTTATTTCTCATTTTGAATTTCTTTTCCAATGACAGAAGTAAATGGTTACATATTTTACATAAAGAGATGTTACAGCTCTGAAGAGCTGAGAACATTTGCTTTAATAAGAAGAAAAAACATAATTTCACAAGATCAGAAATCTCTTCTGGAGAGAGGCTCATAAGAGAAAAAGCAAGAACATTCAGACAAGTTCAAGATTAACTGGCAGACGACTGAATTACCATGCATGTAACAGCAGCTCACAACATAAAGACCTTCCTGCTATCAGTAGAAAGCACCCCCATCAGCTTTAAATAAAATGTGTATATAATGTAGCCCCAACCCCTCCAAAAGGAGTCCAGCTGAAAGAAGGATTAAAAAGTTACCATGACAATATCTCTTCCCCAGATATGGGTAACTAATGCACAACCATTGTCACAGGAGAGTGGGGAGGCAGACAAGATTACAAAGAAACCTCCTTCAAACCCCAGATACATCCTAATCTCTGTGTAACACTTCTCAAGACACACTATTACACAGAACAACTAACAAACAAGTTTTCAAGCAGAGGAAGATGTTAGAACAACAACTTGAACTCTGTGAGTATTAAAAATTCAGTCCCCACCTGCCATCTGTCATTTTTCTTTTTAAAGAAAAAAACGGAGACAGTTTTTCTATTTTGGAAACAAGCATTAGGCTGTGTGTAGGCTGTGAAATGCAACCTGCAAGCATGGACTAACTTGGTGCCAATGGTAACAGAGTGTGAACTGGTCACCAAAACGTATCTTCAGCATTCAGGATGGGTCATCAGTTTAATCCTTTGTTTCTCCCAGTTATTTTATGTATTGGCTTACTCAGGCCTAGCTTTGCATACAGTCTTCCTGTTCCCAGAAAGCCAAACAGTAACTTACTACTTGAATGTACAAGAGAAGCACAAGAACACGTTCTATTCAGCAGGAAGCAGGGAATACTCTCCTCGAAGGACTGGAGGGCTTAAGCATGAAACCATCTCTTGCTTTTTGACATTTCTTCCATCCCACCCCCAAAAGACACTGAAGGTTGCTCAAAATATTAATTCAGGGACTGAAATCCACTGAATTAAGGGATATTTGAAACTGTTCCCTACCCAGTCCTACTGGGGTCAGTGGAGATAACTAAGAAAAATAATTGAAAAATAGCAATTAATATACACACAATTGCTGCAGAGGTCCATGCTTCAGCTCAAAAAATCAAAACCAAAATCTTGGGATGTCAACAAAGTGAAAAGATTGGAAAAAAACACACTGAGTAGATTAAAGCTAGCCCAAGCATGTCAGTCACACATCTGAGTACAGCACAGCCACAAGTATGTGCTCAAAAACACCAGTCTGAAGTCAGAAGGAAAAAAGGTTTCCCAGTACCTACTGTAAAGCTTACTTGACATGTATCTGTATTTATATCCCTGAGATTCCAATCACCTCTGAAACAGTGGTGATTCATTTAAGTGATGATTTATTTATTCTGTTTCAGATGGACATTGGCAGCCTAAAATCTGGGGTGTCATCATTTCAGAGATTTTCATTGCCATGTTATTAGGATTGCAATCATCAAGCAGAGAGGTGATGGCAAACACAGCAAACAGAAAAGTCAAACAACAACACAGCTCTTGCAGGAAGATTTTTCAGTCTTTTCAGCCCTCACACCTCCAAACATGCAAACTACAGTCATGCAGGCACTGTTATCATCTGCTCACGTTCCTAGTTCCACAGTGCCATGAACAAGACCAGGGCATTACCTTTCCCTCAGAGAAGATCGATTCAGCACAGAAGTCAGAGAAGGCTCCTGAACTGCTGGAGGTGCTGGATGCTCCAATGAAGCAGCAGAATGGGACTCTCTGTTGGGTGGATCTGAGCTCACATCCTCCTTGGAAGCAGCAGAACTGCCCAAGCCTTTTCCACGGGTAGATTTGGCCTGAAAAATACCCCACCAAACTAAAATTTATTATGAATATCAAGATGTACAATTTTCATGTTTTTATTTCTCAAACCAAAAGGTTAAAGGTTGTACATTCATTCAGGAATATCTGTCTGCTGGGGAAAGAACAAGGACCCTTATTTCATACAAAAATCCATGGTCTAAAATAAATCAACAAGTCTCAGAGGAATCTGTTGGTAACTAACACACCATCTTACGTGAAACTCTAACAGCCCTTTTATCAACTTTTCTCAGTGCACAACTTAAAGGCTTAGTCAGGAATCTCACAGATTCAGAATAATGCCTGAGAGTCTAAACAACCCATGGAACAATCCAGAGGTGGCACAATGTAATAAACTCACGTGGTACACAGAACTACAGTCCTTGCCAATAAAAGTTTGGAGTCTGATGAAAGTGTGCTTAACATATATAACAAAGTTCATACTTAAAATTCCCTTTCTTTCCACCTCCCACTTATCATCAGTTCTCCCAGCCATTACGAAATTGGAGAGGGCACACATAATTAAATGCCTAAACCCACAATTTTTACAGTACTTCACGAATGCTGGCAGAAAACAACTAAATGAGGATGTAAAGAATAAAACCCAGAAGAACCCTGACATTAATCTTCAGATTCTTTCAATACACAAAGAACCTAAAATCTGAAAAAGAAAGGACGTGAAATACCACAGCAGTGGCTTGCCAGTTGTACCAGTGCTACCTTTGCACACAATTCCAGAATGAAGGATGCTCTCAGAATAACTGGTAAGGCAAATGCAAGCTGCCTTTAAAGGCTCCTCTATGGCCTTGCTGCAAGCCTTAATGCCAAGGAAAAGCAAGTTTTGTATTTGCAGCCAACTTTACAAAGTACTAAGTTTCCTTTTACTGTTTGTAGATAACCTGCCAGCAGGCCTTAACTAGGCTAGATCAGATTTAAAATGTCCTTTTTCTTGCTTTTGATACTACTGTAGATAAAGTTTCAAAAATACCTATGCAAGACAATCCAAGAAGGACTGTCTTCCTAAAAACCAGTGTGCAAGCAATAACACTTTGAAGTACTCACTTCAGCTTTCTTGGGTCTGTAGCTGGCAAGAGGAGAAGGATCTGGAGAAAGAAAAAAGGTCCATGACAGAAGAAATCAAAAAAAGACATTTGCATTTCCTAAATTCTATTAAATCTTTTATAAAACATCCTATCTCTCTTCACAAACAAAACTAAAGCAATTTATTATTATTATACATTATCTCCTCAGAATATTTCAGGAAATCACCTTCTTTAGCTGAAAGCCATGACCTCACATTGAATAGAATACAATGCTTGAAATAATGAATCAGTGTGGGCACCCTCTTCTCACAGACAGAAGTGGCACATTTTGTTACACTATTCATTGCTTAAATCAGTATCAAAACAAGCTCTGCCATTCCCAAAAATTCCCACGTACATTGCTCTACCTTACTAATCCTCTCTGAACAACCATCATTTCCCTACAGCCATCTCTCCCTCCTCCTATCACCTCTGCATTCCTTCCCTCACCACCCACTGACCCACAGACAAGAAGTCCAGGGAAACAAACATCTTAGGGCTGTACTGGTTTAGGATTTTTCACAGTGTCAATATGCATCCCTGAGGGACTGACATTAAATTTTCCTTCTTGGTCTGGTCTACCAGTTTGTACTGAACAGCCCTCACACTGTGACCCAGGAAAATCAAAAAAGGACTAAACTCTATGTATTAAGATTTCTAATCCTAGGAATCTGTTCTTTTCAGAAGTTACAGTAAAGCCTCAAGACACAGGCAGGTGACCAAAGAATCCTCTGGATATTAATACTGAGGTAGGTTTTGGTCTCCGAGCTACTGGCCAGAAATCATCAGCTCCTTTTGTAAGTGTGCAATGCTATCAGATGATCTGGTCTGTTACATTATCCAGCTATCACAGATTGGCAAGTCTGCTCCCAAAGGGGATGTGAAACCTTTAAAATCCAGCACCCAGTGCAACGACAAAGAACAAATGTAAAATAGCATGTTCATAATGATTTGCTGTACAGAAAATTATAATTAGTGAGGAAATGAAATAAAAATGAGGCAGAGCATACATAAACAAATACTGATGAGACTCATTAAAATCCTCGTATTGTCAGAAATATGCAATAAAATTAAGTTTGAGGACACTTCCCTAAATTTCTGGTCCCACACTTTTTATTAAACTCTCACTTACTGATACCAAAGGCTGCTGAAGCAGATATTGGAGCATATCCTGGATGCTCATTAATAATGGTAAGTCACTGATCCACTACTCACAAATACTGCTGAAATAAACATTATTCATCTGTGAAGAAACAGAGTCCTTGAATTTCAAAATAATCAATACTCCAAGCCTGATCAACACACCTACAAACCATGGTGCAGATTTGCTCCACCATCCAAGTCAACAAAAAAAGTGGAGTGAAACAGAGCACTCGTCTGGGCTTTGGAATTCTCTCCTCCTATTTTCATATTATGTAGAACTATGTTCCAAGCTTCATGAGGTAAAGAGCTATTCAAGGGCACCCTTTGGAGCAGTAATTTATTCAGTATTCTTCCTTTCCCTAGGAAGAACTAACAGCTTGTTCTCCATCATAGACTGAGATTCTCATAATAAATAAAAAACCAAATAATAATAAAAAGCCCCAAATAAAACTACTTACTGAAGAAATGAAAAGCATGAATGAGATATGTAGTAGAAAATACTGACCAGAGGGTGCCTTGGTCCAGGCTTCTGCTGTGCTTTCTCGTGGGGAACACCAGGTATGAAGTTTAGCACCAGGACTTGGTTGTCCAACCTGAAGCACAGCACAAATACTGTTAAAATGCTCAGTATGAGATGTATCAATTCCTGTTTTTTCTGGTTTTCTTCATAAGATCACAACTAGTACTTTCTGAAATATTTTATTCTATTTAAGTACTATTTTAGACTATTTTCATAACACTTGGCTCATGTACATTATTAGCAATACTGTGCATAAACAAAAACAGTGCTAAAAAGGTCTAGAAAACTCTGAATATCCCAATGTTGAAAGAAAGAGAAAATACAGATAGTTTCTCCTTCATCTGTAGTGTCTACAGTCTTTTTAAACAATTGTTGGTGTCTCATACTTGTTCTAAACAGCTCAGATCTCACCAAGAGAGATCTGAATCTCTTCCTAATTAAAAAGTTACATTTAATATAATCCAATTTTAATCTTCATGTCACACAAAATCTCCAGGCCAAAAGAGTTCTTAGTAGCAAAGATGCCCTAAAAGGAGCATTCTCAATCTAGAAAGGCCATGACAGTCAGGATACGCTGAATTAAGAGACAAGCTTTTTCCTTTTTTTTGTACAAACATAACCAAGCATTGAAAATCAATAATCAGTGTTAATGATGCTATAATTAAACTGTGAACTTCACCTATAGATCAAAAACCAGAAAAATTGAATAAAAGGAGTTAAAAGAAAAATATTTGAGAGAAACAGTTGATTGATGAATGATTATTGACCTATTAAGGCCATTTTGAATTTCTAAAAGGTAGCTATATGTAGACTAAAACTTGGAAAAGAATTCTAAACTTTGAAAATATATTATTAATTAATTAGTATCAACACTAAGCAAAAAGATAAGGTAGAAGCAAACTATTTAACCACTAGATTATCTAACTGGTTGTCGTAAGTGCCCAGAATTGTAGCCCAATCATAATGTCACAGCACAGAATATGAACAATCCCATTTCTGCCCCTACCAATTCAAAGTGATTTTTCTAAAAACAGAGGATTGTTGCAATAAGAAGAAAAATTAAGAGGGGGGAAAAAGAATATGAGTATATGGTCCTCCAAATGGCTGGGAAATGTAGCCCCTTCATTTTAAAAGACTTATACACAATTTCTGTAAGTAAGTACCTAATTTCAGGACCATTTTTCATGTATGGCAAAAAGTCCTTATGCTATGAACTCTAAGTGTTTGAGATGTAGCTCTGAGCAAAGGAAGTGTTCCGAAGATCACAGGATGTCAACATAAAAAAAAGTTGAAAGAGAGGAAGTGCAAGTGTTCATAATGTGACTAGACACTCTGTCTTTAAAGTCTTATTCAGGAATTTTTAATACTAATATCAATTACTTCCAAGCTGAATTTATACACCTATTATCCTGTCTAGTGTGCTGGAAGAAAAGAAATGGGGCCTCAGAGAATTTAACCACGATATTCATGATAGAATTTGATCTTTGTCTGTTACTAAAGCGGATAAAAGAAATTTTATTTTAGTTAATTTTACATTTAAATCACTCTGTGACAGACCGCTAAGGAGAGAAAAATTATTCATCTAAACTAAGAGCTGAATGAATTTTTGGAGCGCTATTTAGTGAAAGAACAATATTTGAACGAAGCTTAAGCTGGAAGTACCTTGGAGCAAATACAAACCCGTCTGATTACAAAGGGAGGTTTGTCAGTGTCTCTCCTGAACTCGTGAGGCCCGAGGTTCAGATGGGCCAGTCTCTGCCTGGCCTCCTCGGAGAGCTCGCACATGCGGCGCTTGGTGTACGGGGACGGGGAGCGCGACTTGGAGGCAATCGTGGGCTGCTCGTAGCTCTTCACTGCCGAGCTCTGCCTGTCCTTCTCAGATGGAGGAGGGTTTTTCTTTGGTAGCTTTGAGTGCATCTTTCCTTTTGGGGTTGAATGATGCACCCAATTCGTATCAGCCTGAAGTGAAGAAGAGAAATCATCTGATTTGACAGCGTGTACGATAAAGATCGCCGAACATAATGCAAACAAGGAATTAATAATTTTAACAGGAAGAGATGCCATGGCAGCTGAAGTTGCCCTCACAAAACTATAATCAAACAGCAATTTAAAAAACAACGTGTTTACCATTTTCTCTGAAACCAAAAGAAGGTTAAACACCCAGTACTACACATTAGATGTCAAGTGTCTGATACTTACTCAATTAGCTTTCTCACACAGTTAGTGGAGACAGTAAAAATTAAACTGAATTTTGTCACAAGTTGCTTTAATACAAACTTTACCTGAATTAGATATACACAGGTTTGAAGCATATTTTTATCTGTTTAAGCTTTTATTTTAAAATTCTTACCTTTTAATATAAAAGATATAAATTAAAATAGGAGCCTATTTAATAGTTTGAATTATATGCATTTAGAGTTGCCTAAAGCTTCAAAAGAAGTGCAACTACATTCTCGAAAATTTGTATTTTCTTGGATCATGGTGAATTTACTAGTTCTTTAAAAAGTTATAACCAAGAAGTAGTGTTTAGTCAAGAAAAATAATACTCTTCCTGTCAGAAATTCTTATTCAAGCTGGAGCTAGTTGACATTAGCCCTAAATCTGAATGTTGCATGTACTCCTTTGGTTCAGAGGAACGGAGAAATAAAATGTCCAGCTTGCCTTTAAGCCTTTTCCTCTATACCCAGCCACTGGATGGGTGAGGCCGAGGCTGTGTGTTTGTTTTGCTTTGACTTGAACTTGGCAGCACACAGAATACTCCTACCACTCCTCTGAACTCCCACTTGTGCAGCTGATAGTGGGACACAGCATGGACTTGGCCCACACAAAGCCAGGCCTAATTCTCTAAGACTAATCTCAGCTTCATCAGAAGCAGGCGGTGCTGCTTCTGGCTTAGACCAGTTGTGAAACTGGACCTTCACTGTAACACAAGCAAATCTGAGATGCCATTCATAGATACTTTCAGGAGCAGTTTAAATTTTAAATCAAATCGCCCTTATTCAAGTCACCTTCACTGAAGCCACTTTTCTGACAATGACAATTTTCACTGATTTTTAATTCTTCTTCTCTCTCGATATATTTCATTTGCTAAATTTGGAAGAAGTTTCTCACTGAAGTCATTAGCAATGCCACCAACAGGTCAAAGTCACCTAAGTGTCTTTGCACACAAGCCTTCCTGACAACCATTCCATTTTAATGAT
The DNA here is from genome assembly GCF_020740725.1 of Corvus hawaiiensis. Classification (NCBI taxonomy): domain Eukaryota; kingdom Metazoa; phylum Chordata; class Aves; order Passeriformes; family Corvidae; genus Corvus; species Corvus hawaiiensis. The sequence goes on from NC_063221.1 coordinate 25,676,641, forward strand.
GCTGCACCATTTTTCAATAGTACAGCAAAAAAGGGAGGACGTAAGAGTAACTCTACATGACAGCTTGTGCCAGAAATCCAAACCAAAATTCCAATCTGTGAGACCAGAGAAGAGTGCTACTTCACCTTTAACTGTACTCATAGCCAAAGCAGCATTTCCAGATTAATGTAGGTGACAGCCCTTTCAACAAAAATCTGCATTTCCATTACTGTCAATGATACAGTTATGGAAACAATTAAAATTAATTGGTTTGGTTTAATAGTGTACCTTCTCTAACTTCACCTAGTTTTCACTGTCCTTAATTTTAAGTGTCAGCAACAAATGGTGAGAAGCCATCTTTCCACGTACAAATACACCAGGGACTGACACTTCAGCTGATCACAGAACACAGCAGTTGATAATTGTTTCAGATTCAAGGAACTCTCAGCATCTACTGTCATGCACCAAACCCACTCCTTACTCATACTTGATTAAAAATTTAATCAAGTTGTCAAGCACCCATGATACCTGCTTTAACCACAACAAAAGAATGAGAAAAGTTTGAAGCGAGCAGCACATGCAAAAATTGGAAGCAAGGCTATCAATATTAAATCTAGAAATTAAACTGCAAACAATTAAATTGTGCTAACCTGTATGTGACTCCTTCCAGAGCTTAACAGACTGTCTGAAATAAGGGAGATTGTAGAAAATCTCAATTTTGGTGCAATTCCCTAGAAGAGAGACAATAATTGAACATCCAACTCAAGATAAAGGGTATCAAAGAGGTAAATGTCACCTAATGTAACAAACCATTCCTAATTTTCAGCCATTTCCTTTGTTAATTTCAGCCTTTAATAAAGATAATTAGAAAAGACAGAACAGCAATGGTAAATGTCAAGATGCTAACATTTGCATTTCTGACAATTCAATTACAGATGATTACACTGCTTTTGTACAACAATTAAGGTCTGACTTTTATTTTAATACCTTTTTTTTTGTCAAAAGCACTTTTAAAGATTTTTCATGCCATGCTATTTGGCATAAATAAAAATTTCAGTCATGCTCTAGAAGTTTCACTAATGCTAACTTTGTAAACTTGTCTGAGAACAGTCTCAGTTGTGCCATCTCTTTTGTAAAAACATTTTGTTTAATCAGTCAATCACACCGCAAATAACCATTCATTTGTAACAGCATGACTAAGAATACCCTTCATTCCTTCATCTTTAGAATAGTCTCATTTCTGTGGATGTCTCCCTTGTTCCATAACCACGTTCCACTCCCTCACAATCCCCTCCTGCCCACAGGGCAGCCCTAGTTTGTCCCACTTGGATCAGCGGGGTCCAGCTGGGCCTCCTGGTGGAGCACAGCACACACGGAGTAATGGCCAGCAAGTCCCTCCATTTTCACATCATTAACAGCTTCTGCTCCACTCACCTTCTTTTACTACAGCCATGGCTAGGAATGTAACACCTCAGAAAACTATTGCCTTTCAAATTCACTGAGCATTGGTCAATGCAGTCAAAATTTACTGGGTGTAAAGGACAGAGATTATGACGCACAAGCATTATATCCCAAACAGCAGCATCAAAAAAGGCATAAAAGAACTAAATGCCACATATGCTATAAACAAGTGGCAATCATCTATGTGCATCTTATAGAGCTCTGCAGAACTCAAGAGAGAATCAAGTGCCCCTAGAAATTTCTACCCTCTCTTCTTTCAACATGGACAGAATTTGCTGCCTGAGGCATCTCAGTGCATGGGCATTTGTGCACATGAACACACAAAATCACTGAGACATGAAAAGGAGCTGGGTGTGTTTGTGACTGTCCCACATTTGTAAGAATTAGCAGGAACTTCATGAGTGAAGTCTATTGATGAACCAAACTATTCTCTACCACCTGCCTAAACACTGATTTCCCATTAGGGAATATGATCTGGCCCCAGGATAGATTATGGAAATGTAAAGACAAAAATGCCAAGAAAGCTCAGTCATAGCAATTAACAGAGTCCAGGATTCAATCAAGTCAAGTTATGGCATATAAAAGAGGTTTTAAATCTGATCATCTTTAATCAACTCGTTTTTACTACTAATGAATTGTCAAGTGCTATCAACAATTTAAAAAAGGACACATCAGAATTAGTATGTCTACTATAAAATGCAACAATAGAGCACCTACTGCTCTTACAGAGATTGGAAATGATTACAAAATTCTTAAGAGCTCATACCTAAAATATGACACAAACCATGGTTTCTTCAGAGAAATAGTCTTCGGAGAGGGAATATAGGATGGCATTCGAATGCACAGGCATTCAAAATCACCGCATTGCGGTGTGATTGAATGCACAGGCATGTCAAAAGCAACTCAAAGGCCAGAAGCCATCAGAGGACTTGCTCTGTTTTTTGCAGTACCAAACTAGATATTGCTGAAGGATATTCAACACAGAATTACATGAAGACTGTCATATAGCCCCAAACACATCTGTAAATGAAAATCCAGCCAGAAAGTTTTTGGGATCTCTACTGCTTCTGGCTTAGTGGTGTCTGCAGCATCGAGCAGTCCTGCACCAATCATTAAACAGAAGGGACATAATAGCAATTTGACCATAGAAAAAGTACAAAGGTGGTTCTGTTTACAAGAATACAAGTCTAATACGTGCTTTTGACAGTAAGGAGTATGAGTACAACTCTAGCTTAAAAAAGCATGTATGAATATAACAGAAGGTCTTATACTGGCATGCTAATAGAAGATAGCATAACTAAAAAGAAACTGTTTTAAGTAATGTGGCAAATACTGCATGAAGGTGGGGAATGGAGATAAGAACATCTGTAAGAAATCACTACCACAGTCCAGGCATAAACATATTCTGAAAGGCAAAGGTTGCAGAGAAATACAGAAGAGCCAGCAAGAGCCTCATCTGGGCAACACTGGACCAGGAGAGATAACTCGAGGCATGTCTTGTATGCACACAGAGTTTGTAAACCTCGTAAGACATTTAGCCAGAGACATTATCAGCCAAGTGCCAGATTTCTGGAGGAGTTCTGATCCTCTCGACTTGGGATTCCTTCCAAGTGGCAGATTAGCAGTGTTAATCAGATACGGCTTGTCACTGCCTATCTGAACTCCACAACCGTAACCTTGCTGTTGCTACCTTTATTTTTTTAATAAAAGACAAATTTTTTGGGAATCAAAGTGCCACTGAAGCACATTCAAAAATATTCAACATCTCAGCTGGCTATAAATAACTTTTCATGTGGGAAGAACATAGCTTCACTAGCATAGGAATAACGTGAGGCTTCTCACGACCTTGTTTAACACCTCCTCTTGCTTAGCATTCACATCCAGTGCTTCGTGCTGACAGACTTAGCAGGAGACACCAGTAAAGCTCAGGGAACACTGGAAGATGGAGGCACTTGAGACTGCATTTCTACTGGAGGTAAGAATCCTTTCACAGTTAGTCCATTTGGCAAGTGAGGAGAGGAACAAGAAGTTAATTTTGAGAGCCTCCCCTCAATGCCATCAAACACAGCTTCTGTATTACTCACTGAAAAGGGAGTCACTATGCCAAAATCCTCTCTTAAACTGTACTTTCAGCTATGGAGATGGGACAGAGCAACAAAGGCCTCTCCAGTCCCTGTTCCAGGGCAGAGATGGATTTTGTTTATGCTGCTCCCAAGGACACAGAAGTATGTCTTACATCAGTCAACTTTTTAAAGCTACTACAGTGCCATCACTCATCAGCTACACATCCAAATTACTCTGACCACATCTTCTCATAGCTCGCAAGTTATGGCACCTTCTCTTTATTAGAATATATGTAATTTTTGTTTTAAAGAGCTCAGTTTGACAAAAACCATCAAACTACTCTAGTGGCTCTGCTTCTACAAACACTCACTATATTCTATTCACAAAAAAAGTCTAAAAACATGTAGCTAATACCACCTCATTTGTTACTACCTCCCTATTCTTTCTCAACACCAGGAAAGTACCTATTCTATGAGCAGTATGAAAGCAAAACAGTCGCACCCCATCTCTTGAGCCACACCACGATGTATGGGATGAGCCATATCAAAGAGATACTACAGCCAAAAAACAATGGTTGTTTTTGCAGGGACAGTTTAAGTTGCTACAGAATCAGACATTTTGCAGCACAAAATCACAACTTTAATTCATTCAAATGTAACACAGCATTAGATACCAAATTAGCACTCCTAACTGCAAGTGTCTGGGCAGTTTCCAGGTTGCCCTTTCAGGGGAAAGATTACACCAGCTGAAAGATACCAATGAACTTTAACCAGCATTTCCCTCCTCCTACGTGCTTTTAGTCCAACCACAATGGACAGGGTAATTGAGTCCCTATCCAAATGTCCTGCCAGTCCAGCAGTAAAACTTAACTAAAATAGACCACACAAAACAAACTCCAAAACAAATCATTACCATCCTCCTTAAAGTGCCTTCCCTGGGTTATTCTGGTGACAACTAAGATTTGACAATCAAACTTTATGAAAGGGCAGTGTGAAATGAATTAATTTTCATTTAATATGTACTTGAGCCCTTATCTCCAGAAAATGAGCATTAATTCATTGCACTCATTCTGCCAATTAGCTGTTGTTCCAATATGCGAGGGAGAGGGACCAAGGAGGAGGGTTACATGGTTTATCTGTTGAGAACCATGAAGTCAATATGACATCTCCCTCTTCTCCTGCATCCTTTCAACCACCAGCTGCAGCACAGATTAAACTGAATGGAGACATGTCATGGTGCCACACTGCAAACCAAGTGGAAACTAACTTTTTCACATTAAATAATTTCTTGAAGCATTTTGAAAAAAGATTCTACTTTCCCCGAAGTTCAACTGTGGATTTGTACATTCAACACCTTAAAATGGCAAAATCTGTCAGAAGTAACGGCTTTTCATTTGAAGCAGTTCAAGGGGTTTCTTCAGTGAAGCAGACTGTGTCATAAATACAATTCACAGACATTCACTCACTGTGAAAAACGGGGACCTCTTCATTAAAATCTCACGCTCTAAACCACGGTGCCCATGGGTAAGCTTAGGGTCAGGGAACAGGAAATCTCTTGTATTTTCTTCATATGTAGCTAGAACTTTTCCCACTAAAAAGAAAATACATACTTTAATTGGAAAATAGACAAAGCCATACAGCACAGACACCACACAGAGCCATGTTGAAACCAGGATAAATTTTGCTCTTTACAAATTAACAGCATGGCTCTAAAACTCCTATCGCACTAGGAAATAACCTCATCAAGTTAAATCAGCAGCAGAAATGTGCAGAATCTACTATGAAACTATGTTTAAATGTTACTGGAAAAAAAATTAAAAAAGATTGTGTTAACTGTTCCATAACAGACACACAAAAAGTTTTCTTTAGACAACTTTTCAGTAGTCTTTCCCTTCCACACCACAGGAAAATACTTATTTTTTTAATGGCAGCCAATCCCTTATGAAAAACTATCATTCCATATAACAGAATAGTAATAGTAGCAGTAAGAAAGAAACACATGCAGCATCAAAATAATTATTTCAAGATTTTCTCAATTACCTGGCTTGCTACTTTTCAAAAAAATAAGTTTTTCTTTAGAGGTAAACCCTTGAATGTATATTGCAAAAAAAATGTAACTTGCGCTATTGCAGCCATCTTGCTTGCTTATGTTGGGCTGTATCACACCTATCTCTGAGCTCTGAAAATAAATTCCTTATGCAAGATCTTTTATCTTCCCACAAAAAAAAATCCCCATTCACTGCATTTCTTCAAGTAAACAGTCTGGTGAGTCACCTGAGAGAAGCAATAGTTTCCTTGAAAGTACTAAGGACAAGTGACAGAGAGTGCTTTTAATACCACAGTTTCCAAATGAGTCCTCTTTAAAACTTGACTTTAGTTCCAATAAAATGCAGATTTACATTATTCATGGGAACACTTGAATTTCATTAAAATAGATTTTTATAATCACACGAACCAATAACAGAAGTATGACAAATCGCTATTTATTATCTTCACACATCCCAAGAGACCTGTAATACTTATAGTGAGGATAAGAGTTTTCCCAATGGTCACCATTAAAATGGAAGAGAAAGAAAGTACCATTCTGAGAACAAGATTATGCACTCTGAAATTTCACAGACAGCCTCTCTGCAAGTGAATTGGGATGCAGTTAATAATTATGCACTGGATGATTTCAGTTTATTTTCCATTTTTAAATATTATCACTTTTCTAAGTCTGAGCATGATACATTTAAATATTTGGTTATTATCCTCTTTCAAGAATGAGATCCTCTTGATCTATTAACATTTTATATTCAGAGGACTGTTTGTTGAAGGGCTTTCTATGTTGTCTGTATGTTGGAAAAAGTGATTGTGCTCTAACGGGCAATGTCCTCCTGGAAATTCACCTATTAAACTGCATAATTTATGAAAAGATTGATACAATACCTGGAGGAACGAGCTGTATTAGTTCAAGTGTGGCTGTGTCAACTAGGAGGGAAAAAAGTTTTTTCATGAGTTAAAAAAGAACTAAAATGAAAATTCCCATAGTCAAAGCCCAAGAAAAATGGATCACTGATTTAAGCTTCACAGCTCTGCACATTGCTGCACTATTTCCACCACACCAATAATAAGATAAAATTCAGTACAGCTCGCATAAATATCATCATGAATACAATGGCATTAGCAGGGTACAAATGACAACACTAAATCTGACTTAGAACTTTGTAAGTTCTATCTGCTGCCAAGTTTGTCCTCTTTTAAAGAAGATTATGCAAGCTTTGCCCCCTTTACAGATAACTCCCTGTGTGAGGGTGCATATTCCTGCAGTTTGAGTTCAGGTCAGTGTTTTCTCACTACAATTCATTATACACATGTGGCAAGACATAATTTTCTTAAAAATGAAAAGAATCCTTTTACAAAAATTGGAGGTTTATCCTTATATAATTTGACAATTAATCAAATAAATGACCACATAAAGGAACCCAATATCAGATAACCAGCTGGACTTTCAAGCACTTATGACTTTTTACCCTTTTCCTGTTCCAAAGCATTTAACATACATTTCTAGAGGCATTTTGTTAGATGACAATGGTTACCCACTAGTTTTTCAGAGAACAGGCCCCTGATAGAAAAACTATCACATAATTTAAACCTCCAAATCATCCTCACAAAAATGCATGACATTAATGGATACAACATAGTATACAAAAAAACCAGAACCTACATTCCAGTAACTTCACAAGGTCTCCAGGATCAACTATATTAGCAAATGCCTGAAAAAGAAATAATAATAATAATAATAATAATAATAATAATAATAATAGCACAGTTGAAGTAATCATATGGACCTGTGGGGAGGGAGAAGGAAAAAAAACCCAAAAAACAATGGTCTTCCTTGCCAAGATGGTTGTCAGGAGTCCTATCCCCACTGGAAAGAGAGAAGCTACTAAAATTGTAATTTGGAACATTATCAAATTCCCTGAAAGCTATCAGTTCTGTAATATACTTTCTACCCATATAGAGTTCCCTCTCTGTATGTAAATAACGAAAATAATTTATTGTGAAGAGTTAAAGATGTAGAGGTAAGTAATGGCTAAGAAAATTTCAAGAGAAAAACATAAATTGCTGAATGTACTACAATTCTGATAGATGAATGCACTTTAATTTATTAGTAATCCTTTAAGTTTCATTTTCACAGAGGTGACTTTTCATGGAAGTCTCCTGCTCAGGCTTTTTTTTAACCTGAATCCCATGTGAATAGATGGCAAAGAAAATGAGAGGATGTTGCACTGGATGGAGGTCCCCTACATTACACTGAAAACAGCATTCAGTACATTCCTCTTAAGAAGTTTGTGGTATGTTTGCCTTTAAAAAATGATGCTCTTTTCTGCTCTTCAGTAGGCAGTGAAATTATCACTGCTTGTTTCTTACCCACTTCACCAGAGCATCACTGAAGTTTACTCAGCCTGGTTTTCAAAGTGCTGGGAAATGCTTAAAGGAAAAGAACTAGAAAGGGCAAAGTATTATTATTCATAGGTAGTCAAGAAGCCAGATCATATCTGTAAGATACTGTGTTTCATTATCCCTGTGGTACTAATAATGAAGCTAGTAGGGACTCAGAATATGTGATAAACAACTATAAATTACAGGGCCAGAGTATCAATCTGGGAATTCTGGTGACAAACCATGAAAAAAGGATCTCGAAGGGAGTAGGATGTCACCAAAAAGGCTTGAGCTGCTACTTTATCTTTCTACTAAATTAAGGTGGCTCTCCTATATTGTATAGTCTCTGTTCTTCACCTTGCTATAATTTTTAGAACAAAAACATTCAGTCCCTTCCAAGCCAAGAAAAAAGACACTGAGAAAGGACAGTTCACAAAAGGATCAACAAACACCTAAAAAGTCTCATCATACATTAGAATCTTCAGTACACATAATTCTTGAGTCCCCATATGGATAACACAGGCACACCCCTCCTTTGTGCTAAAGAGAAGCAGGAGTTAAAATACTGCACCATCCTCAGTGTGACTATTTGTGCTCATGGGTTTTGCAGACAATTTTTGTGGAATTTGTGATGGGGTTTATTTGGGTTGTATCAGCCCTTGACATATCTTACCTTTTCAAATACTAGTTTCTCTTGAAAGAAGAGTGGAAACACTGCAGGGACACATTGAGTTTTTTTGTACTGCCCAAGTACAAAGACACTGAGATAAAGTTCCTGTTTGTCTTTCAGCAGCACTCCAGGACAAGTTACCTGTAGGAGTAACACACTCATTAAACAAACTGAACTTTAGGTACACAAGTAATGGCTGTTTTCAAGATAAAAATGAAACAGTCAGGACTGAAATGGTTGATTTCTGAAAGCCAGGATGTAACAGGCTAGAGAGAAAAAAATTCTTCTCTAAAGCAATTCTATTTGTACAGACTGGCCAGGAAAAAAGTCACCATTTAAAAATGATCGGGACCAAATTCTTCTTGCTTAAGTAAACACACTCCATTGTTTTCAACCAAAACTGAAACCCAAGGCCAGGTTAATTGAGTTAAAGGCATGCACTGACTGTGCAAGGTATAACCATCTATGTGAAGACTCATGTAGAATTAAGTCTACATGATGCCAACACACAAAACCCACCCAAACTTGAATGAAGCTGTTCAATTTACATGCTTAGATATCCATACTCTGTCCAGCCACCAGAAAGGGCAAGTTTATTTGCAAATTTTCTGTAAATGAGAAAAAGCAACTGTTGTTCCATTTCTACCAGATACATTTCTTCCTTTCTCTGAGAAGTCTGGCCATCTTTAAACTCAAGGCAGGGAAGGACTCTCGCTAGGCTGCCACTCAACTTTCTCTGCACAATTTTTAAATTCTGTAAGTAAGAAGTTGGTCTGTTTTTAAAGCTCTGACTGCAAGAATCTACACAACTCATTGCAAAACTATTTGCTATTTTCTCTGAACCACGTGGATTTATTTTATTTCCCTGACAGAGAACTGACACCTTTCACTTAAGGTCTCATGCTCATTTTTTATCTCAGAATTAGAAATACGAGGTTGTCTCTTCCAACATAAGGTTTCTGGAGAAAGCGTTCAGACTTTCAATTGCCAGGTAGAAAGACAAAGGAGGAGAGTGGTGGGAATTAAAATAAGAGATTTGGTTACAGTCTCCTACTCCCAAGTGAACATTTTACTTGAGAAATCCTAACTGTTTTTAAAAGAAAACTACATAAGCAGTAGAAAAACAGCTTCAGGTGGAAGAAATAAAAGAAAGCAATGTGTGATCAATCATTACAGATGAAGTATAAGGTAAAAAATAGTTCTTCTACTCATAAGTAACTGAGAAGAAAAAAATGGGTTTCCTCTACATGTAAATGAGGGCTTCAAATCTGCAAGAAAAGTGCCAGAATAATGGATAACCCAATTGAAACAGTCTGTCAAGCATTAAACAGCTTGCATGACACTCATGCAGTTGCAAATGTGAACAGGAGTGAGAGAGACAGATCTCATTCATACAAGGCAAGATCCCCCAAACTACATACTACATGTCATACCAGCTTCACTTCTCACTTCTATCTTCGACATTTTTGTAGGATTTACAATCATTTTTAGCTGGAGTTTTGTGCCTTTCACCTTAGAGAAGGCAACCAATGCTTGCCTATTTACTGAGATGAAAAGTAAGAGATCTGAAGATACTGGAATGAGCAAAACTGCCAACAACAGGTGCCATTTTTTCTTGCCATCCCGTAAAAAGAAAACGAATTCTTACAAATGAGCAGTGGGCCAAGATAGCACATGTGGAAAGCTGTGATTCTACTAGCCTGGGGATAAACTTCACAATGCATTACCTGGGCTGGAACACCAAATCCCCATGGCCATGTAACTGAAAAGCAGCTCCAAAAATGAATGACACATGCACATCTGCAGTTCACGGCACCTCTTTTGTAATACGCAGAGGCACTTAACACTTGGGAGACAAACTGAAGCTCTTATCTGACTGCAGCCTGCTCCAGCAGGATGAGGGACTATTTTAAAGACTGTAATAGTGTTATCTATGGATCAGCTAAGGAAGAGGGATATCAGTGCTGCAATTAACTGACCTCACAAGCAACCCGGAGGACTATGAGAAATTTCTAGGGCAGTGTTATCCTGGACATCTCTGCTGAAAGTTCCCAGGAGGATGGAAAATGTGTACCAGCCCCACAGCTGGGACATCACAAATAGCCATAAAGAAATCACTGAATTAAGGCCATGGAAAGGAACAGAATTTTCCTGATCTCAACCCTCTAGAGCACTTATTACACACAGTCCATGGCAGGAAAAACCAAACTAAAAAACAAATTAGTCTTTAAGTAAGACCTTCCTTTTGAGAAGAGAAATGAAGAAAACTACCAGCAACACAAACCAAAGAGTTGGTGGACCCAGATCAGAGAAGATCTTGGAATTTCATTAAGTCAAAGGGAGCAAAATGCATCTGTATCCTAAAGCAAGGGAAAAACAAAGAGGACAGAACTTCTGACACAACTGGACAGATTTCAAAAAGGGTTGAGAAATATGCAGAGCACTGTAAAAGGGCAGGGAAATGGATCAGAAATTTGGACAAGACTTTGGTCACAAATAAAGCAAACAAAGAGAGAATTAATGGACGTAGCATAAATCAGCCAAGATGTGAAAGCTAACAAATCTATGTTCCAAACACAACTGAATATTTTGCCTTGGTTTTAATAAAATTTATCACAGGAGGAAGAAGACAACTTAAAGAATTAAATGATAGAAACAAAAGTCACCCAATATGCACTAGGCCTGGACCAAGAAGGCACAGGGAGGCTGAATCATCTTCAGCCCAGGTTGTGAAAGAAAGTAATTTTTCTTAAATGAAACGTAATGAAAACAGGGAAGGTAGAATCTCCTGAAAAATAACAAACACAAGGACCATGTGAGACAGAAAGAGAGATCTTAAAAATGATAACCCCATTGATCGAAATATTTAAATATGTAAAAATAAAGAAAAAAGACATGGCAGAAAACATCACTAAAAAAAAGCCCAGCAGGCCACGTTCAATAAAAACAGATCAATCAAGCAAAATTTTACTTTTTCTTGAAAATCTGTTTTCTGCGTAAAGTATATCATATAGTGCCTTGAAAAATTATTATTTATGATGAACTAGATAAGAGTAGTTAGTAGAGGAGGAGTCAGTATCAAAGGTGGTACAGAACTGGCCAAAGGACAGCATCAATAATGTGCAAAAACTGGGAGTCATCAAGCTGAGGTTACTATCAAAAACATTCCTCTCTGTATACTGGGATTCATGTCTTTTAACATTTTTAATGACCCTGGCTCATACTAAAATATATAGGATGAAAGCTGGACTATTTTTCCCTACATCACCTAAGGCAAAAGCACGACCCTATTTGGGATGCAGGTTTCAATTCTGACTCTGATCAATGCAAATTCAAAGTGGAAGAGTAGCTCCCATCCCTAAGATGATTAGAAGGCTGGTGAGTCCATCACACAAATTTACTACCAAAAATACCAGAGTGCTTTAGCTGATAAAGATCAATGGGGAAATGAAAGAACTGCTGCCCAAAAAATATATCAAGCGAGCAAACACTAAGGAAAGAAAAAATTCCTTAAGTGAAAGGCCAGCACTGACATTTGTGTAAGAGTAGTCTCTTTCCATTCTTACCTGTAACCTTGAGAGCAGGGTAAATAACAAAATACCCCACAACTGAAAACATGATCCTGGGGAAATGTTTTCCCTGTACTCACTCCTGGCACAGGAATAGCTCACAGCCAGTGGGAACAGAAAAGGAAAGCACATTGCTCTGCTCCAGGAACCAAGCAGGCCTTGGCATTGTGGAGACAAACACCAGCTGTTGAGACAGCAGAGCAACACCGCCAGGGTGACACCCTCACCATCCATGTGTGGAAATCCACAGCTCTGCTTCAGAGCAGCCACTCAAGTTTGGGAAAAAGGGTAGCTAAGCAACCAGGAATACCTGGGCAATTTCCCAGTATATGCTTCCAGGATCCGCACTTGAATTTTGTGGATGGCATCTCGTGTTTTCCTCTCAGCAGCAAGTATTCTTATGTATATGGCACCACTTGTTCTGGATCACAGGACCGGGGCATATGAAGCCACCATGGTAACAGGGCACCGCCTAACACAGCTACTTCTGAAAAGTTTTCAGAATAATGATGCAGCTCGTCGCTGTATTCCCAGCTTGGATATAAGCAGAAAACTTTGCAAACTGCACAGGGTACAGTCGTAACATGATTAACGTCAAAACTTTCCACTTTCACACTTTCTGGTCTCACTCCCAGCCATGTAACATCCAGGTATTCAGAGCTGCCCAGAGTCACACCCTGCCCCTCACAGGGCGGCATTTGCCATCAACAAGCCGCTCTTTCCTGGGTTTTGGTTTTTTTTTTTTTTTTATTCTTCCTGAGAGTGCTTCCCCCCCACCATACAGCTTCCCAAGAATCAGTGTCTCTTAAAAAACACATTTTCCGCAGGAAAATGAGAACTCTAAAGCGGCACGGCTGCTGCTAACACCAACGGGGGAACGGGGGCACAGGGATAAACACCCCCCACAACTTTTCCACAGGAAAATGGGAGCTCCGGAGGGGCACGGCTGCTGCCAACACCAACGCGGGGGCGCAGGGACCGGCTGCCGGAGGATGCCCACACGGAAGGGCTGGGGTGCCAGACGGAGCGCGGCCCCCGCTCGGCAGCAGGGCCCGGAGCAGCCCCCGGAAGATGCCCCGGGCCGGGACCGCAGGGCGGCGGCCGGCAGAGGAAAGCGGGGCGGGAAGCGCTGCCGGAAGAGCCCAGCGCGGCTTCTCCTGCCGGCCGCGGCCCAGCTGAGGCGGGCGGGGAGCGCGGCCCCGGCACTCACCGAGCGCAGCTCCAGCTGCAGGACGCAGCGCAGCGCTTTCCGCGGCATGGGCGGGCGGGCAGCGGGGCCAGCCGGACCCGGGCCGCTCGGGCTCGGCCGACGCCGTTGTCACGGCAACCGGGGCGCGTCCGGCCGCGGCGGCCGCTCCGCCCTCCTCGGGGGCGGCTTCCCCTCCCTCCCTCCATCCCCTCCCTCTCTGTGCCCGCCCCGCCCGGCGCTCGCCGCCGTCGCGCCGCAGAGCTGAGGGGCCGTGCCGGCCCTGCCCACACTTTCCCCCACAGCGCCCGTGTTCCCTTCCCGTCCGGCCCTCGCTGCTCTCCACAGGGCCTCCTGCCCTGAAACAATCAGTTAGGTTGGAAAAGATCTCTGCCATCACCGTGCCCAACCTATGGCTGAGCATGAGTGTCTCAAGTAGACCATGGCACGTCCAATCCTTCCTTAAACAGCTCCAGGGACTGTGGCTCCACCACCGCCGTGGGCTGCCCTTTCCCTTGTTTAATCACCCTTTCCGTGAAGAAGTTGTCGCTAATTTCCAACGTAAACGTCCCTTGGCGCTGCTTAAGAGGATGTTCTCTCGTCCTGCCGCTAATCCTGTTCGTCATCCCTACTCATCCCACAACCTTCTCTGGTTCTCCCACTTTCCTACTTCCTGACCTCCGGCTGGCTCGTCCTGGCACTCCGCACAGGGACTTGTGGAGCTGCCGGGGGGCTGCTAGAGTGTACCAAAAGTGATAAATAGTAGATAAAATATTTCCACCCTCTGCCCCCTGAAGGGCGGACAGCGATGGGCAATGGAGCCCTGGTGTGAAAGCACAAGTGTCCAGCGTGGGGCAGAGAACCAGACAGGTCACGCACAGGTGAGGGCAGGGCTGCTTTGGGGCATCCAGGAGGAATGTGAAGCTCGGGATGTGTCAGATTCCTCCAGCTTCGTGGGCCTCCTGCAGAAAGGTGCAGAGAGAGCCTTCTCTTCAGCAGAGGGGTCACAACCAAGTTTTATACAGCTCCAGGCTTGAATAGCTAAAAAGGACTGGATTTCCATGCTTTCTTTTTCTCTTTTGATGCAATTCACCTGCATCCTGTTGTAGCCATCTGGGCCCTTTTGACTCGAGTATCCCATTTTAATGTCCTCTGTGGGTGAGACAGGGTGCATGGGATATATTCTGACTGGTGCCATCTTTGGAAACATGTTTGTACACTCATATCTGAAATTGTCTGTTCATTCCTACCCTTCTGCTTTCATTATTAACAAACTCATATTTATGTCTCTGATCTTCATCCCAAGTTTGATCATATCAAGGATATTCCCCAACATCTCTGCTGCTCAGTTGTTTTCAGAGTATTTACAATCCCATACAACACCGAAATAATCTGATTTTCTCTCTCAGCAACTGCAACTTGTTTCAGCCTCAGACTGTGAAGGGATTTCAGGCTTTAAATATTCTTTCCAAGTTCACAAGTACAGCTGTAGAGAGGACAGAAAATTTTAATTGCCTCCAAAAGAACGCAGTGGCTCAAATGTATCCCTTGGCTTTCTTTATTTTAATTTTACTCTTTCAAAGAAAAATCATGCTAAGTGATCTGGAAAGAAACAGCATTCTCAAAATGCTTTGATTTATCTCTCTCTTTTTTTTTGTTTTAAAGGAAATGGCAAAGAACATGATATGCCAGTTCAGACAAAAGTGAAATCTATAGATGGATTAAATATCACTACTAATACTTGATACCAATCTTTTGAAATAAATAATGGATTGGAAAGGTAGGCCTTGTTTTCATTAATGTGACTTCTGTAACAGCTCTAAGGTGTGGGGGAGTTTTTTGTGTTTTAGTTTAGTTGGTTTTGGGTCTTTTTTGGGGTGTTTTTTTGTTTGTGTTGGTTTTTTTTTGTTTTGGTTTTGGTTTTTTTGTCTTAGCAAAGGATTCTGTATTTAGGGCCTGGAAAATTCCCTGTAGACTTCTAGTACATATATTAAGGAGGGGATGACTCTTGGATAAAATAGTTTTCTGAGCATTATCAGTCTCAAGGTTATGAATAGCATTCCAGAGTTAATGAGAAGAAAATTCTCACAGATCCATAGCTTCAGATGGTAACAGTATTAAAATGGTTTATTGCTTATTTTCAGCTACCTTTCATATACATGCTTTTTGGAGGGATAAATAATGTGTTAAAGATTGTGAAGTATGAGATATTATGGTAAGTGTGGCCATATAAGAAGAGAAGATAGATAAATGCTGAAATCAAAAATGGCATCATGTTTGTGATGAGAATTTAATATCCATGTGCAGTGCCCTGGAACAGAAGTACTTTATAGCCCTTGAAAAAGGAGCACAAGGCAGGACAGAAAGCTTCTCCAAAGTGATAAGGCAGTGATGAATTTCAGCGCTTTTCCCTGGCAAACCTTCTGGTCTGCAGAGTTTCTTCCCCTTTGCCCTGCTGGGCCTTGGGAAGAAAGGCTGCTGCTGCTGCAGTGCTTTCCTGTCCAGCCCTTTCTGCAGCAGTGCGAGACCCATCTGCTCCTTCTCCTTTTTGTTAAATGCATGATTTAGACCTGCATTTGCACTGCAGGAACGGTAATGCAGGAATCTGGGGACAATGAGGGAAAATCCTGACTTTCAGTAAAAATCCATTCCTAATAAGCAAAACTGTTAACCAAAACAACAAAAGAAGTGCTTGCTCCTGTAATTGACCTGAGGTTTTAACTGCTGTAAAGTTTCCCTGCTGTGAAAGCACATGAATTCCTTTGCTTTTACTGCAGTAAATCTTCTTGTAATGCTACTTGTACTTATTTTTATGTATTAAAAGAATCTGAATGATTGTTCTGCATTGTGGAGGGTTTTTTTGCAATTTCCTCCAATTATGAGCTTCATCTTTTGCTGTCCTCTGGGCCCTCCAACATGGCTGCTACAGAAGAGCTGTGATGTCATCAAAATACTCAATTTTGCCCTTATTTCTACCATTGCAAACTAGAAGTAAATGTCAAGAGAGGGAGGCTGCCCTGGTGTAAGATAATTACCACAAGATTTATATCATATTGTTGCTGTGCTTGTGATGGTCAGCCATCAGGAGTTTCAATGCATTGAAATAGGCTACAAAATAGGTAGAGTGAGAAAAATGGGAAGAGTCAGGTCTGCAAACAGTGGGTATTGTACAGTTCAGAATCTAAAAAATACTGGGGATTAGACAGAATTTGATTAGATCAGGCTGGAGATCAGAGAGCAAGCCTAATATCACTGAGTTTGTCAGAGGCTCACTTTTGGCTAAGAAGCCAGGAATGGTTTCCTCCATTCTTTAGGAAGCAGAACACTGGGTGCAAAGTGGTATTTCACTGTCATCCTGCTAATCAGAATGAAGGGAATAAAGGAGCTTTCCACATTTGGCCACCCTCTACTGCAGTTCTTAGGATTGGTGTCAGAGATCCTTTTCTGCCTACTTTGAGCCCCTGATGTTACCCGAGCAGCCAGAGGAGACGTCTCTGTTACTGCACGTCAAGCCCCTTATTTAGACATCATCACCGAGCATGACTGACTTACCATTAATAACTGAGGAGAATTCCAGGAAGGCATCTGCTCAAATAACAGCAAAAAATTATGGGATATGGTAAGATTTCCACATTAGAAAGGCAAGCAAACAAAACATTAAGACTGTTTTACTTTAGAGAAAAGTAAGATGTAATACAAAGGAGGTACATAAGGGATTGAAAAATACGTAGAACTAAGTTCTTCTGTTTGCCCATGCCTCTTTTTCCATTCAAAGAAGACATGCAGTGAAATTAAAAAACAAAATCAAAACTGCTAGAAGAAAGTACGTTAGATAGTGGAACTTGTTATCACAAGGTACATTCAATTGTGTTCCAAACAGAATTAGAGTGCTCTGGAAACCCCACTGGACAATATCCCCATGCATTAATTTTGATCTTCTGACTCACTGTGAGGTTAAATGTGCAATCCACAGAAGTCAATCCCTGTGCAAAGAATTGTAGTGGAGGAAAACCGGCAGCAGAAGTTAAGACTAAACAATCCCAGAACACTGTAGAGCAGAGCTGGAAGAATTCTGTGATGTGAGAGATTCTAATAGGATCTAAGGGGACCGAAGTGAATTGCATTACTGCAGACAGTAATGTAACAGGGAAGTTACAGAGTGCTAGATTATTGATGAGGACAGAGGATGGAGATTACCTGAGGGTGTCAGCACACTCCTCACAAAATACATTTTCATCTAATCTTTCTACTTTAAAGCAGGAAAAAAGTTGCCCAGAAGTTACCACCCATTAATATCTATTGCTTTCGAAAAAGGCCACAATGATTTTGTTGATCCTGCTTATTGAGCGTCTTGCTCTTTCCTGACATGTGAAGACACAGCTGGGCAGAGCTTTTGGCTTTCTTGATGAATCTACAAGTTGATACAGGCAAAAGGCCACCTGCTCATGTTTTTATGTAGGTGAAGCAGTGACCTTTCTTCCCCATGCCCTCCCAGTCTCACCAGTGCCTACTGCAGAGCATTTTTACTGCACATCTGGAGAAACTCAGTGCCTCTTTAACATTTCACCGTGGCTCAGCCATGACAGAGCAATTCCTCCATATTGCTGCTAAGTCAATACTCGCTTTGGTGCATCTCAGCATTAGCTTCATTCATTCTTTATGTGTATCCTGCCTGCAACAAAAAAACAGGCAAACTATCTAAAGACACTGAAGTTTTCTTAACATGTAAGCTGTCTTCCAGGTCTGCCAAATTCTTTCTCGACTGGCTGCAGCTAAAGCAATCAAACCTGGTTTGATTACAGCCACTAGAGGAATATTCCAGATCTTGAACTTAGTTGTTGTAATTGGAAACTTGTGTTGTAAAGGAATCATCTAAATTCTTCTAAGAGATTACTTCTTTGAATACAGTCTTATGAATTCACAGATGGCACAAATTCAATCAGCCGACAGCATTAGCTTTGTACCCCAGAAAGTTCCTAGTCTGTCCCCTACTCAGTTCAAGAGAGGTAACATTTTTCTTTGTGCTTTACATTTAAAATAAATTTTCTTAGATGGAGACATTGCCCCAGCAAAGTTTTTGCCAGAAACAAAATTCTTCTGACCAAGTTATAAACCCCTGAAAATAGGGCTTTATAATGGGACTGCTGATAGACCCTTAACAATAACGTTGTGAATGGCGCTGCTATAATTAATGATACTTCAGAAAGATTTATGGTCCTTAGAAAGAGATAAAACAGAAATATCATTGCTTCTTTGCCTCCCATCATTTTATCCTCTATGAAATTTTATGTGAAATAAGTCAAATGAAAAATGTAAGCTCTTAATCTTTTCCCAGAGTCCTGTCTCTCACTTGATGAACACTTTCACAGAATAAATTAGAGCTTTTTATTCCTTATGTATGTACAGCTTTGTATTTAAAAAGCAAAGAAAAGAATATTGTTGGCTTGGCAAAGCAACTCAAAACAACGGTCATAGAGGAAGCAAAAATGACTCACTATTCTTGTCTGTTCTTCAGCCATCCCAGAGACAATAACTCCTGTCCTGCAATAGTTCTGAGCAGCTTGGTAGTGTCCAAAAGTGCTCCGTAAGGGAGAATCTCTGCTGATGGAAAGTTGGCCATGATGACTCTGGCTGCAGCAGCAAGAGCCCAGAAAGCCAAAAGCTGTGGCTTGATTACAGCAGATAGTACCTTTGTGTTGGAAATCACAGAATACTATATGGATATTTAATTTAACTGGGAAAGGCATAGCAACAAGCAGTTGCTGGAGGCTGAAGCTAGAAAAAAATTGAATTATATGTTTGGCGTTATATTGCAACAGAGAAAGGGAGTAACCACTGGAACAGGCTATCAAAGGGAAAGTGAATTCTCCATTTTCTGACAATACCAAAGGAAAATGAGAAGCTGACTAAAGAAATGCTTTTGTTGAAACAAAACATATTTTAGTCAAACTAAAAGAAGATTGACAACAGTATTTAATGGCCTGTGATGTACAGGAGGCTGCCCTGACGGTCTAACAGTGTGTCTGTTTGTGAATGTTGTGACTGTGCACTGCTTACTGAGCAGAGATCAGGAGAGAGGGCTCTGAGCACTTTGCCTTGGAGTTCGTGCACGGCAGCACCTGGCACTGCCCAGGTAGCTGCTGGGAGGTGGCAGGGAATGCCGAGAGAGCCCTCGGAGAGCAGGGGCACAGCATGGCTCCGAGCTCGACAGAGGTGTCTTCACTGAGCTGCTTCTGAGCACCAGGAGATCCCAGGCAGAGTCTGCAGGGGGAAAAGCTTCACCTCTGGGCAGCCAGGCTGAGGCAGCAGCTGAGTAGGGGCTGAGAAGTCATAGATTTGGCACAGGCCACCTGGAACGGCAGTTAAAGCTCAAAATCCATCACATCCAGACAGAGTCCAAGGCTCCAGCTTGTGCCAGCCTCACCCAGTTCAGATGGCATCAGGCGCTTGTTTTCCAAAAGCCTCTGCAGTGTGTCAGGAGTTCTGTCCCTCTGCCCATTAAAGTAGCAGTGTTTGAGCATCTTCCCTGTTATTTTGATTGACAACAGCAAAGTCACTAGAGAACCTCAAGGACTTTCTGGCTGGCTTGTTTTCCTGTTATAAATAATAGCTTTTTGTATTAGAGAAAAAAACTGAAATGCTGTTTTGAAATAATAACTGAAGTTACAGTTTCTAGTGGGAAGCGCTGAGATCTATGCTCAAATTCCCCATAAATTATAGCATTGTTCCTTTAAAATGTCTCAAATCCATCAGGAACAGAGAGGGATATTTTATATATATATATTTTTTTTTTAAAACATTTTTTTTATGACAAGAACTTTTGGTTTTCAATGGAATTCACTTTGGAGGGCAGAACATTTTCTTTTTCATTGTAGGAAGATTTGTAAAGGGGCAGGATTGTGGCTATTATTAGTCTTTCCTAAAGAAAATCATCAAATCCTTTACAGCACTAGGCAGATCTGGGCTAGAAAGTATAACAGGATGGTATAGAGCAGCCCAGATAGCGACAGGGAGAAAATGGAGCAGGAAGAAAGAAAAAAAATGGAAACCCACAAAGAAGAGCAGATGCCAATTAGAATTCTTGCAGGCTGCAGCAAGGAGTGAGCATAAGAAGCTGTAGGAAAAGAAAGAGTAGAGTGGATTAGTGTTAATCAGAGACATGGGAAAGTAGGAAAGGTTTTAAATGAGCTTTTTGGTTAGCAGCTCAAAAGAGAATTCCAGATCCATCACGTGTAGGGGCAAAACTAAAATGCAGAATAGCAGAAGATACATCTGAATCCTGAGTAATTAACTTTTGAAGGTAATAAGACATTTTTTGGAAGTGGAAGTTTTTCTCTCTCTCTCTTTCTCTCTCCAGCACTGTTTTCCTGTTCCTAGAGAAAGAGTGCACTTAGTATTATAAGAAAGTGACTCCTACCTGTTCTCTTTTTCACTGTCTTAATGGTATATACATACAGCACCTTGTTACAGGAAAGTTAAGCACTAAAGAAATAGAACTTGCCCAGTCTCTGGCAATAAATTTGCCCAAATACAGAGTGCAGATGAATTGCCTCCAGAGCTGGTTGAGTTACACCAGGTAAGAAGCTGGCACAGTATGGGACTGAAGAGTGGTCTGAAGATCTTGGGGTTCAAGATGAGTTCCAAAATCCACTACAGACATTGTTGACTTCAGTAAACATTAGAGCAGGATGGCTGGAGTGTGAGTGTAGGGACTCTCCTTTCAGCTCTGAGATATGAAACATCCCTTAACATTTGTGTGCTGCCAATTCAACTCCCTGTAAAATGAGGACACTAACATCCAGTCACTAAAAAGGAAAAAAAAAAAACCGGAAAAATAAAAAAAGAGGAAAAACGAGAACCCCCACCGATTATCTGTTCTTAGAGGCTGTACAATGCTATAATTAACAATCCTATTTTTAGCTTTGGCTTTATGTGCAATCTAAGAAAGAATAGCTCTGTTTGTGTTTCTTTTACATATGAATCATCATTAAAGGTT
Source organism: Corvus hawaiiensis (assembly GCF_020740725.1). Taxonomy (NCBI): domain Eukaryota; kingdom Metazoa; phylum Chordata; class Aves; order Passeriformes; family Corvidae; genus Corvus; species Corvus hawaiiensis. The sequence goes on from NC_063221.1 coordinate 25,697,990, forward strand.
AATGAGAAAACTAACACTATATGAAAAGGTTGTTTTCTCATTATTTAAACATTTTCATTTTAAAAGCTCTGTGTATTCCTAGAATATTATTAATTTATTATTTGCTAAACAATATCTTAACTATTATCTTTATTTCCTCACATGGCATAATTTTAAGCAACTGCAATCAGTGCCCTTAGTTCCACTCATCAGTTCTGAATCTCTGCACCGCTGAATCTCCAGCAGAACAAACGTCATCCAGACAAAGCACAGACGTGTCCATCAGATCAGCCAGAGCTTCTGACACAGACTTTGTGCCAGCTTGGTGGTATGCTGTTGGCTTTACACTGGTTACCAGAAGAACAGAGGATTCTGGATTCAGTGTAATGTTAGGTTAGCACAGAGAGTGGATGCCTAACGTAGCATAAACCCCATCAGCACCACGCCAAACCTTCCATGGTTTTTTTTTTGTTTTAACAAATTTAAACCATCACAGTGAGCATATATGAGATCAGTGTCTGACACCAGTAGATCCAACACTAAGACCCTTAAAGTCACAGTTTGGTCACACCCAAGCCTGCAGTAAATTTTTACACTGTGATAAAACACCGCTGAATTCAAATGAAGCCTAAAAATCATGTCCATTTTCAATGCATTGGAATTTATTATGGTGATGGAAGCAACTCTTCCAGCATAGTGGAAGATGAACCCTACACTGCAACCTCAAACCAAGCCACCGTGCTTGTGGCCATGTGGGGAAAAGATGAGCTCCCAGGGAACAGAAACCCAAACGTTTGCTCAAGTTCTCGCTGCACTCCAGGGGTGCACGTACCAGGTTTTCCAGTTGGATGTCACTCTCTTTTAGTGACCAAAGTTACACAAAAAAACCCCTCTGAAAGCAGGACTTTGTGACAGAAACGCCTACACAGCTGTAACAGCCACTTCTCAAATATGCTGCTGCTTATGAACCACAAGAATAATATGGTGAAATGTGCCGACTTTTGCAGTTTTCCCCTCTTTTGTTGAAACTAATGAGTCACGATTAGAGTAATGCTTTTCTGTGACTCGTAAACCATTTTGCTTAATGAGGTACTAAGTCTTTATAATTAGGCTCAGAAGGGAGCTAGGACGTGGCCCCTTAAGAGCAATAATTATTTAGGTTATTTATGGTAATAAAAAATTGAAAATAGGAATTCTTCCTCAGAATGCAACTATTTATTCTTTTACATATTGCCTAATAGGCAATTACCCTATTAAGGCAACGTTTTGTTGCTAAAGACATTAATTGAAATGTAAATTAAATGTAAATCAGCTAATTAAATTGATATGTAATGAACTTGTCATGCAGGCCTTTGAGATCAGATGCATTCTGCTAATAAACAAGTGTTTTACTGGTGCCATTGCTCACTGGAGTTAAGGTTGTTTAATGTGTTGTGTCGATAACACTCTCCCATCCCAAATTCAAAGGTTTGGATTGTGTCGTTAGAGCCCAGAACGAAGCTGGCACTGGGACCTACTGAATTTATTCCATCCTGTTATTTCCTGATCAACTTCATTGCAAGGCAAGGTGTTCCCCTAATGGTAAGTGCTGCACATCCCATTGGGTTGTGATCCCAGCTCTGTCTGTTCCTTCTGCTCCCCAGAAATGACAAAACACTTTGTAAAAGCCCTCTCCAAGATTGATGCTTCTGTCTTAGGTGGCTTCTGGAGGGGTTAATGTTATTTCTTTCTCCACAAGCTATGGCCAGTTCAGCAGAGGTAATGAACCTTCACAGCAGAGGGAGGATAACTCTACACATTCCTGAAATAGAAATAAAATGAGAAATGAAGCAATCAAAATTTGCTTGGTGATTATGTTGACAACATACAAGGTAAACATCAAAGTCAATACAGCAACAGGAGAGTGAGCCAGAATAACCTCCTGTGCTGGCCATAACACACACGTAACCTTCAGCATCAAAGCGTGGGCTTGTGTCAAGCTGTAAATTAAAGGGAAAGAATAGGAAACTATCGGTTCTCCTATGAAATGATCCATTTTCCTGCAGCTGCGATTTCAGCCAGACCTAATAAAATTTCTGGCAAAATATCAGGCCCTGTATTGAAGGTATCTTGGAGGACAAAAGTCCCTCCCCTGCCAGATACATGGACAAAACTCACTGCCTCCAATTAAGCAACAGTAAGGCAAATGTCACACATTTTGCTTTTGAAAAAGCTCAGGTCAGCACCTTATAGAACCCACCGCCCACTTCTATTCACATCATGCAGACATTTTGTGTGCACAGTCACAAGGCTCAAGTAAATGTAGCAAAAAGGGCTGTGGAAGAGAGAGAATAGAAAAGCAGTTTGGAGTTGTGGAAAGGCTTTTGCAGAAAGTTTTCCTGGATCCATTGTCCTGTAGCTGCACCTGAGCATTAATGCTTAATTGTTCTGTCTGGAATAAATCGGATGTTGCATTTATAACTTCTTCTACCCAGAGAACCTTCCACCCTGCAATCCTTTGGGGTCTGGAAGTATTTAATAAACATGTCAACTACCACTCTTCTTTAGCTCAAATGCAGCATCTTGTTTTGTCCCACTGAAGAACACTCCAGTTTGAAGTTTACAGAGCAATTAAAGACCCTCATGGGGCCTCTGATATTGTCGGCATATGTAGATTAGTAATTGTCAAGTTTCTCCCTAAGGCTGAAGAGCTCTTAGTCAAATTCCAGAGATCATCGAGTATTCAGATTTCAGTGGGCTTTCTGTCATACGCAACATAGTGGCATAATTAAACTACAGTGTTTCTTTTCTAATAAACTTTTGGATCTGTATATGTTTCTACTATTTTTTTAAATTAGCTATGATCACAAAATAAAAAAGAACTTCAATCTAAAGCTGCAACTTTGCTGCTTCCAAAAAGATGCCCTGGGAGTAGCTTTCTCTTCCAAAAAGTTGGGGTTTGGGGACCACGCTTTTACTGCCATGACTTGCAAAGGCCTGGTGGAGCACAAACCCCAGCAGACTGAAGGTACAGTTCCTTCTCTGACTCCTTCCAGCCGACACATGGGCACAGGCCATGATGCTGTTGTCTTGAACTGTGTCTTTACTGACCTGGTGGCTTGGACTAGCTCAAATTTTAATCTATTCTTAACTAGTTTTGGTGTCTGTGAACATTGATGTAGATAGAAATGATATTTAAAAAAAAAGAAAAAAATACTTTAGAGGTCAGAGAAGGGAATTAGTATAAGGATCCTCCCAACCCAGGCTGATGCTGTAGTGACTGACTCCAGCTTTTCCCATTGTTTGAGCCCTCTGCCTGCCATACTGGGCAATCAAATACTCACCTGAATTTAATGTTCATTTGCCTGAGTGTTGGACGGGAATTTTGCTGGCTTGCTTTGAATCTTGCATGGTCCAGCTCTTGGAGATCAGATAATTGCTCTAATGTGGTTTAACATGGGGTAACAAGAGCAACTGGATGAAGCTTTCCTGCATCGAGACTGGCCTGTGCATGTTCTGCCAGCTGGATGCCTTGCTGTGGTTCTCACATCCATTGGATTGTGGTCCCAGGGCTTGGAAGGGTCAAAGTGTTGGTCACTGGTCTGCATCATTGTTTGAGTCCCACTCCATTGAGCTGTGTCTGTGGACAAAGCCTGTGGCAAGGAGGAAGTTGTTACAAACCTCTCTGATGTTTTTGACCTACAAACTGAGATTTTAAAGCCACATTTGGGATCTGAAAGTTTAATTCCTAGTGAAATGAAAAAGAATTGGACTTGGAAATTGTGAAGGCAGCTTTAATAATCTTCATTACAGCATGTTACATAAAAGAGCTAAGTTACTGCTCATGAGGAGTAGATCTTAATTTCCATGCTGTTCACATTTCCTAGGTGTAGCAGAGGACAAACTGGCTGTGCTTGGAAGTTGACAGAAATCTTTTGTTAACCCCAGACTGCCTGTGCACACACAGGTGTGTTCTTACTCAGACAAATGTGTCCAAATGAGCAACATTCTTCTCTTCTCAGGCTGATCGAGTGAGTAGGAAATCCTGTTAGTGTGTCCAAGAGAGAAGTCTTTATTACCTCCATTACTGCACTTCAACGACACTTCTTCCTCAGTAAATCCCATCTTATTTGTCACAACTTACCTGCAGTGCTGCATACAGGCAGCTCTGAAGGCTGAGATCTTTCACTAGCCCCAGAAAACACAGCTGAAGTATCCCCTTCCCAACACAAGGATAACCTGAAGCCAGCAGGTAATTTCAGAGTGGTTTTTTCTGCAGTCTCAAGCTGACTTCGAAGCAAAGCTCTATTATTTTGCCTCCAAATCTTTAAAGCCTCCATGTCCCCAAGCCCCTTTGTGGACTAAATCGTCATTTCATGAAAATCACTTAAATTCTTTCCACTGTTGACTAACACCCACTGTTGAAGTGGCTCTTCTCCACTCCGTCCACTGCCTATGGCAGAATATAGTGCTGCTTTCTTTCCAGAGGCCTGTTTCTGTGCTGGGCTATGGAAACTGGATCCAAGCAGCACAAAGGAAATTGGGCCTTGAGGAGATCTCAAGAGTCCAAATAAAAAGATCAAAAACTTTCCTCACATTCTTCCTATGATGATACATCTCAAAATTATTAATTTTTCTTGTCCTGTATCATATCTTAGGCCAAGCTGTTTTTCCCAAGTGAATTGCAACGTGGGCCTTTGGTTCAGTGAGTTTAACTGACGCGTGGCTATCTGGAAAAAGGAGTGTTATCTGTAATAAAGTAACTCTGTCAAATTTACTCTCTTGATCTTGTACTTTGGTTGGGCTGCCAGAGTCTTAATGCCTGGAAAAATATCTCTCACCTAGGGCCCTAATTTTAAAGCACTTTAGATTTTTAGGGGCTGGATGGCGTCATCTGCTTACATGGATTTTGTCAATGTATTCCTGCGAGTGAGCCAGCCTGAGCTGTGTGCTAATTTCCCATCTCCTCTTTGGCTGATGACAGTCCCTGGCTCAGCGAGATTTCACTTTTGCTCAATGGACTCTTCTTTCCCTGCCCTCCCTGAGATATATTTTCTAAGCACCAATTTCACTCCAAAATTAAAGATGAAATATAAAGATTAGGGACTGCAGGGTTTTTTTTTTTCTTTTCCAAAGGCATTTCAATGTCTCATACTCATTGATTGAGTTAGGTATCTAAATCATCCAGAGCAATCTGGCCCCCATCCCAAATTAGGTGATGTAAAAGGCCAATTTGCCTTTTAAAAGCTCTCCAATTTAATCTCCTGCTGTGCGATTAGTGCCATGCGTAATAAACACATTGTGAGCGGCACGCCGAGGGCAGGTGTGGGTGAGGTAATGGATCCCACCGACTGCCTGCACTGTAAATGCCAGAAATATCAAATACTGCGTGCACCAGCCTTAGTCCCAGCTGATTACTCGAGTGGACTGGCTCCAAATTCAGATGTGCCGTGCTGCAACTGAGGTCAGGGTATAGTTCATGAGTCTTATCTCAATACCACTGTAGTACTGGAAAGGTCAAACTGAGCATCGTCCAAGGAGAAGGGGTACTGGCTCTGTTAATTGTCTCTCCACTCCTTGAACAAAGGGCTGAAGATTGTGTCTCTGCTGAAGAGTGTTCTGATGCTCTGCATATTTAAGATAAAGAACAAGGAAGAACGGAGGAACCATTCCTGCAACAATCCTTAACTGAGCCTTCCCGAGCTTTGCCGGAAACCTTGGAGCACTTGGTCTGCCAATCCTTTGAACTACAACTACACCAGAGTCAGAGGCTGGGGAGGGCAGCATTTCCCCTCCAGGCAGGGGTAGTTTCCTGTTCTGACCATTAAGAAAAGCCAGCTTTTTCTACCAGATAATGTGTTCAGAAAACATTAAACCCCCATGTTCATTTGTAGGCATTCCTGCTGTTGGAGGAATTGCTGATCAGGGGGGCACGAGGCTGAGCTTCCCTTTTCCACTTGCTTACCACTATCCCGCTTGAACAGCTGTAAAGCACCGCAAAATAGGAATGGTCCCTGTTTTGCATAATTTTAATAACTGTGTTAGGTAGAGAGAGTGGAAATCTGGGTTCAGAACTGGTTTTAGTTGGGCTCAGCTCACTGTTACGAAGTGTTATTATCTGCACCCATTTCCAAAGTAGCTTCCTAGGAGCCCACGCACGAGACAATATTTTGTTCCTTCTCTGAAAGCAATAAGCAAAGTCATTGCTAAGCCCAGAGTGTGATCCCAATCCACAGCCATCCTTCTCTTTTAATTTCAGCTATCTCTAAAGTGTTAACTGTGGAAAGCAGAAACATGAAACCCCACCACAGAGAGAGCTGATTAGAATTCAGCCCACTGTATCACCCGTAAATAGGAAATAAAGAATACATGGCTGTGATTAATCGTCCATAAATGGCCATTGCCTGCTTCCTCTACTCCATACAAACACAGTCCACGTATTTATTCAGCTCACCAAAGGAGTAACAAGATCATTCCTATTTGTTAGGACTGGGATTTAAGCAACTACTTAAAGGGAAGCTCGTTTCTTTTTGGTCTGTAGACATGCACACACATCTGCTCTTCTGTCTGGTTTTCACTATCCATGAGATAAATTGGATTTTTTCTTTTTAAAGGTGTACTTGCCTATAGATCAAAATACACTGAGATGCAAAATCACAGTGTCAGTTTTAGTAAAGGAATTTCTGTGGTATTACAGACATCAGTCTCTAAGGACTGGCAATAATTGTACTATTAAGAAAGAGTGTTTTGGTTCTTATATGTTGCAATTTGGCCAAATCTGATACCAGGACACTGGGAAAAAGAATAAATATCATGTGATGCACAGAAACCTGACCTGTAGCTTGAAGTGCTGGTGGGTAAAGTCCATTTTTACCAGTTGTGGACACAGTTCCATTAGAGCACCAGCTTGCCTGCTTGTGGTTCAGCTGAGCTCAGCAGAGCAGGGCTGCCTGCACCACTGGTCCCTGGCAAAACACAGAAACATCTTTCCTTTGCTGGGGTTGCAGTCCAAGGGCTGCATCTGTGAACAGAGCACTGCCTCCAGTGCCTTCAGCCTCTGCTGTTCCTGGGTGCTTGGTACACCAGGCATTTCTCTGGAAGTACCACTTGCACAGGTGTTGCAGTGGCAGTGCTGGTCTGGGAATGGCAGGTGAAAATCAGGAGATTTGGTCCCTCTGCCCCCACTTTCCTGAATGTCTTTGAGCAAATCCCTTGGCTTCTGAGTGCCCCAGTTCCCCAGCTGTTCAACAGGGATGGGGAACTACAACCCTCATTAAAGGCACTGCAGATCAAGGAGGGAAAAATGCTGCACAAGAGCTAAGTATTGGTATTATTACCCTTGAAAATGGTGTAATTGATGTGAAATGGCCAGTAAAATTGTCAAACTCATGTATAAGAAACAGGACACAGAATTATAGAATGGATGGTATTGGAAAGGGTCTTGAGATCATCTTGTCCATTCCCTCTGCTCAGGCTGAGTTACCTAGGAGGTTGCCCAGGGCAATATCTGGCTGGGTTTTTAATATCTGCAGGGATAGAGACTCCATAGCCTCTTCCAGTGTTTGACCACTCTCACAGTTAAAAAGTATTTTCTTGTGTTCAGGTGGATTTTCCTATATTTGTTTTCATTTGTGGCCTTTGCCTCTTGTGCAGCGTGTGGTCCCCACATCCCCCTGAGGAACCAGCAAGGCCCAGACAGTGGCTGCATGTGACCAGATGTGATTTGAATTTGTCCAGTCACCTTTGAAATCTCAGTGTTCATTCTTTTTTTCCCTCCTGATTTTCCTCAGCTGGCTATATTTTTTTGGAGACCAGTACCAGCTTGTTGAACCAGGGGGTTTAACTGCCTCACATCTCCTGGAGATGCTCTGGCACCATCCAAGGGCCCCCACACCCCTAGGAAGTTAGCAGAGATAGTCCAGCAATAGGGAGCCTTTCCCAAGTGAGCCTGTTGTAAAACAGTGATTACCAACACCACAAGATTTCTCTTCCAGGAAAAAAAAAACCCTCTTGCCTAAAGATGTTATCATGCATAATTCAGGGAAGAAATCCATACTGCATTTAAAAGATTACATCTTATCATCCAGGGTACTTATTAGCTTGATGATTTAAAAGTAGATGGGGATAGAGCCTTCCCTCCTATTCTGCAGTAGCATCAGTGCAGTGTGCTGATGAGTGATGGCCTCGTGGCTTGGTTTGTGACTGAACTGCTTTTCTGATGCCAGAACTGGTCCAGATGGGGTGGAGAAGTTCCCAATTCGTGGTGAGCAGCCCTGGCCCTGCTCCATGTGGGTGTGGGTTTCACCAGACCACCATCTGTGGTTACTCCAGGGATCCCCTCTTCTTCCTGCTGGGTTTGGTTAAGTTTGTGGCAGGCAGGAACAAGGGGTTAGTGGTGTTAACTCCTCTGGTTAATGCCCTGTCCAGAAGCACACAGCACTCCCATCTTCCCAACAACAGGAGAAAATGCTTTGGGACAGCCAAGGGCAGGGATCTGGATACTGGAATAGTGAGGAGATTGCAACAAAATTTAGGCAGATTTACTCTGGACAGCACTAGTTGTTCAGATCGCCCTTGGTGATTTCCAAATACATGTTCTCCTTCCCAGAATGTGCCCTCCTTTTGACCTGGCATGTCCCATGCTGCTTGGAACCTCGCTCAGAACAGGGCTGGGTTTCCACCTCTGCCCCCACACTGTGCAGACTGTTACCAATTTTCTAAATCAAGAAAACCCCTTTTTTTTTTTTTTTTTTAATCCAACCCACATATGGGCTGTTTTAAATCCAAATACAAATTTGAAACGCATAGTGGAAGTTGTTTAAAAATGGCATTGCACCAGGGAACAGGTTCATTCAAATACCAGGTGCTCCAGCTTGAACTTGGAGAGGGAGAACTTGGTTATGAACATTATTTTTGCACCATCACTCTGTTCCTGTTATGCCTTGTGCCTCCCCTGCATCACGAGGCAGGACATAGCAAAACTGGCCATTTATGGCAAAACTACTCCAGGTACCATCTCGGGACCTATCTGCAACACCTAAATGAAGCAGATTTTTTTAACTTTTGGGGCTTATTCTGGGCTACATGCATGTAACAGGAGTTAAATTATGATGAAGTTGAGCTAGGATTCTTAGGAAATCTTGATTTTTTTATCAAATATATCCCAGGAAAGCAAGATTAACCCCAAAAGGTGGCACCTGCACTGATTGTAGCAAATGGCATGGGGGTTTCTAGGGTATTTCTCTGTGTGGCTTTCCATGAAAGCTCTCATCTCAGAGATCTCCTGATTGTATCACAGACTTAGAACTAACTGATAACCAGGGGACTCTGATGTTTACAGCCATTTCAGGCAAAAATCCTCAGATGAATGGCTTGGGAAGTCTCAGGATGGCTGGATGACAGCTCGGTTCAGGAACGGGGTGTACTGAACATGGAGTGTGAGAGTGACTAAAAAGGAAGTATTTTGCAAAAATGCTTCTCCCCTGTTTCAAGGTTGAGAGGTGTGAAATGTCTGCATTTAACAGCCATTATTAATTACTGTTTACTCTCTGCCAACACTGCCTTGGGAGCAGCTGTGATGATTTAGCCAAGCACCCATGGCCATCACTCAACTGGCTGCTGTGACTCAGACATGGAGCCTCATTCACTTCCTTCTCTGGCTCTGTGACCCACTTCTGTCCTGCTTCAGCTCACTTCATCTGCCTGAGTCTTGGGCCACCGTGTGAGAAATGGGTATTTTCCTCACATGGAAAAAATGATATATAAAGCAACATTAGTATGAGGTAAAAATCATGGGGGTTTGGATGGTAGACATGAATCACAGAGATAAATATTCCTCACCTTATCCTCAATCGTGCAATATCTGATCCATAGAAGAGCTAAAAGTTGCAGTCAAGATTTCCAGGGTAAAGTCCTGGCTTTATTAAAAATAGCAAAATGTTTCTTCACCTAAAAAGACCAAAGGTTCAGCCCCTCGAGGCTGAATCAGAAGCTCTGTGAGACCCATGTTCCCATGCTAAAGAAGGGAGAAGAGGGGGGATTTAAGACTTCCATGCTGAAGAGCACCTCTATGCTCTAACCAGTTTTCTCAGCTAAAGTTAAACTGTGCTTTTCCACCTTTTTCCTGCCCTCTTTTTCCTACTTCTTAGTCAAGCCTCCTCAGACATACTTTGTGTTTTCCACTTGGTGACTCAGCATCAGCTGCTCAAACTCTTTGGGAGCGTGACAAGGCTGTGACCGACTGAGAGGGAAAAGAAATCTGCCTTAGGGGACACAGAAATGATTAAGTGCTAAGTACAACATGAATTTGCCAGAAAACAACATCCCCACCAAGAGCCTGCTGTCTCCCTGCAGGGCTGTGCTCAGCATTCAGACTTGCAAACACCAGCGAGCAGATTTAGTGCTCATGGCAGCTCTGGAAGGGGCATCGCACAACAAGGAGAATGCTCAGGGCCTACAACAATCACACCTCTAGAAATGTATTAATCCAACCTTAAAATGGGCCCTAAATGCTGTAGAACAGTCCTCATCAATCTTGGCTTGTACATGCAGAAGCAACCCCAAAAATTGCCCTGCCTTCACCTAGCACCAAAGCAAAAAGAGTATAAATCCTCAGTATTTGTTCAGGCTGCTTTGGTCCAAAGTATCAGGAGTAACAACCCTAAATGTGCAAAATGAACAGGGAATTCTTTATATCCAGGATAATTTTGTGTATGTAATGGGGAATCACAGTAGGATATTGACTCCCTTATGGCTGTAAGAAAGACTTGCTCTAGTACTTTTTTCTTCCAAACACTAGCTGGTAATAAAATCTTTCTTCAGATACCCAGGCTGTTGGTAGTGCAGTTTGAATTGGCTGGTTTCTGTTCCCACTGCTTCCAGAGAGTAAATTTCAAGCCTTGCTGGTAAAGCAGCATTTTTATACTTCATGAATTTGGATTCTTTAAAACATTTTTGATGATAAAGAACTCCTTTGATGAAAGACTTAATGAAAAAGAGTAATTTCTTTTATATCCATGCCTATCAGTACTGATGCTCTCAGTCTCCCCTGAGTTCCTTCCACAGGAGGATTCAAATCCCTCCAGACTCACTCAAAAGCGTCTCATCCTTCCATCTGTGCTGGTCTGCCATGGAGAGGTGCATGAGAGGTGAAATAAATCACACCTCCCGGTATTGACCAGCTGTGACAGCCCCCGACAGCCATGCTGCTGCAGTGCATCCGTGTCAGCTGCCCTTGGATCTCTGCTCGGAGCTACCAGATGGGGAGGAACATGAGTAATGAGAGGAGCTCCTCCATGCCCACGGAGAACCACAGGAGAGGCATTGACCTTTCCTGAAATCCCCTCTCATCCCACAAACACCCAGTTCATAGCACACTTACCTCCAGAGAAGGGACAAGGCAATGGAGGGTCACTCAGCTGGGTCTGGTGTGGTGTCCATGCCCAGGGAGATGACCTGGCTGCACTCCATGGTGGGTCACTCAGCTGGGTCTGGTGTGGTGTCCATGCCTGGAGGTGACCTGGCTGCACTCCATGGTGGGTCACTCAGCTGGGTCTGGGTGTGGTGTCCATGCCTGGAGGTGACCTGGCTGCACTCCATGGTGGGTCACTCAGCTGGGTCTGGTGTGGTGTCCATGCCTGGAGGTGACCTGGCTGCCCTCCATGGAGGGTCACTCAGCTGGGTCTGGGTGTGGTGTCCATGCCAGGAGGTGACCTGGCTGCACTCCATGGTGGGTCACTCAGCTGGGTTTGGTGTGGTGTCCATGCCAGGAGGTGACCTGGCTGCACTCCATGGTGGGTCACTCAGCTGGGTTTGGTGTGGTGTCCATGCCTGGAGGTGACCTGGCTGCACTCCATGGTGGGTCACTCAGCTGGGTTTGGTGTGGTGTCCATGCCTGGAGGTGACCTGGCTGCCCTCCATGGAGGGTCACTCAGCTGGGTCTGGGTGTGGTGTCCATGCCTGGAGGTGACCTGGCTGCACTCCATGGTGGGTCACTCAGCTGGGTTTGGTGTGGTGTCCATGCCTGGAGGTGACCTGGCTGCACTCCATGGTGGGTCACTCAGCTGGGTCTGGGTGTGGTGTCCATGCCTGGAGGTGACCTGGCTGCACTCCATGGTGGGTCACTCAGCTGGGTCTGGGTGTGGTGTCCATGCCTGGAGGTGACCTGGCTGCACTCCATGGAGGGTCACTCAGCTGGGTTTGGTGTGGTGTCCATGCCAGGAGGTGACCTGGCTGCACTCCATGGTGGGTCACTCAGCTGGGTTTGGTGTGGTGTCCATGCCAGGAGGTGACCTGGCTGCACTCCATGGTGGGTCACTCAGCTGGGTTTGGTGTGGTGTCCATGCCTGGAGGTGACCTGGCTGCACTCACAGGGCAATGTGGAGGCAGTGGCCAGGCTGTGCCCATCCTCCCCCTGAGTGGGGTGTACGCTGCCCCAGCCACAGCGGCTCCATCCGTACACAGCTTCTTGGAGCCCTGGGATTGCAGGCAGCCAGGGAACTTGCTCTCTGCTGTTAAACCATGGTTATAGATCACTGAATACTGATACCAAAGCACAGGGGAAACCTCCATCAACTCTTGCAAAGTGCTTTGAAATCTTTTTTCTGCACAAGGACAGAAAGACTTTAAGGGAACAGAAACCAGCTCCTTTGCCAGCCATGCCAAATGTTTTCAGCAACCTCCAGTGGAAAAAGGAACGCAGTGAGCTTTAGTTATGGATCATTCCTATCCAGCACCATGCCTCTGGTGGCTGAGGAGTCTGGTTTAACTTATTTTTACGTGAAAAGAAAGAGGTAGGTAGACACAAACACACACACATAAATCTATAGAGCACACACACATACACACACATGTAATCTAGGAGGCAAAGAGAGAATCTGTACCTGCATTTGCAATATCTTCCTGCACAGGTAAGGAAAGCATCTTTTTCCTTTTAACTGGGTGCTGTACCTACATTGTTTCCTCACAGTCTATCTTTAGGTTATAGCAGTTCACAAGGTTTTTTCAGCAGATGTGTTATTCAATTACTTCAGGGCTTTTCCATTTGTAATATTGCGAAGCAATGATAGCCAGCAGACTTCACCTGTCTTTTAGAGATAGCCAGCCCGGTAATTTTAACTCTGCCCATTTTATCCACACCAGTAAATCTCATAACATGGTTATAGAGAGATTCCAATTTTTGTAGAACCTTCTCCTGGGAATTCCTGTATACAATATTGCCATAGTCTGTAATGGACATAACCTGTGATTGGATTAATGTTTCCCTAGTGAAGAAGTCAAAGCATTTCATGTTCCTATAACTGGTTTGCAGCTCTGCAGTAAAGGTCTTTGGTGTGGCAGAGAGAATAATTGCAAACTCAGCCCCAATCAGAATATATAATCCCCTCACAGCGAGGGTCTAATTCAGTGCAGTTAGATGGCCCGTGCAGGGGTTTGTAGTGGGATTTTCTTGTCAGGAGAGCAGAATGCATAGAAAACAAGTTAATTTCAGCATTTTAATATTCATCACCCAGTCCTGTACAAAGGGAGGGCCATGCATCTCCCCAGGCAGAGAATGGGAAGAAGCAGGGAGGGCATTGCCATGGGGCACTGGTCTCCTCAGAAGAAAAGCCCTCCACTTGTGTTCAGACAAACACGTGCTTTTGTTCTTAAGAGTAAATGCCATTCTGTCCAAATAAATGCCTAGGTTTGGACCCATACTGGCTTCTGAACCTGTCAGAATCCCTGGTGTCACCTCACCTTGGTCCTGACACAAGTGACTAAAAAGGAATTACTGTTGGGAGTACAACATGCTTTACTCACCTCTGAGATACAGATTATCTCCAGGAAGAAGAGTGCAGGCCAGGAGCAGACTCTGAAGCAGAATCTACCTGCTCAGGTGGAGGAGGAGAACTTCAGCACTCACATGGGAGGAAAGGCAACTAGAGGCTGGGAACAAAAGGTCTCCTATTTTCAGCTCCCATGCTAGTTTCCCCAAAAAATGAGATGTGTAAACCCTCAGGCAAACTAGCAGAGACTCCTCAGCTGGTCAGGGAGAGCTTTCAAAAAACCCACTTTATTGGAGAACCCTGAAAGCAGCTGTGGGTCTCTGAAAAGAGCACTATAGAGTCAGCTCTGCTTGTGGGGTTCAGGGGAGATTAACTGGCATCTCAGCAGGGAAAGACTGAGTAGTGGCAACTGTGGCTTGGCCAGAAGGGGCCAGAGACAAACTGAAAGAGGAATTAAATGGGAGGCAAGAGCAAAGAGTGTGAACATGACATTCTGGAACAAGGATGGGGAGGATGGGTTCCAGGATGGGCGTGCTGCCCGGCTGAAGAGCAAGGCAGATGCTCTTGGCAGATAACCTTATGTTTGGATGTTATGGCACTGCTAGGCAGGTGGAGAGGATGGGAGGAAGGTTAGCACCATGGGAGCTGACAAATGGGATGTCATCATTTCCCATATGGGTAACTGTCTCCAATCTGTGCTTCTGTGCAACTGAAAGGTTGGGATATCTCAGCAGAGAGGAAGCATCTCTGGCAGAGATGAGCAATCTACGTTAGGTCTGTACTAAGACCTGTAAATTTCAGGCTGTGGGGCAGATACCTGTGCACAAGACAAGAAAGAAGTAGAGACAGTGATTTCCAGGAAAATCCAGTTATAAATCTAAACTTAAAAGACTTCTGTTAGTCTGATAGAGGGAGCCTCTGACAGCTGATAGCAGGGCAGCACAAGGGCTTCCCAGAATCCAGCCGTCTTGGTTCTGAAGTGATCTGGGAGCCTGTGAGGAGGAAGGAATGGAAATTAAACAGCACACTCATTCCACAGCTGCTTTTATCACTTTATTCATATTTCTAGAGTAGGCTTTTTAGCGGCTAAGCAAATATTGAAACGCTCTCATTTTATATATATATATATATATGTGTGTACATATATATAGAAACATCCAAAAATAAATAACGAGGAATTCTGCAAGTGTTTTTGCAATGAATACATGAAAGAACATTTTAACTCCAGTAAACCAACTTTGAAAGTCTTCCACTAAAACCCTATAAAACCCAATGGTAGTCATAAATTAGCACTAGATTAATTCAAAGGAGGACTTATTTCCCCTCTGCGTACCTTCTAATCCATATCTCCAAGAGGTCATTTTAATTATCACACTGTCACTGCTATTCATTACTCTGCTTTTGGAGACAGAGAGCCAGCACTGTGCCTTTTGGATGCCTTGGAATTCATCATATGAAGGCATTTTATTCTCCCTAAAAATGTACACAGTTTAACCCTCTCACCTTGAAATACTGATGATAACAGGTTTGCTTGGTGTTTTAAATCATTTTCCTTCCAGTGGGATAACTCCTTCTTGCTTTCAAGCAAGTTCCCTTTGTCAGAGAGCAACTAACTAAGGAAAGCCCAGGTAAAGGGTGGCTAATGCACAGAGATATTCAGCTCAAGTTTTGGCAGATCCTGAGTAGCTTGTCCTTTTTCAGAGGCATGCAAAGCCAAGCTTTTGTCCTTACTCGTACCTGCTCACTCTTTCTGGCTGCAGTAATACAATCTGGATGGAAACCATGTGCCAGTGGCTTCCAGGAGGTCCATTGGGATGTGGCTACAGAAGAGCAGGTGAGGTCACACAGAATGCAGAGCTCAGCCTTGACCCTGCTTGCTTTGTGTTTACTTGTATGGAAAGGAGCTCAAGGACCTCACAGAGAATTCCCTTGTATCCACCGAGATTGTTAAAGAAGGAAGTATGAATGCAAGCAAGGTGCTTTCAGTTCTTCCTAGAATCACACCCTGGTTCAGCATTGGTCAGGCCTCTCAGCCAGGTCTCTACTACCAAAGAATCAGGGAGTACTTTCACCAGGGACAGTAAATTTAAACCACCCCAAAGGTCTGGTTTAGCCTGTAGTTCTCAGTGTTTCTCATACCTTTTCATTTATCCCCAGGATGCAATCTCTTCACACACGGGCTAGTGTGAGGACCCAGCTGAGCCTGACTCTGCTCCTAGATCATAGCATTCCTGTCCTGAGAAAGAGCAGAGGAACAACCAGCACATCTCTTGTATCAGAGAAGTGTCTGGGGTTAGTACTTTTTCAGGGCCACCCCACACCAAGAGGAGCTCATTCAGTCATGTTTCACATATCTTTTTTCACCCTCAGTCTAGTTCATCATTTCCCTCTTATCTACTGGGTCTTGGCACCTTCTCTCCTTCAAGCCACCATTCCAGCCCAACTCCTGGCAGAAGACAGTGAAGAGAAGCTGCTTCCCAAGGCTTCTGATGGGTTGAGAAGAAACACTTCTAAGTGCATTCTCCCTTTCCGTCCCCTGGGAGACATTCAGACTCCACTCAGGGTCACCCTCTTTTTGTCTGCAGTTTGAGAATCATGGTCAGATGTTTCAGAGGGTCACCCACTGCAGGAGACAAGACTGGCTAGTGACAGTGGCTTTGAGCAGAGATTTCGCAGGCTGTCCATGTCATGGGGAGGTGCTGAGGTTTTACTTGGGGTTTCTTACAGTGGTGTCACAACGCTGTCTGTTCACCCCTTTCAGCACTACTCCTCACTCAGGCTGCCTCAGTCAGACATTTGTTGGCAAGTCTGGTCTTTCTAGGCCCCAGACAGTTTTTGATGGAGGACCACTGTCCCTGCCCTGACCCTGGGCAGGTCTTGCAGCAAGTTTCATGCCTTCAGCTCGACAGTCCCATTTCTCATATGACCCCTCTCCTCGAATGATCTGATAGAAGAGCAAAAAACCCAGCCATGCAGCAGATGATAAACTGCATAATGAGGAGCACCTGCCTGGCTATTTATCAGGCTCTCTTAATGCAAGCTAACAGGACTAGCACATGCAGTAGGCATAAGGGCTTCTGAGCCTGACACGAAAAGGGGAGACATCACATGGTACAGCAGAGGGCCAGGACTCCCTCGTTAGCTCATTGTATGGATTACCCCTTTAAAGAGAGAGAAGAGGACTGGTGGAGGAAGGGGAGGCTTTCTCATTTTAACAAATAGCTTTTCAGCCACCACAAATGATTTCTGCAAATCTATCAGTTCACCCTTTTTTTTCCCCCCACAGATAGGAAAAAAAAAAAAAAAAAAGCCCTGAAATTGATTCACCATCTATAAATAAAAAAGAATCAATAGTAAAATTTCCAGCTAATTTCCCTCTCCCTCCTTGCTCCTTGGACTATTTGTTATCTTAGAAATACTTGTCTGGGGAAAAAAAAAGAGAAACATCATTGATTCCTGACTGCGACGTGCTCCTCCGCCTTGCCCTACAGCTCTCCTCTCCTCTCCTCTCCTCTCCTCTCCTCTCCTCTCCTCAGCGTGTGGGGAGAGACGGCTCCTTCAGATGCGCCTGGCTCCTCTTGTCGGGTTTGCCTCCAGCGTGGCTGTTCCCTGGGCCCCGCTGGGCAGGGCATTTATAGTGTGGCACTTTGTCCTTCCTGCCAAAGGAAGAGAGAGAGGACAGGTGTGGTCAGACACTGTGGTGTTCCAGCAGCAGGTAAGTGTGCGTGGGGTGTGCTCTGAGGAGAAGCCGTGTGTGAAGTCTCGCAGCGAAGTGCATCTGTAAGGAAAGCTTTGGCAGCTCGAGACAAATTAGAGGTGGCTAAAGACCAGCTGGTCCCATCCTTCTCTGGCCAGAGCAGGGTTAGTCCTTCCAGGAAGCTTCAAGGGCTTTCTGCTAGCTCTGAGCTCCGCAAGAGAAGGGTCCCATTACTTCCCTTTGGGTGAGGCACTTCCCACTGTTTTCTCCTGCCGAGGTTCCTGTACCCCTGAAATAATTCCCTTTATTTCTGCTCATGAAGAGCCCTCCTCTCACTGGGGCACTCCTTCTGGGGCACGTGTCATTCACAGGATGGCTGGGTTCACACATCTGCTCACAGCTGGATTGCCCCCGCTGCCAGGGGTGTTCACAGATGGGTCAGAGTCTTTAGGGACAGACCCTGATTGTGGCCAGGGAACACCCAGCACCCGACACACGATGCCAGCACTTCCAGCATCCAGACTAGTGCCTTCAAAGACCCCACAAAGATGTGATACTGCTATTCCCTGTGCCCATAACTCCAATTTATCTAACTCCAATTTATCTCACTCCAATTTATCTAGCAGTCATGCCAAACTTCAGTTGTCAGTACAGTTTGGAGTGTGGCATTTGCAGTGCCCCTTTCAGGCTGCAGCCCCAGCAGAGCTGTGGGAGTTTTATAACTGGCCTCCAAAGGAGCAGGGTTGTGCTACACACAAAGTACTTTTTGCAGTGATGCCCCAGGAGTTCACGGGGTAAGAACTGAGCTCTTCACAACCCAGCACCACAGAACCAGCTCCCCAGCTTCCCACAGCTTATCTGCTGGAAAGACTTCCTTTGTAACACTTCAGTTCCTGATAAGGAACTGAATAAGTCTCACTTATTTCCCAGACAAAGCATTCCTCTGTGTGTGTGTTTACAGTGTGCTTGATGAATTTTTGCTACGTTAAGGAAAAGTGAATCTCTATTATCAGTTAATTCTGTAACATTTCTGTTCTATTTACTTATAAAGCCTTTTTGCTCGGAGGCCTTAATTAAAATCCTCCATCTCACAGCCCAGCTCTCTTGCTGCCTTTCCTCCCTCCAGGTCCTGACACACTGGTCACAGCAAGATAGTCACAAGTGACCAGACAGCCTCAGCCCTGGTCTGTCTGTCTGGGCAGAGCCAGGCCTGGAGAGAAGGGGTCGCAACTCACACCATTGTGTCCAGAGGCCTCGCCTGATGAGAGGCTGAATGGCAAAGGGTGCGGATCCTGCAGCACCATCCCTCGTTCAGGGAGGCTCAGCCAGCACCAGGCTATCCCAGAGCAGGGACCTTCACTTCACAGCCCCTGCTAGCACTGGTGGCTCTCACTGGGGCTGAAAAGCTGTCTCTCAGACAAACACTGGGACCAGGAGCCAGAGGAATCAGCTTTGGCTACCCTATAACCCTGCCTGTGGAATTCCAGTGGAGAGTGGGGTCCCTGCACACTCACCCCAGAGCAGCACCATCTCTGAGCAGCCATCACCATCCCCTGCAGAAACACCTTCTGACAGCTGCTTCTTTGAAAAAGCAGCAAACCCCAGCTATCCATTCCCATCCCAAGGAAGGTAATCAAACTGTGCTGTCAGTGTTGCTCACACCAGGCAAAGGGGCTCCAGTGACCCTTTAGGGTGCTCTGTCACACAGCTCTTGGCCCCCCAGCCATGCCTTGCCAACTTTGTCCATTTTCCCCCTCTGCTATGGCAGGACACAAATGAGAAAGTCCTCTCCTTGTGGCTAATCTGCTTTTTGAGCTCTGTCTGCTCCCTCCAAGATCAGTTATTTGTTTTCCCCATGGCAGCAGCAGACCCTGGGCAGGCTGGTGTTGGTGCTGTACCAAACCTTCCTGAGACTCTAACGCTGGGAAGGAGAGGAGCTGTCTGTCACACATCCATGTCACACATCAAAAGTGAAGTGACCTACCAAAGGCCATGCAGCAGACCTGGGGAGAACTGAAAAGAGATGATGAAACCCCAGTTTTCTTGATCCCTGCACCCTGACTCATCCCATGGAATTGGGCACTTCTAAACCTGCCTTCCTCACCACACGAGTGTGTGTTTTTCGGTGCCCCTGCTTTCATTTGCAGATGGGTGTTTTAATATACATTTAAAAACATTGTAATAATGTAGCTGCTGATGGGGCCCAGGGCTTAGAGGGCTTTACCTCCACCAGCCCTCCCCTCCTCCCCGCCGTCACAGCTGCCATCAGTTCAGTATTTACTGCATCTCTCCAGTTCAATCACCAACCTAAGGCAGAGTGGTATTTTGAAGAGATAAACACTGAGACAAAAATAAATAAATTAAGACCCTGTGAGGGATACCTGAAAGGCACAGTGAAGTGAGAACAAGCAGTTTCTCTGGTTCTGTGCATAATTACATTGACATGTTCCTAGACAACACTGGAGACCCAAGCACAGCAGCAGCTGTGAGCCAAATGCAGACCCACGCCAAACATCAGAAAGCCAGCCAGGCAGCCCAGCCCTTGCCCTGGGGCTGTGTCAGCACTGCCCATCTCACTGCTGACAGCCTTCCTGCCCGCTCCCAGGGCACAGCCAGCACTGCATGGGCAGGCAGGGCTCAGCTCCTGGCCAGGCTGTGGCTGGTGCTTCCATGCAGACCCCTGTTTCTCTGCACCCACTCATCCAGTCACTGGAGCAGCACTGCTCACTGTCATTCCCATGCTCCTCTATGCAAGTGAAGGAAACAATATAATGCAAAATATGCAAAGAGGATAAAAACGGGTCTTAAACTTCCTTTTTCCTGATTGGGTTAACACAGAAAAAGGAAATCCTGTCGCGCCAACTGCACTTACAGGTGGGATTTTTAGACACTGGTCTTTTTCAGCCATCCACTGAACTGAAGCATCATGAGTATCAACCACTCAGTCACATCAGGTGCCTGTCACAAAGTGGTTTTTTGGGATATACAGCCAATTGACAGTCACAATCAAACCACAGCTCTGCTACATGTTCATCGCACAGACAACAGTTAATCTTGCAGCCATGCAAACTGTTTTGCAAATTGAAATCTCAGAGGCATAGCAATTACAATACCAAATTTATACCACATCTCTCACTCAACTAATTGTACATCCAAAAAATCACCACTTGAATAATCTAAATACATTCACCTTTACAGCTAAAAAAGCCTCTCTGCTACATGCTTGATCTCAACACAATTTTGAGTTACAGAACCCCATGGGAAAAAAATGCCAACCTCTGATTTCAACAGGAAAATTGCTTCTATCTAAATACAGCAGATGCATAATTCACACTGAGGTGTAGCAGCTTGGTGTTCCCAGCAAAGCTCATTTTTACTCTGCAAAATGGGGATGTTGCTGTTGCTGCCTGTAGCTCTCCCAGCCCACCTATAGGAGGACAACCCCTATATACACCTACTCTGAATGTAGTGTACGAGTCCACATCCAAAACAACTGTACCTGGATTTTTAATTGTTAGGAAATCTTAAAGGCCTTAAAATGAATTAGCAGACTTACAAACTGGGCTGATGTTTTGGATGAGCTGAGGTTTACAGAGCCACCTCCCTGGGCACATTTGTGCCACTGTGGCATTTTGAGCTCTTTCACACACACATTTCTTGACTTTTGTTTCCATCTCGTGAAGCAAGGCAAGGTGGGGAGATCTGAACTAGTGACTTTGCAGCTGGTGTATTAAAGAAAGTCAAAATAGAAGAGAATTGGTGTTTAAATTGCAAAGGGAAGTAAAAATGAAGTTATCCAAGCCATGTGAGTGGGATCAAAAATGAGTCATCAAGGCTGGAAAATGGGTAACCTCTGATCCCTGAAACTAAGAAATCTGGCTGCTGTCGTGTTGCTGCTGATCTAATTTTTACACTTTCCCTTCCATATAGAGGAGACATGTTTCAATTGTGTCCATCACAGCTAAACAATCAATGCCTGATCAGTCCCAATGCTTCACTCTCAGGGATGCACAATTAACCAGCACCACGTTTGACACTGCAAGGGGAGCGCAGTATTTTCTGGGAACGCCTGACAAGTTTCAATCGTAAAGAACACAAACCAAATGACCCAGCAGATAATGACAGCCAGTGCCCTGACAGTTAGATAATGTGCATGCTCCAAAGCAAGGCCAATTAGAAGCAATAAAAACAAATTTGAAATGTTAGAGCAAAGGTCACAAATCCTCAGCCATTACCACAGGCTTGATTTTTCTTTTTTTTCAAGCGGTCACCAGCGCCTGTTTCCAGTAAGTGAGCATGTAGTCATGCTTGCCAGGTGCCCACCCATCCATTACAGCACACTGTGATTTCTGGGCCATACAATCCCCACTAAAGCGCTGTGTGGAGAATCCCAGCACTACCTGGAAATCTCATCAGGTCTATATCCTATGGCTCTGCCCTTCTGAGTGCAGGGGCTGGTCCCTGCTGCTTATAGGGAAGGCAGATGTTAGAGGGTGTGCAGATGTCTCTCCTTCTGCCACAGAAGGGATTCTGCTGCTTGCCATCCATTCCTCAGTTCCTGGCCTCTCTCCCCAGCCCAGTGCAGCAAGACACACCCGCTTCATCCAGGAGACAGTGCCCAGAGGCAGGAATAATTAGTTTATAGCTGAAGCCACACTATCACGCAAGAGAAGGAGAAGGAGCCATGATTACAAGCAACTCATGTGGCTCACGCACAGCCACCCTTGTGTACCTCTGCTGACTCTGGAGCTGGGAGCTGCAGAGAGCATGGGAATAGGTTTTGTCTTGTTTCCTGTCCTCCCATTTCCTAAGGAGCAGCAGGAGAATAACGGATTGCACTTTCCTGGTGAGATGTAGCAGAAAATGGCAGTCTCTTGAGCTTGTTCAAGTTACCAGTATGATATTGGGATTAACATGCTGTGTACATCACATTACCCATGTCAGCCCACCCCTCACACAGGTCCCTGTCTCTGCTTTCAGAGCAGGAAAATCCCAGACCAGGGTGATGCATGAAGTAACACAGATGCTGTCAATTTGCTTATTGAGCCCTGGCTTCCTCTGAGCAACAAGACCAGGGAAGGAAAAGGAAAGCAGGTGGGTACCTGCAGGCATACCTATGTGAGGATGCCTGTGAGAGCTAATCTAAATACATTTAGGGTTTAAATGCCAAGCTGATTAGTGAAACCACAGCAAGCTCTTATGTGATATGCTCCTTCAGAGTTAAAGTGGCCATAATTCAATTTATTCATTTAGCTTATTTCCAAAAAGTAAATTAAGGTGGAGTAAATTAAATTAAAACAGCTGACAGCACCTTGATTTTGAAAGGGATTGTTAACTTGGACCAAGTCTACTTCATAAAGAAATGCAGATTATTTTCTCCTGCTAGGCCCCCTGTCAGGCATACCAGCTCCCCATCCTGAAGCATTTTTACACTCCCTCTGTTCAGGGAATCTATAAGAGCAGGACCAAGCTGGACGTGTATTTGGGTGCCTGCCTGTTCTTTAGTGTGCACGTGCTTAAATCCAGGGTAAAATCCCTGCAGCTGGCAGCATCGTCTCCAAGTGTTTGAGAAGCTAATTGTTGTAATGAGGAATTTTGGTGAAGCCTCTGCTGGGAGCTGGCCAGGCACTGCACATCTCTAAACTCTGTAAATGAATCCTTTTCACTAAACCCATGCAAATGTCACCGTTCAAAACCTGGAAGGTGTTCTTTAATGACAGCTACAAGTATCAAGAGTTGCATAAAACATGCAGACGTGTGTGGGAGCGAGCTGACAGATTATAATTACCAATAGGGAAGAGGGGAAAACCCCCAAAAATTAATTTTTTAAGCAAACCATATAATTGGCCTTTAAAGCTTAGTAGTGTTCCCATTACTAATACAATTTACAGACCTGGAAATCAGATTGAAGTTGTTTGACTCTTCTATTTTCCTGCCCTCATTCCATTTCCTCACTCTACAAATTGTAAGAGGTTTTGCTGACCTTTCACATTTGGTCTAGAACATTTTTTCTGTTTATTACACTCTGCTTTCCTCTTAGCCACTGAAAATGGTGAGGGAAAAGACAACAAGACAATAATTTAAGTTTGGGAGAAGTGAGCTGGGGATGGCAACAAGCAGAGCCCCTTCGGAATAAGGCAGGGAGGTGGCTTCACTCCCAGCTCTCACGTCAGTCATGGCCAGGTCAAAGAAAGCACAACCAGATGTAGATGAAACATCAAAATCCTGAGCTTAAAAGTGTAGAGAGGAGTTCTTCTGAAATACAGGAAGAGGTGAACTGGGGAGAACATTCTAGACCCAGTGGGGCAGAAGGACCCACACACAGCACATGCCAGAGAGCAGCACAGCCCTGGGATGGTATCAGAGCCCATCAGCCCACACAGCCTCTGGGCACAGCTGTTTAGTGTCGAGCTGGGGCTCAAACTGGGTTGTCCAGGCAGAAGGACCTGCCTTTGGTCAGACACTGCCCACACACAAAGACTTCGCCCATCCCCACCCGGTGTGGAGCAGAAGACAGTGCCCATTGCCCCTGAGGATGGCAGGACAGCCCCATGGGCTGATCTGGCCTGTTGGATACGCAGCTGTGCTCTCGTACATCATCATTAGGGCTGCAAAGTCAAGCAGCAAGAGGAGGAATTGCCAGAACAAAGGCTGTCAGAGGAATTTTAATTCAACCTCCTGGCAGATATGCCTTCTGATGGGGTCTTTAATTACCTCATCACAGCCTACTTTTTCTTCAACAAGGCCGCTGCTTTATTCAGGGCACGATGGACAGACAGCAATTAATGAAGGGCCAGTCAATATTTTGTTCTATCCTTTTTTCATTCAGTGTGTGGCCCCAGGCATTATTTGCCACATGCCATCAAATCCCTGCTCTCAGAATTATTCATCTTCTCCTGAGCTTTTCTCTGATGTGTATCAGTGCAGCAACTGTGAGATTCCCACACAGGAAGGAATTTCTTTCCCAACACTTCTGTGAGCAGAGCACCTGGGTTTTACCTGCAGGAAAACATGAGGCAGACATGAGCTGCAGAATGCTCCACCAGCAAGGCCCAGGTGGGATTTTTCAGGATACCTACACTGTCTCTGTTCAAAGCCCAACTTCCCTAACCTCTGATAGAGCTGTTTATACACTCAGGACTTCTAGAATTTGAACTTCAGTGTGTCTAGGATATGAGTAACATGGAACTGGTAGCTCTCAGATAAAAAGAATGTCAGTGGTCTAAAGAGGCAAGAGCTCCTCTGCTGATGCTGTGCTGGAGCAGGGCTCTGTTGCAGCCAGGGAGCCAGAGTGAAAGAACAGAGAAATGCTGATATGGGCAAAGGGATGAGCTTCAGGCAGTGCAAGCTGACTGGCATTTGTGAATTTTTCAGCAACAGTTCTGTTTTCCCACCTTAGCCATTCTCTGTAACAGCTGTACTCTGCTGTCTCTTAATCTCTTACAAATTTTTCACCTTTTACCAACCTCCTTTCAGAGGACATTTCAGCCTTTCAACCCAAGAAATCTTAACCTTTCCTCTGGCACAAGTAGAAAGAGGTGAGAACAGGACAGAGCCTCAGTAAGAGGAGGATCTCGCTATGCCACTGGCAGCATCAAAGGGAGCCCCACTCAAATGGTTTCTAGTGAGTGCACTGGGAATGGAACTCTCTGGTCACTGAGCAGCTTAGAAAAGGAACAAGAGAAGAGGAAGGGCATGAACATGAACCTTCATTGCTGTCCAACAGCTGCTTTTCTGCACTGCTCTCTCCTGCTCTGTGCCCACTTAACCCACCCTTAGAGAGCTGTCTTTGTGTCCAGGATGGGCTCTCTGAGCCTCTCTCAAGCACGGCTAAGTGGCAGCACTCTTCTCCAGCAGCTTCTGCAGGCAGCACAGAGCTCCCTCATACCCTGCTAGAAATTCATGGGCCTGCTGGCTTGTCACTCCAGAGAGCATCCAGCATTTTCAGCAAGGCCTTTAATTCATTAGCTCACAGAGGAAAATATTCTAACCTTCCTGCCCTCCCCAGCTGAGCCATTGGCGTTTTCCTACCTCGCTGCATCACCTTCAGGAAAATAATTACTGAGCATGCTGATAACAGCAGATATTATCTTTGTGAACTGGGTGTTTGCTTGAGATCACAGGGTCTCCCTGCCATGAGCACTGCAGGACACAGTGGGGTTACTGCTTGAAACCTGACCCTCCCTTACAGGCTGTGGGAAACTCTGTGGTCACTGGGCCCACTCCCAGAGGAACTGGGAGGATGCTGGAGGAAGCTCAGTCAGTGGGCAGGGGCTGAAGGGGGGTCCATCACTGGAACAGGTTTCCCAGAAAAGCTGTGGATTCCCCATCCCTGGAAGTGTTCAAGGCCAGGCTGGGTGGGGCTTGGAGCAACCAAGTGGAAGGCGTCTCTGCCCATGGCAGGGGGCATGGAACTAGATATCTTTGAAGTCCCTTCCAACCCAAACCAGTCTGTGATTCTGTGATATGTTGATCTACAGGCAGCCCTTCACCCATGGGCTTCTATAGACAAGACCAGGTGGAATTTAACCACAGGTCCAGCCAGCCAGTTGGATTCACCTGAAGGCACATAATCACATCATACACAGAATACAGATACAGTTCTTTCTCTTGACCCTTGAAATAAGCTGCATAAGCATTTGGGGTAGCAGAGGGTGCCCCACCTCCAGCTTTAGTCTTGTTCTGTAACCAGAGCTGTTGCATCAGTTGTTGCCTCTTAGTCCATATGATCCTGATTCCATTCCCACTGAACTGCCTACATTGCCTATGCTGTAGGATGGCTGCTCTCTGACAGCCTGACTGTATGGACAAAGCTCTTGTGAGGTACCTGGATTTGGGTACCAGCCCTATTTCTGACCCTCAGGTCCATCTCTCCCTTTTTGTGCCTCAATTTCCTTCTCCAAAACATGTTGATTCCAACATAAACATTTCCTTCCTTACAGTCAGATGTGCTCTGGAATGGTTGCAGGTTGTTGCTATTTCTGGGCCTGTCATTCTAACACATTTTGGCTGCACTAATTCCCTCCAACAGAAACTGTTCTGCCTGTCCTAGTCTGGGACAAAGCAGGCAATTACTTGTCCCTTACACGTTTATTAACTCTGCAGCTTTCTTTCAATGACTATGTGGAATCCAGTAATTTTTTAATATATTTTCATAAACTGTGGGCACAACATGTCCTGTTTCCACTAATAACCGTGCCATATAATTAGTCCTGATTACACAGATATTTAGTATCATTTTACATATTCCAGTCCTTTCCTAGTGCCACTGCCTAGCCAAGACATATTTAAAGCCACAACCATCTCCCTTCTGTTTCCCAGCAGTTTTCAAGATTTCCTTGTGGAGAGGATTGCAGTTAACATGGCAGCTTCAAAGAACAATTTCATTTCACTGGTGTACATTATATATATATATATATATAGGCTGTGATCAAATGTCAGGTGACAAAGCCTAGGATACAAATAGAAGGCATCTATCTACTTACAGGGAAAAGCCAGTATTTGAAATCCATCAGGAAATTAACAACATGAATCTTTAGAAATGTATTCCTTAAACATCTGTTGGCTTAGGGCTGAACATTGACCGTATTTAGGATTTTGCTGTGAGGTAGCACCCCCCAAACGAAAGATCCCTCACCACATTAGACTCTGGTAGGGGAACAAGAAAAATTTGCTCTGTGCAACACTCTGCTCTGTGATTAGAGGTGTGTGTCTTTCCCTGCTGGCGTGGCTGTCTCTATAGAGATGGACATGGATATTGGATGAGATTAAAATGCTTCAGTTACCACTGTCAGTGGTTCTTTAATTTAAAATGAAGAAAGCAAACAAACATTCCTTTTGATGAGGTAACTGAATGATGCTATGAAAAAGCACTTTGCTGTCAGGTGGTAATTAGGTTCAGTAATAGTTGTGGGTTTTTAGCCTTGGAGGCTGTGGCCCCTGGGAGTCTGAGAGAAATGATACATTCAATTTCTGGAGGAGAGGAAGATGCTGAATGCTTTTCTCTGCTAACCCTGCAGGTCTCTGCAGATAAAAGCATTCGGAACTGCAGTGCTGACAATCCTCCTTGAGCCAGCCTAAACTGTGGTGTCAAGATCACAAACAGAGAAGGGAGATGGGCTCAAAGCAGGCCTAACACAGGCAGCCTGGCTCTGACCACATATATAAGGAACTGCCAGAATGGCTGCAGTGAGAGGATTTTTAAAGGCTGCAGAAGGAACTCCAGCAATTGCTCTCTGGTCTGGCCTGATATTTGTAACATCCATCTTACACATCACTAGAAAATCTTCAGTAGGAAAGTGATCCTTTGCAGACAAGGAACCATTCCCACAGCTACTCTTTCAAGGGAAGAAAAAAGCGGGTAGAAGGAAGGAGTGAATCTCAAGGCTCAGCTGCCTCCCTTGCCAATTCAGAATTGCCTTTTCCATTGCAAAATATAAATTATATTCAGTTGTGTTGTTAAGGGTTGAAACCCAAATGAAATATCCCAGTTGCTCCAAATGCATTTAATTGAAAATTTTCAGTTTGGAGGCATTATTGCTGTTTCCTCAGAACAGAGGCAAATTCAGAATATGATGTTTCCCATGAAACAGGTGCTCTGGTTCCTGCTCTGCTTCCATCTCCATGTTGTTACACAGCTTTTCCAGCTCAAGGGATGCTGGTTCTCCATAAACAGTTCAGTGGTATCTCCCCTGCTCTTCACACAAGCTAAGGGACACTGAAAGGACGCAGTTGGCCAACACCAGAGAAGGGCCAGCAGTGCTGCAGGGGGCAAGCTTGGGCATTTCATGCCTTTGTGCATTGCTCACCATGCCTGACTTCACGTCCCACTTCCTTTTGGACTAACTCCCACTGAGCTGGGTGTAAAACTGGAGTAAGGACTCAGAGCAAGAGGGGACCCCCAGGTAAAGTGTCCCAGCTGGGCTGGCAGAAGGAACCTGCCACTGGCTGCCAGCACTGCAGCAGCTCCACGGGGAGGTGGAGAACTCTGCCTTCAGCACAGGCTTGCCAGTAATTTCCTGAAGCACTGAAAAAGTTTTCACTTCCAGAATTAAAACTTTATGAAATAAAAGTGGGTCTGATTCACTCTCAGGAGATAAATGAAGGGTAAGTCCATTAAAGATACTGGTGTGAGATTGGTGTACAGCAGACAGAATTCAGGAAAGATATCGATATCTCCAAAATCCTCTGAATATTTTTTCAGACATAAACCAGGTATCTTTCCTGATCATAAATGCTTTATTTCCAAATGGAATTTCAATAAAATAAGCACAGTTAGACTAGCACGCTTATTATAAAGCCGTAATGCAGTAGCACTGAAGTTTAGTCATGAAAGGTATTAAAAAAGCAGCCCAGCTAAAGCAAGAGAAATTGCTTTCTGACCTACCAAGTTTTAGGAGTCGGTGCTAGTGGTCCCTCCACCAAGGAGTTCAGCCTGTAGTAATCCAAGAATGTCCTGGCCACATTTCTTCCAAGCTTCGTATCTGTGAGTTTTTCATTAAGGAGCATTTTAAAAAATAATTAATAATAATAATAATAATAATAATAATAGTAGTATAAAAGCAGAGTCTAAAGGTAAATTATTGCTATTTAATGCAAGAGCAAGTTTTACATCAACCATCCCACAGAGCTCAGGCTTCAGGCAAAATGACTTACGCAGGCAGATAAGGTGGGGGTCATCTTGTTTGCTTCTTGTTTTCACAGGCAGATGCGGCATAAAAACACAGACAGGAGGAAACAATCTCCCTTTCCCTGCACGCCTGGCTGCAGATCCCTGTGGTTCTCATGAAATAATACACTAGACAAAATTTCCAATTTCCACATTCAGGGAAAACAATTACCTCAAATGCTTGGATACAGGCAGTATTTCTGTATCCAGGAAACAAGGTCAGCTATATCAGGGTGTGAACCTGCCATGGAGCAGGGTACTGGAGGTTGGGATTAAAGCTGTAGCCCTCCACACCTTTAGCTCTGACCCCACAGTGTCATGGGGAATACACTGTTCTTTCCCTGTGTTGTATTCAGGACCTGAAATGGTGATTTTAGCACAGAACTGGAAGGACAGAAGGTTACCTTAACGAGTTCAGCAGTAACTCTGGTGTGTCTTCTCACTAGCCACGATTTCTCCTTCAGCTCACCCCTAAACCCAGCATTAGGCAGGTGCTGCACATCAAAGCTGCCACAGAGACCTCACGGGCACAGGAACCTGACCTTGCTGAAGACCCAGTTGCTAACAAAGAAGTTGAAAAACCTGTGGATTGCATTGAAAAAAAATATCCCAGACAACATGTCCATGGGGTGAGTCTGCTGCTCTTGTGAAAAGTCAGCATTAAGTCTGCCTGTTACAGGGGCAGCATCTCCTTATCACCCACAGGGTGATGTCCAGCTGGGAGATAGCCAGTGGATGCCATTTTCCACAGCTGTGCTGTGGGGGCTGAGGACTCCTTTGTTTGCCTGCTTTGAACTGATGCCTACCCAGGCTGCAATAACCACCTGGTTCTCCAGGGCACTGCCCCAGATGGTCGTGGTGAGGAGCATTTCAGCAGGGCTGCTGCAACAGCTGAGCTGGGTACAGAACCTGGAGAGTCTAAAGAGACCTTTGCATCCAACGCCCAGCAGTCCAGGAAGATAAACCATTGCTGGGTTGTTTTGTGTGCATGTGGGCATGTTCTACTTTATCAATAGTTATCTGCTGATGTGTCCATTAGAGGAAAATTCCAGAAGTGCAGTGTCCCAGGGGCTTCCAGCAGCGCCGGTGAAGACACTGGCTTCTAAATGAAGCTTTTATTACCCGCCCACTTACATTAGACACATCAAAACAAGTGAGCATGAGACATCAGGTTCAGGCATCACTGTGAGATCTTTTTATCATTTATTTATTTATTTATAAGGAAGGTCGAACCAACGTCACAGTCTTTACTCCTGCAAAAATCCAGCCACCAGCTCTCCTAGTGCTGCAGTCAGGTCTAGTGGCTGAGGATGACTCCTGACACTGCTTTTCTCTCCAATGATCTTGTCCTGCTTTCCCAGTTCCCACCGCTGTGCCTGGGGATGGTTACATGGATCTGTCCCTTCTATCCTGACACGCTCATTGCGACCCTAACACCACATGTGCTGCGAGCATCTCTGTTCTGCTGGCCAGCAGCACGGCAGAGCCAGAGCAGCTGGTGCTCCCGGCTGTTGTCTGCCTGGACAGGGAGAGGCGGCTGTGTGGATCAGCACCAGCTGTTCCCTGGCTG
Organism: Corvus hawaiiensis; assembly: GCF_020740725.1. Taxonomy (NCBI): domain Eukaryota; kingdom Metazoa; phylum Chordata; class Aves; order Passeriformes; family Corvidae; genus Corvus; species Corvus hawaiiensis. Next base: position 25,728,649 of record NC_063221.1, read on the forward strand.
TGGCACTGCCCAGCGAGCTCCCCTGTCAGCCTGCCAGCACTGCCGGGCCAGACCTGCCCTGCGTGCGGGGAAGCTCACAAAGTTGGAGACAGCCTAAAGTTTAGCAATTCGAGGGAGGGCAGTGTTGCTCTGAAAGTGCTTTGTGATTGTTCCTGGAATTTGGGGATGGCTGGGGGTAGTTTGGTTGCTGCGGATGTGGACTCAAAGTGTGGCGAAGGTTAAGAGTTCAGAGTAGTCTGAGGAAGCGAGGAAGAAGGGAAGAGGGCTGTCAGACACTTAAGGGATTGAGAAGACTAACATGGCTTGATCTTGTAGTTTCTTTCATTTACTCGTCACTTTAAAGACATAAACTGGTAATTGGACTCAGTAAAGTCTCTAGGACATTTTGTCAGTGGCAATCTCAGAAAGCTCCTCTGCCAGAAGTGGCCCTGCTGCCCTTTTCTTTGTCTCTCTGCATTGCCTTTGTTTGCACGGTGGGAAGCACCTGACCTGCAGACAGGGGGAGGAAGCCCTTAGATGAGAGTGGGTGCAGCCAAGGAAGTGGCTCCTTGAGCTCCTGCCTTACAAGTCTGCCTTAACTCTGACCTGCAGGAATCCAGTTCCACTGCTGAGCTCAGGTCTTAGGAACAGCTTTCTGAAGCTAAGGACAGCTAACCAGTGGAATAACCTGCCTTAGCATGTCTGGAAATCTCCAGACCAGAGGTCTTCAAGAACATGTTAAGCCCACAGCAGACATGATTGGTTTAGGTGTAATTCATACTGTGTGAAGTTTGGGTACGGAAACATAAAAGGGCCTCTCAGGCCACTTCACCCCATTTTCCTACAGTTCTGAACATATTTTCCAGTGCACACAGAGACCTGTTTGCTAAGATTGCCAAGAAAGGTAAGGCTATTTTGCAGAACACAGACACACAGATAGATGGAGAGCATGAAGAAATCAGAAATGCAGTGCCACATGCATCCACTGAAAAGTCACAAAATGGGAATAACTTGCAGTCAGCATTGATGAGAAGAGACTCAAACCAGCATGGGATAAAAAATGTGCATGTTCTAGTACAAGTCTCTGCAGCCATCCTGCCCCCTCTGCTCTGCCTGTCACTTCCGCAAAGGATGAGCGGTTTCTGTCATGGAAATCAGGCACCTGATACATAAAACCAGGAGCAGCAGCATTGGTCTCTCCCTGTGATTGTCCAGCCTGGGCAAGAGCTGGCATGACTCCCTCAGCAAGTGCCGGCAGCACGTGTGTGCAGAACCGGTAGAGGAAAACAAATTAAAGCAGTAACATTTATCTCTGGTGCACGGAAGGCTCAAACTCCACTTTGGCTAGCAGTGTATCCTGAGCATGTAAATAACAGCTACTGCAACCAGAACCCACTTCTGCTGGCTGGTTTGGTTGGTTGGTTGATTTTTAACCAGCTTCCTTTCTGCAGTCACACATGCTGTGTGCCCACAGGAGCTCCCTTCCTAGCTTGAACTGCACTTGACAGAAGGCCATTTCCCAGCTATTCCCATCATGGGAGCTCAGCTCATATGAGACACTCAAAATCTATTTGGGAGGGTCATGATGGAAACAGCTGGATGTACCTTCACCTTCACTAGGGTCTGCAGCTCCCTCTCATCTCCCTTCCTCCTCCACAGACTCATTCCTCCATGCTCTATATTTCTACCTGGAAGTGGAAACCAGTGTCCCTCCTGCAAACACCCTTCTCACAGCATTCACTCTGTGAACGGCATCAGCAGATTTGGGGAGATTTCAGGACAGTCTGTTTATGCATAACTCTGCCAAATTTCACAGATGTTAGGAGGTTCAAGAATCGAGCTGGGCTCTCTGCAAAATCCCGCACGTTTATGATCCCTACCATGCCCCACAGCCCAAAGCTTCCAGCCCTGGTAAGAAAGGAAGACAGAGGAGTGGGGACTCTCATAATCCATTACTAGTTTTCAGCTGACACGATTCATTGAGCCTATTGTGAACAGTCTGCTTAAGCTCAAGCTTCTGGAAGCGCAGACAGAGCCTTGTTCTGTCTGTGCATGGAGGCAATAAAAATCTCAATTTGGAAACCAGTTAGCAGTACAAGTCATTAGGGGAGGTACTAAATGTTGCTGCTTTAATAGCTCACTGATCCTTTAATAATGTCACTGCTGCAGAGCATGGTGGCACCATTCGCTTGCTTTTGTTTTGCTTTTTGAAATTCAGGGTCATTCCACTTTCAAGTGAGTGGATTATCTCTCTTTCCTCCTTCTGCCAGATACTGCAAACTGCTTTAAATAATTAGAAAAAAGAATGGCTCCTTCAAATTCACCATCTCATTTTCATAAGGTCCAGTGTCATTGCTTTGGAACAGGAAGAGAAGCTGTGATGGTGGTAAGGATTTGACAAGGGCAAAACAGTTAGCAGCCCCCACTCATCTTTGATAAGTCCTGTGGGGTCTCTGCCAAGCAGATTGGATCTCTGGTTTTATGTCTCATCTAGAGGACGGCACCTCCATCAATTTGAAACACGGCACTGGGTTATTAGCTTATGGAATTCATCCAAGTTTAGTCCTAAGTAGGATTTGAAATGTGACCATTCAATCCAGAGGCACCACTGGCCAGACCCACGCAAGCCTTTTGTTTCAGACAAACAGCTTTAAGTTATCCTAAAGACAGACATAGAGGAAGGAAAAAAATGGAAAGGGAGAAAGAGGGTAAGGAAAATGAGAACAAAGAGAAGGATGAATCTTTTTAATAGCTCAAATTAAAACCAGAAGAAGCTCTTTGTTTGACAGAACTGAATTTTACAGCAAATCTCAGTCCACCGCAACAAGGATCCTGTTATTTATGAAAAGAGGGTTATTTTGTTTGGGAGAGTCCCAGATGACTGTGGTCAGCGAGCATACTGTCAGCTTCATACAATCTCAAGAGAAATATGGATGAGGTTTTCTCGTCTGTTTAGAACAGCTTCCATCAATGGCTCAAACCCCTTCCTGACTCGAACAAGA